>NC_136272.1:97105136-97140136 GCF_964187855.1 Myxine glutinosa
ATTATTAGCGTTTAATTAAGTACTTATTTAATTAATTAAATTTCATTTATCTTCTGACCATTATTAACTCAGGCACCTTTTGAGTTAGGAAGCTGATATTTGGACATGCCAATGACCAGGTGATTTGGCTGCAAAGGATATTTTTGATTTATTAATTAATCAATTAATCGATTAATTATTTAATTATTCGATTAATGACAAAAAATTTTTTTTTTTTTAAGTTACAGATTCTGATGAAATAGTGGTAGTTTATGTGTTCTCTGACCAAATTGATTAATAATTTAATTTTTTTATGATTATTATTTATTTATTTTCATTATTAATCATTTATTTATTTTCTTTCTCATTTGGCCAATATCTCAGGCACCTTTTGAGCTGGGAAGCTAATATTTGGACATGAGTGACCAAGTGATGTGGCTATCAAGGATATTTTTGATTTATTGATTAATCATTTCATCTATTAAGTATTTATTGATTAATCGATTAATTATTTATTGAGTAATCAATTAATTATTTAATTTTTTATAAATGACTTATTTAATTAAATTTCTAAAAGATACATCTTCGGATGAAGCACTACTGGTTTAGTTATGCGATTAGCCAATTGATTATGAAAATATTTTGTGATAATCTTTTATTGATTTTAATTATACAATTAATCAATCAATTAGTGTACACCTCTCCCTCCCAATGCAGCCTCAATGAGCTGCACTGCGGTATTGCCGGGCGCCGGAGGCGCCCCGGCAATGCCGCGCTGCAGCATATTTAATTATTTGGCATGGGGCGGTGTACTTTGAATGTATGTGTACTTGTTTGTTTTCTTGTTTCCTTGGTTGTCCGGACGATATCTCAGCCATCCTTTGAGCTAGGAAGCTGAAATTTCGGCACAATAGTGAGCAAGTCCTTTGTCAAAAACGGTATTTTTTGTTTTTTGATTAATCAATTAATTGAGGAGTTATTTAATTATTAGCGTTTAATGAAGTACTTATTTAATTAATTAAATTTCCTTTCTCTTCTGACCATTAACTCAGGCACCTTTTGAGTTAGGAAGCTGATATTTGGACATGCCAATGACCAGGTGATTTGGCTGCAAATGCTATTTTTGATTTATTAATTAATCAATTAATCGATTAATTATTTAATTATTCGATTAATGACAAGAATTTTTTTTTTTTTTACGTTACAGATTCTGATGAAATAGTGGTAGTTTATGTGTTCTCTGACCAAATTGATTAATAATTTAATTTTTTTATGATTATTATTTATTTATTTTCATTATTAATCATTTATTTATTTTCTTTCTCATTTGGCCAATATCTCAGGCACCTTTTGAGCTGGGAAGCTAATATTTGGACATGAGTGACCAAGTGATGTGGCTATCAAGGATATTTTTGATTTATTGATTAATCATTTAATTGCTTAATTATTTATTGATTAATTGATTAATTATTTATTGATTAATCAATTAATTATTTAATTTTTTATTAATGACATTTAATAAAATTTCTAAAAGATAGGTCTTGGGATGAAGCACTACTGGTTTAGTTATGCTATTAGCCAATTGATTAAGAAAATATTTTGTGATAATCTTTTATTGATTTTAATTATACAATTAATCAATCAATTAGCGAACACCTCTTCCTCCCAATGCAGCCTCTATGAGGTGCACTGCGGTATTGCCGGGCGCCTGAGGCGCCCCGGCAATGCCGCGCTGTAGGATATTTCATTATTTGGCATGGGGGCGGTGTACTTTGAATGTATGTGTACTTGTATGTACTTGTTGTACACCGCTCCTTTCCTATGCCACCTCCAGGCATTGCAAATCGTCATTGCCGGGCACCGAAGGGGGCTCGGCAGTGACACACGCTGAAAGAGAGTACTCAGTTTTCACTCTGGTTTCTTGTTTGTTTTCTTGTTTTCTTGGTTGTCCGGACGATATCTCAGCCATCCTTTGAGCTAGGAAGCTGAAATTTCGGCACAGTAGTGAGCAAGTCCTTTGTCAAATACGGTATTTTTTGTTTTTTGAAGAATCAATTAATTGAGGAGTTATTTAATTATTAGCGTTTAATTAAGTACTTATTTAATTAATTAAATTTCATTTATCTTCTGACCATTATTAACTCAGGCACCTTTTGAGTTAGGAAGCTGATATTTGGACATGCCAATGACCAGGTGATTTGGCTGCAAAGGATATTTTTGATTTATTAATTAATCAATTAATCGATTAATTATTTAATTATTCGATTAATGACAAAAAAATTTTTTTTTTTTAAGTTACAGATTCTGATGAAATAGTGGTAGTTTATGTGTTCTCTGACCAAATTGATTAATAATTTAATTTTTTTATGATTATTATTTATTTATTTTCATTATTAATCATTTATTTATTTTCTTTCTCATTTGGCCAATATCTCAGGCACCTTTTGAGCTGGGAAGCTAATATTTGGACATGAGTGACCAAGTGATGTGGCTATCAAGGATATTTTTGATTTATTGATTAATCATTTCATCTATTAAGTATTTATTGATTAATCGATTAATTATTTATTGAGTAATCAATTAATTATTTAATTTTTTATAAATGACTTATTTAATTAAATTTCTAAAAGATACATCTTCGGATGAAGCACTACTGGTTTAGTTATGCGATTAGCCAATTGATTATGAAAATATTTTGTGATAATCTTTTATTGATTTTAATTATACAATTAATCAATCAATTAGTGTACACCTCTCCCTCCCAATGCAGCCTCAATGAGCTGCACTGCGGTATTGCCGGGCGCCGGAGGCGCCCCGGCAATGCCGCGCTGCAGCATATTTAATTATTTGGCATGGGGCGGTGTACTTTGAATGTATGTGTACTTGTTTGTTTTCTTTCTTGGTTGTCTGGACGATATCTCAGCCATCCTTTGAGCTAGGAAGCTGAAATTTCGGCACAGTCGTGAGCAAGTCCTTTGTCAAATACGGTATTTTTTGTTTTTTGAATAATCAATTAATTGAGGAGTTATTTAATTATTAGCGTTTAATTAAGTACTTATTTAATTAATTAAATTTCATTTCTCTTCTGACCATTATTAACTCAGGCACCTTTTGAGTTAGGAAGCTGATATTTGGACATGCCAATGACCAGGTGATTTGGCTGCAAAGGATATTTTTGTACACCGCTCCTTTCCTATGCCATCTCCAGGCATTGCAAATCGTCATTACCGGGCACCAAAGGGGGCTCGGCAGTGACGCACGCTGAAAGAGAGTACTCAGTTTTCACTCTGGTTTCTTGTTTGTTTGTTTTCTTGGTTGTCCGGACGATATCTCAGCCATCCTTTGAGCTAGGAAGCTGAAATTTCGGCACAGTAGTGAGCAAGTCCTTTGTCAAATACGGTATTTTTTGTTTTTTGAATAATCAATTAATTGAGGAGTTATTTAATTATTAGCGTTTAATTAAGTACTTATTTAATTAATTAAATTTCATTTCTCTTCTGACCATTATTAACTCAGGCACCTTTTGAGTTAGGAAGCTGATATTTGGACATGCCAATGACCAGGTGATTTGGCTGCAAAGGATATTTTTGATTTATTAATTAATCAATTAATCGATTAATTATTTAATTATTCGATTAATGACCCAAAAAAAATTTTTTTTTAAGTTACAGATTCTGATGAAATAGTGGTAGTTTATGTGTTCTCTGACCAAATTGATTACCAATTTAATTTTTTTATGATTATTATTTATTTATTTTCATTATTAATCATTTATTTATTTTCTTTCTCATTTGGCCAATATCTCAGGCACCTTTTGAGCTGGGAAGCTAATATTTGGACATAAGTGACCAAGTGATGTGGCTATCAAGGATATTTTTGATTTATTGATTAATCATTTCATCTATTAATTATTTATTGATTAATCGATTAATTATTTATTGAGTAATCAATTAATTATTTAATTTTTTATAAATGACTTATTTAATTAAATTTCTAAAAGATACATCTTCGGATGAAGCACTAGTGGTTTAGTTATGCGATTAGCCAATTGATTATGAAAATATTTTGTGATAATCTTTTATTGATTTTAATTATACAATTAATCAATCAATTAGTGTACACCTCTCCCTCCCAATGCAGCCTTAATGAGCTGCACTGCGGTATTGCCGGGCGCCGGAGGCGCCCCGGCAATGCCGCGCTGCAGCATATTTAATTATTTGGCATGGGGCGGTGTACTTTGAATGTATGTGTACTTGTTATGTATTTGATGAGGCGGCCAATTTGAAAAAAAAAATAGGTGGTTGGCTTTTATCACCGAGTGTCGAGAGTCATAGCTTTGGCTTTTCACCAAGATATTTTGTAACATGTATGTTAATAATTGTAAGAAGTCAGGAACTACCACCATTGGCAGCATGGTTTGTGAGTGCCACATGCTTGAAGGAGGCATTCGAGTGCCATTGTGCAGCGATCTTGCAAGACGAGTCGATCATAGAAAAGGAGGTGTACCTTGCCGTTCTCGACTACTTGGTTTAAGTGTGCAAGACATGCAGAGTAGCTATACTACATGACCAAAAGTATGCGGACACCCCTTCTAATTGGTGGATTCGGCTGTTTCAGCCACACCCATTGTTGACAGGTGTATATAATCAAGCACACAGTCATGCAATCTCCATAGACAAACATTGGCAGTATAATGGGCCGTACTGAAGAGCTCGCTGACTTTTAATGTGGCACCGTCATAGGATGCCACCTTTCTAACCAGTCAGTTTGTCAAATTTCTGCCCTGCTGGAGCTGCCCCGGTCAACTGTAAGTGCTGTTATTGTGAAGTGGAAACGTCTAGGAGCAACAACAGCTGAGCCGCGAAATGGTAGGCCACACAAGCTCACATAACGGGACCGCCGAGTGCTGAAGCGCGTTGCACGTAAAAATCGTCTGTCATCGGTTGCAACATTCACCACCGAGTTCTAAACTGCCTCCGGAAGCAATGTCAGCACAACAACTGTTCGTCTGGAACTTCATTAAATTGGTTTTCATGGCAGAGCAGCCGCACACAAGCCTAAGATCACCATGCGCAATGCTAAGCATCGGCTGCAGTGGTGAAAAGCTTGCCGCCATTGGACTCTGGAGCAGTGGAAACGCGTTCTCTGGAGTGATGAATCACGCTTCAACATCTGGCAGTCCGGCGGTCGAATCTGGGTTTGGCGGATGCCAGGAGAACGCTACTTGCCCGAATGCATAGTGCCAACTGTAAAGTTTGGTGGAGGAGGAATAATGGTCTGGGGCTGTTTTTCATGGTTCAGGCTGGGCTCCTTGGTTCCAGTGAAGGGAAATCTTAGTGCTACAGCATACAATGACATTCTAGACGATTGGGTGCTTTCAACTTTGTGGCAACAGTTTGGGGAAGGCCTTTTCCTGTTTCAGCATGGCAATTCCCCCATGCACAAAGCGAGGTCCATACAAAAATGGTTTGTCGAGATCGGTGTGGAAGAACTTGACTGGCCTTCACAGAACCCTGGCCTCAACCCCATCGAACGCCTTTGGGATGAATTGGAACGCCGACTGCGAGCCAGGCCTAATCACCCAATATCATTGCCCGACCTCATTAATGCTCTTTGCATAGCACCAGTTTAAGCCAGGCAGATGAACTCACCCTTTCATATCTGGCCATTGCTTCTTAATGGCTGGCGACCATTGATGTGCTCATTAGAGTTCTCTTCGTCACTCAGCTCTTACATGCAAAAAAATGCAGCAATCGGTGCATCATGAATCGGTGCATCGGAGCAGATGATAGCAATCGGTGCATCCATTCATTCATCTCATCACAACAACGAGCCTCCTTCACAAGTAAGTCCATTAATATATCCATGTGTTACAAAGACAACCACTGACACAACCTTCACACAACTGTTTTTGTTTACTATCATTTGCACTGGACAACATATTTAACTTCACATATGTATAAGTCCATTAATATATCCATATGATACAAAGACAACCGATGACTCGACCTTCTCACAACTGTTTTTGTTTACTATCATTTGCATTGAACAACATATTCAAATTCACATCTATATGTATTAGTTGTTTTAGCACAGGTCTCTTATGCAGAATAAACTGTACAGCAACATAAAATCATGCCTGTTCACCCTGCTCAAACTAGGTGAGAAAACACATTTCTTAGCCAATCAGGTAAGACAAATATTCTGTTTACCTCACTTCGGTCATCAAATGATACAAAGAAATCAGGTAAGACAAATATTCTGTTTACCTCACTTCAGTCATCAAATGATACAAAGATTAATTTATATTTTTTTTTCCAAGACTAATTTGCATCATGTTTTTTAAGCGGGTTTTTATTATAAAAAATAATATAAAAAAGACAGATTTATGCCCGCGTTTAGCGGGCTCTCATTCGGCTAGTATGTTATTAAATTCCCATTGTACTTCCCATCACGAGGATGAGGGTTGCCAGGCTACAACCCTCATCTGACCATCAACAATCCCCAAACCCCCGCCCCTTCCCCCACTTCCCATCCACCCTCTCACCATTAGTGCTTTCTGCGGTGTCCCAAGGTCAAGTTTAATGCTGACTGGATAGGTTAGACACGAAGGCAGATGTTGCTGGTTGGACAAATGCAGAACATAAAGATACCACTGAGACAGTGTTTACACACTCAAACAATTGTGATCCTTTTATTGCCTCTCAGGGTCAGAATTGAAAGACATTCCAAGTGTTTGAACAGCTTGTGATTTTAACGTCTGTCGAGAGGAAAGAGGCTGCAGCCTGTCTGTCTGAAGGATGAGGATGGAGTCCTCAGCAATTAGATGAAGGGGATTTTCCAGAGTCAAAGAGATCATTGATGAAGATCTGGAATAGGACTGGACCCAGAACACTGCCTTAGAGCACTCCAGCCTTGAGATTGAGAGCAGATGAACGGATTCAGTTGAGTGCCACACGTTGGCTACGAGAGTAGAAGAAGTCAGTGAGCCATGTGTGGCCTCGGACGCCATAAGCAGAAAGTTTGGAGAGCAGGGCAGGAAGCCATAATGTATCAAAAGCACCGGATATGTCCAGGGAGACAGCTCTGATCTCATGTCTAACATTGCAGGCCTCCATCCATTGTTGGGTGAATAGAAGCAGCACATCTCAGGTGGAGTGATTTGGTCTGAAAGTAAATTGATGATCTGAGAAGAGGTTGTTGGAGAAAAGGATGGATTTCATATCAACTGCAATGATGGATTCCATGACCTTGCTTAGATTGGAAGTAAGCTGATAGATCTGTAGTTCGTTAAGGAGATTCAATTTGGCACCTTTTTACCTCCGCCACCAAAGGTGCATGGAGGTTATGTTTTCACCCCTGTCTGTTTGGTTTTGATATCTTGATGTGAAGTACAACTCCACCTTTTGGGCGTGCATCAGGCCTATCGAATCGGAGGAGACTGTACCTAGGGAGAGACACCAATGAGTCGGGGTCATGCTGTGGGAGGAAGGATACAGATGATGTCTGGTTTATTGCCAGAGGCCTGCATTGAGGAATTTGCCAGGTTAGAGCGGAGACCGTGGATGTTTGAAATCCACACAGTTAGTGATGGGGGAGGGGGAGGGGAAAGGATGAGGCATTGGGAGGAGGAGTGCAGGATGGGATGGGGGAGGGCTTCACGGGGGCATGGTGAGGCGTGTGGGTATACGTTAGAGTGTGTGGGGTGTGGGTGAAGGTTTGAGTTTGCCGTGTGAGGGGTTGAGTACGTTTGGATGTTTTCCCTGCAGGAAATACCAGGAAACAAGATCGGCTGCAGTGTTACCTGCAGATCTCTTTCAAATAGAATCATTTTTTCGTGACCAATGAATATATATATGTTGTTACGGTTCTCCGCCGCCCTTCTTCCCATTACCAAGTGGGGATTAATCCCCTTGTCCTTTCTGGGCTTGACGGAACCGAGGGACTTGAAACGCCTCTTCCGGGCAAAACGCAAGGTAGGGTTTCAGGACCAAGTCTCGCTCGTACCTCAATCCCTGCGCCACCACGGAAGTGAGGAAGCAAGCCTCGCAGGAGCCACGTGTGATTTGGGTACGCCGAGCGGATTGAGTACCACGTGGTCCGTGCAGTCTTCGTAGTGGAACCCGATTCGAGCGGTTTTATTCGTACCATGCTTAGCCAATGAGGAAATCACAGGAACGATCGAATGGAAAAGGAAGAACACGGGTTTAATTATTATTCCCACACGTATGTACAATGATCGGGACGCAGAGACACAGAGCAGCACTTCGTGAGTCTTATCTTACTGCCCAGACACGGGCCCGTCACACTCACACAGGGAATTGCAGATGGGTCGATGTTCCAGCCAAACGCGTCGACGTGGTTGTCCAGGAACGGCCCCGTCCGGCTCTCCACGGTCCCAGCACGTCCCGCAAAGATGGCAGCAGGCGGTGGAAGGAACCTCGTAGCGCGTCTCCCGAACAAAAGCAGCCGATGAGGTAGAACGGAAAGTGCGCGTCTCTCAGCGCGGCTGGCGATTACACAGCTGTTATCACTCGCATGACTTAATGCACTGTACGCGGCTCGGCCTCCAGTTTAACCGAGCGTCACTTTATAATAGCGCGTATTCCAGTTCATGCGCGTCTTTCTTCACCCGCGTATCTCTCAAAGTTCTTTGATGCTCTCAACTCCTGCTCGTCAATGATTCCTCCTGGTTGGTCAGTGCGCGCGAGTTCTCTCATCAGTGAGTCCTTTGTTCAACCAGTCCTCTTGCACTAGTCCTCTTGGGGGCTTTGCGTGATGGGTTATATAGATACGCCTCAGTCCTTCTCGAACCCCCGCAAACCTTCCAACCACGCCCTGTGACGCAGTGCTGCCGCCACACCCTCTGAGCCCTGGTTGGCGGCTCGTGCTTACCGTCAGTTCCTCTGCCGCCCTCATTCGGCTTCGCCCTGACGCTCCTAGGCCTGCCTCGTGTTAATTCGCCCAAAATGAACCAAAGTCAGCGCAAAGGGGCATGAGGCTAGGGAGGCTGGATAGTCAGTAGAAGTAGGACCTATTTTCCTTACTCTATTCAATGCAGAACTAACATAGGAAAAGGACTAAGCTCACAAATACAAAGAAATAACTGAACTATCGTGAGGCTACATGTTGCTTGTGTGACTAACTATGAGGGGGGAAATTTAACCTTTATTATACTGACTGTACAAAACTCAAAACCGCAACAATATATATAGCACATCATTACATTCTGAAAACTATTTCAGATTTTGCAAGAAATGTATTTGTTTTCTCTGCAGGAAATACCAGGCAACAAGATAAGCTGCAGTGTTACCTGCGGATCTCTTTCAAACAGAATCATTTGCGTCCAGCATGCAAGCAGACTCACCATCAAGGTAGGAGGTCCAAACTGTTTCAAGCTATTTGACTTTGTTCATGAAGCATATTTCACTTTTCTCGTATAATCCATGTTATGATGTTTCCTTTAACGTGTCAATTTCTGTTTTTCTCCAGCATGAAAATGTACTTCACCGTTGGCAGGGCCAAGTCAAGTCGATTGATTTTGGGTCGGCAATGTCCTTCACACAAGGTCAGATGTTGTCGACATTCTGTGGGACGTCAAATTACATGGCAACTGAGATATTGGCACACATTTGGTATGAAGGCCCACCTGCTGATATCCAGTCACTTGGGATCACTCATCGGAAACTCTTGAAGGGTATTCAGGTAAGGATTGGTTCTCATACTTTCACTGTCTTTGTCACATCCTTCATTGTTATTGTCTTGATTATTTTGTTTGGACATTTATTTTTCAATGTAACCAATCAAATTGGTGTTTGCAAGCAACAAACCAGCATGAAAAACTGAGGGGGGTGGAATTGTGGGGAGGGGGAGGATAAATGGGTGGAATTGCTTTACCTGCGTAAATGATAAATAGATGGCCCCTGAATAGTTACAACTGTTTAGAGATAACCACACCATGAGTGAATGAAGCAGGAAGCCAAGATAATGAAGAGCGGAGTCGACCTTATGTTATTAAATTCCCATTGTACTTCCCATCACGAGGATGAGGGTTGCCAGGCTACAACCCTCATCTGACCATCAACAATCCCCAAACCCCCGCCCCTTCCCCCACTTCCCATCCACCCTCTCACCATTAGTGCTTTCTGTGGTGTCCCAAGGTCAAGTTTAATGCTGACTGGATAGGTTAGACACGAAGGCAGATGTTGCTGGTTGGACAAATGCAGAACATAAAGATAGCACTGAGACAGTGTTTACACACTCAAACAATTGTGATCCTTTTATTGCCTCTCAGGGTCAGAATTGAAAGACATTCCAAGTGTTTGAACAGCTTGTGATTTTAACGTCTGTCGAGAGGAAAGAGGCTGCAGCCTGTCTGTCTGAAGGATGAGGATGGAGTCCTCAGCAATTAGATGAAGGGGATTTTCCAGAGTCAAAGAGATCATTGATGAAGATCTGGAATAGGACTGGACCCAGAACACTGCCTTAGAGCACTCCAGCCTTGAGAGGGAGAGCAGATGAACGGATTCAGTTGAGTGCCACACGTTGGCTACGAGAGTAGAAGAAGTCAGTGAGCCATGTGTGGCCTCGGACGCCATAAGCAGAAAGTTTGGAGAGCAGGGCAGGAAGCCATAATGTATCAAAAGCACCGGATATGTCCAGGGAGACGGCTCTGATCTCATGTCTAACATTGCAGGCCTCCATCCATTGTTGGGTGAATAGATGCAGCACATCTCAGGTGGAGTGATTTGGTCTGAAAGTAAATTGATGATCTGAGAAGAGGTTGTTGGAGAAAAGGATGGATTTCATATCAACTGCAATGATGGATTCCATGACCTTGCTTAGATTGGAAGTAAGCTGATAGATCTGTAGTTCGTTAAGGAGATTCAATTTGGCACCTTTTTACCTCCGCCACCAAAGGTGCATGGAGGTTATGTTTTCACCCCTGTCTGTTTGGTTTTGATATCTTGATGTGAAGTACAACTCCACCTTTTGGGCGTGCATCAGGCCTATCGAATCGGAGGAGACTGTACCTAGGGAGAGACACCAATGAGTCGGGGTCATGCTGTGGGAGGAAGGATACAGATGATGTCTGGTTTATTGCCAGAGGCCTGCATTGAGGAATTTGCCAGGTTACAGCGGAGACCGTGGATGTTTGAAATCCACACAGTTAGTGATGGGGGAGGGGGAGGGGAAAGGATGAGGCATTGGGAGGAGGAGTGCAGGATGGGATGGGGGAGGGCTTCACGGGGGCATGGTGAGGCGTGTGGGGATACGTTAGAGTGTGTGGGGTGTGGGTGAAGGTTTGAGTTTGCCGTGTGAGGGGTTGAGTACGTTTGGATGTTTTCCCTGCAGGAAATACCAGGAAACAATATCGGCTGCAGTGTTACCTGCAGATCTCTTTCAAATAGAATCATTTTTTCGTGACCAATGAATATATATATGTTGTTACGGTTCTCCGCCGCCCTTCTTCCCATTACCAAGTGGGGATTAATCCCCTTGTCCTTTCTGGGCTTGACGGAACCGAGGGACTTGAAACGCCTCTTCCGGGCAAAACGCAAGGTAGGGTTTCAGGACCAAGTCTCGCTCGTACCTAAATCCCTGCGCCACCACGGAAGTGAGGAAGCAAGCCTCGCAGGAGCCACGTGTGATTTGGGTACGCCGAGCGGATTGAGTACCACGTGGTCCGTGCAGTCTTCGTAGTGGAACCCGATTCGAGCGGTTTTATTCGTACCACGCTTAGCCAATGAGGAAATCACAGGAACGATCGAATGGAAAAGGAAGAACACGGGTTTAATTATTATTCCCACACGTATGTACAATGATCGGGACGCAGAAACACAGAGCAGCACTTCGTCAGTCTTATCTTACTGCCCAGACTCGGGCCCGTCACACTCACACAGGGAATTGCAGATGGGTCGATGTTCCAGCCAAACGCGTCGACGTGGTTGTCCAGGAACGGCCCCGTCCGGCTCTCCACGGTCCCAGCACGTCCCACAAAGATGGCAGCAGGCGGTGGAAGGAACCTCGTAGCGCGTCTCCCGAACAAAAGCAGCCGATGAGGTAGAACGGAAAGTGCGCGTCTCTCAGCGCGGCTGGTGATTACACAGCCGTTATCACTCACATGACAATGCACTGTACGCGGCTTGGCCTCCAGTTTAACCGAGCGTCACTTTATAATAGCGCGTATTCCGGTTCATGCGCGTCTTTCTTCACCCGCGTATCTCTCAAAGTTCTTTGATGCTCTCAACTCCTGCTCATCAACGATTCCTCCTGGTTGGTCAGTGCGCGCGAGTTCTCTCATCAGTGAGTCCTTTGTTCAACCAGTCCTCTCGCGCTAGTCCTCTTGGGGGCTTTGCGTGATGGGTTATATAGATACGTCCCAGACCTTCTCGAACCCCCGCAAACCTTCCAACCACGCCCTGTGACGCAGTGCTGCCGCCACACCCTCTGAGCCCTGGTTGGCGGCTCGTGCTTACCGTCAGTTCCTCTGCCGCCCTCATTCGGCTTCGCCCTGACGCTCCTAGGCCTGCCTCGTGTTAATTCGCCCAAAATGAACCAAAGTCAGCGCAAAGGGGCATGAGGCTAGGGAGGCTGGATAGTCAGTAGAAGTAGGACCTATTTTCCTTACTCTATTCAACGCAGAACTAACATAGGAAAAGGACTAAGCTCACAAATACGAAGAAATAACTGAACTATCGTGAGGCTACATGTTGCTTGTGTGACTAACTATGAGGGGGGAAATTTAACCTTTATTATACTGACTGTACAAAACTCAAAACCGCAACAATATATATAGCACATCATTACATTCTGAAAACTATTTCAGATTTTGCAAGAAATGTATTTGTTTTCTCTGCAGGAAATACCAGGCAACAAGATAAGCTGCAGTGTTACCTGCGGATCTCTTTCAAACAGAATCATTTGCGTCCAGCATGCAAGCAGACTCACCATCAAGGTAGGAGGTCAAAACTGTTTCAAGCTATTTGACTTTGTTCATGAAGCATATTTCACTTTTCTCGTATAATCCATGTTATGATGTTTCCTTTAACGTGTCAATTTCTGTTTTTCTCCAGCATGAAAATGTACTTCACCGTTGGCAGGGCCAAGTCAAGTCGATTGATTTTGGGTCGGCAATGTCCTTCACACAAGGTCAGATGTTGTCGACATTCTGTGGGACGTCAAATTACATGGCAACTGAGATATTGGCACACATTTGGTATGAAGGCCCACCTGCTCATATCCAGTCACTTGGGATCACTCATCGGAAACTCTTGAAGGGTATTCAGGTAAGGATTGGTTCTCATACTTTCACTGTCTTTGTCACATCCTTCATTGTTATTGTCTTGATTATTTTGTTTGGACATTTATTTTTCAATGTAACCAATCAAATTGGTGTTTGCAAGCAACAAACCAGCATGAAAAACTGAGGGGGGTGGAATTGTGGGGAGGGGGAGGATAAATGGGTGGAATTGCTTTACCTGCGTAAATGATAAATAGATGGCCCCTGAATAGTTACAACTGTTTAGAGATAACCACACCATGAGTGAATGAAGCAGGAAGCCAAGATAATGAAGAGCGGAGTCGACCTTATGTTATTAAATTCCCATTGTACTTCCCATCACGAGGATGAGGGTTGCCAGGCTACAACCCTCATCTGACCATCAACAATCCCCAAACCCCCGCCCCTTCCCCCACTTCCCATCCACCCTCTCACCATTAGTGCTTTCTGCGGTGTCCCAAGGTCAAGTTTAATGCTGACTGGATAGGTTAGACACGAAGGCAGATGTTGCTGGTTGGACAAATGTAGAACATAAAGATAGCACTGAGACAGTGTTTACACACTCAAACAATTGTGATCCTTTTATTGCCTCTCAGGGTCAGAATTGAAAGACATTCCAAGTGTTTGAACAGCTTGTGATTTTAACGTCTGTCGAGAGGAAAGAGGCTGCAGCCTGTCTGTCTGAAGGATGAGGATGGAGTCCTCAGCAATTAGATGAAGGGGATTTTCCAGAGTCAAAGAGATCATTGATGAAGATCTGGAATAGGACTGGACCCAGAACACTGCCTTAGAGCACTCCAGCCTTGAGATTGAGAGCAGATGAACGGATTCAGTTGAGTGCCACACGTTGGCTACGAGAGTAGAAGAAGTCAGTGAGCCATGTGTGGCCTCGGACGCCATAAGCAGAAAGTTTGGAGAGCAGGGCAGGAAGCCATAATGTATCAAAAGCACCGGATATGTCCAGGGAGACGGCTCTGATCTCATGTCTAACATTGCAGGCCTCCATCCATTGTTGGGTGAATAGAAGCAGCACATCTCAGGTGGAGTGATTTGGTCTGAAAGTAAATTGATGATCTGAGAAGAGGTTGTTGGAGAAAAGGATGGATTTCATATCAACTGCAATGATGGATTCCATGACCTTGCTTAGATTGGAAGTAAGCTGATAGATCTGTAGTTCGTTAAGGAGATTCAATTTGGCACCTTTTTACCTCCGCCACCAAAGGTGCATGGAGGTTATGTTTTCACCCCTGTCTGTTTGGTTTTGATATCTTGATGTGAAGTACAACTCCACCTTTTGGGCGTGCATCAGGCCTATCGAATCGGAGGAGACTGTACCTAGGGAGAGACACCAATGAGTCGGGGTCATGCTGTGGGAGGAAGGATACAGATGATGTCTGGTTTATTGCCAGAGGCCTGCATTGAGGAATTTGCCAGGTTAGAGCGGAGACCGTGGATGTTTGAAATCCACACAGTTAGTGATGGGGGAGGGGGAGGGGAAAGGATGAGGCATTGGGAGGAGGAGTGCAGGATGGGATGGGGGAGGGCTTCACGGGGGCATGGTGAGGCGTGTGGGGATACGTTAGAGTGTGTGTGGTGTGGGTGAAGGTTTGAGTTTGCCGTGTGAGGGGTTGAGTACTTTTGGATGTTTTCCCTGCAGGAAATACCAGGAAACAAGATCGGCTGCAGTGTTACCTGCAGATCTCTTTTCTTGGAGAATTATTAACAATTTCTGGTGTTATGTTACTAAAACTTCAAGAGACTCGGTTTAGCAAAATCAATGTTTTATTCACTTTTCAGAATTTGTTGTATACTTGAGAATTGTTGTATACTAAGCCGAGATCTTTAATGAGTCTTTGTTCGTCTTTGTTGAAGCTCGTTTGGTAGGTCTTGGTTGAAGCTCGGTCTGTAGGTCTTTTGAAGCTCGTTCAGTTGCTGACCAGTCTTCAGTTGTTCCCCGTCCACTCTGCTAGTCCACTGCTTCTCCATCACTCTCCCAGTTCTCTGCTTCCTCCAATGCAACTTTCTCTTGGTTTTAAAGCCCCAAAACCCTTTGATGTTACAGAGCATGCAGGGTGTCTCTTATCCCAAAACCTTATTTGGCTCTCTTGGCTAGCTTGTACTTATTTCTGTTCAAGAGGTCAAATACTCTGACCTGCTGAGGAAGAATTTGCAGCCTGTGTTCCATCTATGGAACACAGGCTAAATTGATAGACACAGATGGCAGTCCCAGTGCATTACACATTCTGTTTCCTTAAATTAACTCTCTTGCCCACCTGTTAGTTCTATGCACTTTACTCATTCGTAAAGTAAAACATATCCACTTTAAACAAGATTACATTGATATATATATATTCTAGCAATATTGTCAATATGAATATTTATTCCCTGACAATCCCCAGTTTTTCATTTATGTTTATATTAACCATTAATCTAAACATTACCACATTTAAATATTCATAACACTAATCTGGTAATTCAATTTCCTAAGGCATACACCGTCATTCTGGAAGAATTTTGATCACAATACATTTCCTTGTTCATTGACTCTTTCTATGTTGATAATTCAATTCAACTCATTTGCATAAAGATCACAAAACATTTCACCTTCACCAAAACGCAATAATTTCAATTCATCATTAAAATAATAAAGCATCTGCAACATTTGGCAAAATGTTTGCCTTTAATCAAATATTGACTTTCTTTGTTTGAAAAAAAAAGGGCGGATCACTTGTGTTTGGAATTTCAGCATAAAACATTTTTCTCCTGCTGTCTTCATCACACCTTCACTATTTGCATAGGATTTTCCGCTGTTGTGATAGCTGGGCAGAGTCAAAGACTGACCCTGCTCTCCATGCAGCATCCTTGCCACTCTTGCTGTGAGCCATAGTAGATTTGAACAAGGCCTCCATCCAGTTGTAGTCGACTTGCCTCCTCACACATCGTGAGCATGGAGCAAGTGTTGATGTGATGTTGATTTGTCAACAAGATGTGGAGCAGGGATGCCGGATGCATCCGCAATGATGATGTTGGGACCATGGTACTCAGTTGTCCATGGTCCATACCAGGAGCACACAGCAGAATCGTGCACAGCTATGCTAAATCAATATGGGATCCATATGGGATATGCAATCCCATTCAATCCCATACAATCAACGATCCTATACATGCCTCATACAATCAGTAATATAATATGATTTGGAGGGGGTGGATAATGGTAGAATGAAGTTAGGGTTAGGATTGGGTTGGGGTCAACAAATTCATGTACATGTAAATTCATTCATGTATAACCAGATCACAATATATTTCATCATTGGTTTCCCTCCATTTAATTGCCTTGTCAAATGTCATAGTATCTTATATCAATAAATTCCCTTTTTAAAATCTTAAAAGACAGATGAAATATAAAATGATCAAAGGTACATTCGATGGTTCTATTTTTTTTTTTAGATTACGGATCACAGTAGCATGGGATTGGCTCTCATTAAATTTCATCTTGATTGAAGGATTTTTAGCTGTGGTCCAAGATGGCCGCCGCCATAAAAAATCCTAAAAATATATATATTTTTTCTCTACTCAGGATGTAAATATACAGGTAAAAGTAAGTTTGGAGAGAAAAAAAGGAAGGGGGAAGGGATACAGAAGGGAAGAAAAAATGGGGGGTTTGGATAGGGGGGGGGGCGGAAGGAGGGAGGGGGAAAGGGCGAGGGAAGGTTGGGGGGTGTAGGGCAAGAAAAGGTGAAAGAGGTTACATCTTAAAAAATCGCTTCTGATCCCATATGTAGAAGTGTGGGCTGGGGCCCAGAACACAACACCAAACGGTTGCCATGGGCAACCTGCCTGCACGCATTCCACTGGCAGGATACAATTACTGGCATCAGTGTGTGCAAGTCTTACTTGGAGATGACACGGAAACTTTATTTTTTTTTTAAATTACGTTGCATTACAAACATTACATTAGAAATTAAAAATTACATTACTGTCCTACATGGGAAAAATGAATTGATGGTGCACTTCATCAAGTCATCCCTGTCAGAACATCATAATTCATAAGATTACAATTTCTTGTGTTCATAAGAGCACATTTGGCCAATCACACACATAAATGTGCATAAAATGCAGACGTGCGTCCAAACCGCTTTGAATTAACTCTTATGAAGGTACAAAAACCCATATTTGTGCCACAATGGAATTTTTTATGACTTAAAATCGAGCCAGTCGATTTTACCATTATTTGGCTTACTGTACAGATGCTGTATAAAATCGCTTTTTTACTGTAAAATCGCTTTAAAAAATCGCTTTTAATCGCATTAAAAAATCGCTTGAAAAACGCTGTCCAACTCGTGCGAGAGCATATCGACTCGTCCCTCGTGACCACATCAAAAACGAGGCTCACCACAGGAAAAATATTATATAAGTCTCAACCGTAGGAACCCAGCAAATTTGAATCATCATACAAAAGGAATGGGAAGATATGTAACACAGACCATTGAACTGAAAGAACACATAAAATCAAATGAATACACAAAATATTTTCATGACTGGACGAATGCAGCACCCTTTTTCGCTAACGTCCCGGGATACGTTAGTGGCTCTTTGCACTCGTAGAATGTACCGAAAAAAATTTCAAATTACAGAGAAAAAAAAAAAATTTTTTTTATTATTATTTAAAAAAAAATTTTTTTCGTCATGACTTCTGAAATTAAAAAATCGTACAATAATTACAGTAAATACCATATCAGTGGTCCTTCATGAAAGCACAGCACCTTTTCATAAAGACAAAAGGCTTTAGTGGATCTTTGTGACGATCCATGGCACCATCCCTGAAAAAATGCGTATACATAAATTTTGGAAGAAAAAGAGAAAAAAAATCGTCATGATTTCTGAAACCTGTTAAAGGCCTCGTGTTTTTCCTTCCACACATCAACAAACACACAAAACTCAAACACTGAACTATTTGCGCACATTAACATCAGACTACACAGATAACAAACAAAAGCTTACCTTGTTTACCTGGGCAGTTGAGTCCCTACGGGCCACCACTTCTTGGAGAATTATTAACAATTTCTGGTGTTATGTTACTAAAACTTCAAGAGACTCGGTTTAGCAAAATCAATGTTTTATTCACTTTTCAGAATTTGTTGTATACTTGAGAATTGTTGTATACTAAGCCGAGATCTTTAATGAGTCTTTGTTCGTCTTTGTTGAAGCTCGTTTGGTAGGTCTTGGTTGAAGCTCGGTCTGTAGGTCTTTTGAAGCTCGTTCAGTTGCTGACCAGTCTTCAGTTGTTCCCCGTCCACTCTGCTAGTCCACTGCTTCTCCATCACTCTCCCAGTTCTCTGCTTCCTCCAATGCAACTTTCTCTTGGTTTTAAAGCCCCAAAACCCTTTGATGTTACAGAGCATGCAGGGTGTCTCTTATCCCAAAACCTTATTTGGCTCTCTTGGCTAGCTTGTACTTATTTCTGTTCAAGAGGTCAAATACTCTGACCTGCTGAGGAAGAATTTGCAGCCTGTGTTCCATCTATGGAACACAGGCTAAATTGATAGACACAGATGGCAGTCCCAGTGCATTACACATTCTGTTTCCTTAAATTAACTCTCTTGCCCACCTGTTAGTTCTATGCACTTTACTCATTCGTAAAGTAAAACATATCCACTTTAAACAAGATAACATTGATATATATATATTCTAGCAATATTGTCAATATGAATATTTATTCCCTGACACTTTCAAATAGAATCATTTTTTCGTGACCAATGAATATATATATGTTGTTACGGTTCTCCGCCGCCCTTCTTCCCATTACCAAGTGGGGATTAATCCCCTTGTCCTTTCTGGGCTTGACGGAACCGAGGGACTTGAAACGCCTCTTCCGGGCAAAACACAAGGTAGGGTTTCAGGACCAAGTCTCGCTCGTACCTAAATCCCTGCGCCACCACGGAAGTGAGGAAGCAAGCCTCGCA
The DNA here is from genome assembly GCF_964187855.1 of Myxine glutinosa. Classification (NCBI taxonomy): domain Eukaryota; kingdom Metazoa; phylum Chordata; class Myxini; order Myxiniformes; family Myxinidae; genus Myxine; species Myxine glutinosa. Next base: position 97,124,361 of record NC_136272.1, read on the forward strand.
GGAGCCACGTGTGATTTGGGTACGCCGAGCGGATTGAGTACCACGTGGTCCGTGCAGTCTTCGTAGTGGAACCCGATTCGAGCGGTTTTATTCGTACCACGCTTAGCCAATGAGGAAATCACAGGAACGATCGAATGGAAAAGGAAGAACACGGGTTTAATTATTATTCCCACACGTATGTACAATGATCGGGACGCAGAGACACAGAGCAGCACTTCGTCAGTCTTATCTTACTGCCCAGACTCGGGCCCGTCACACTCACACAGGGAATTGCAGATGGGTCGATGTTCCAGCCAAACGCGTCGACGTGGTTGTCCAGGAACGGCCCCGTCCGGCTCTCCACGGTCCCAGCACGTCCTGCAAAGATGGCAGCAGGCGGTGGAAGGAACGTCGTAGCGCGTGTCCCAAACAAAAGCAGCCGATGAGGTAGAACGGAAAGTGCGCGTCTCTCAGCGCGGCTGGCGATTACACAGCCGTTATCACTCGCATGACTTAATGCACTGTACGCGGCTCGGCCTCCAGTTTAACCGAGCGTCACTTTATAATAGCGCGTATTCCGGTTCATGCGCGTCTTTCTTCACCCACGTATCTCTCAAAGTTCTTTGATGCTCTCAACTCCTGCTCGTCAACGATTCCTCCTGGTTGGTCAGTGCGCGCGAGTTCTCTCATCAGTGAGTCCTTTGTTCAACCAGTCCTCTCGCGCTAGTCCTCTTGGGGGCTTTGCGTGATGGGTTATATAGATACGTCCCAGACCATCTCGAACCCCCGCAAACCTTCCAACCATGCCCTGTGACGCAGTGCTGCCGCCACACCCTCTGAGCCCTGGTTGGCGGCTCGTGCTTACCGTCAGTTCCTCTGCCGCCCTCATTCGGCTTCGCCCTGACGCTCCTAGGCCTGCCTCGTGTTAATTCGCCCAAAATGAACCAAAGTCAGCGCAAAGGGGCATGAGGCTAGGGAGGCTGGATAGTCAGTAGAAGTAGGACCTATTTTCCTTACTCTATTCAACGCAGAACTAACATAGGAAAAGGACTAAGCTCACAAATACGAAGAAATAACTGAACTATCGTGAGGCTACATGTTGCTTGTGTGACTAACTATGAGGGGGGAAATTTAACCTTTATTATACTGACTGTACAAAACTCAAAACCGCAACAATATATATAGCACATCATTACATTCTGAAAACTATTTCAGATTTTGCAAGAAATGTATTTGTTTTCTCTGCAGGAAATACCAGGCAACAAGATAAGCTGCAGTGTTACCTGCGGATCTCTTTCAAACAGAATCATTTGCATCCAGCATGCAAGCAGACTCACCATCAAGGTAGGAGGTCCAAACTGTTTCAAGCTATTTGACTTTGTTCATGAAGCATATTTCACTTTTCTCGTATAATCCATGTTATGATGTTTCCTTTAACGTGTCAATTTCTGTTTTTCTCCAGCATGAAAATGTACTTCACCGTTGGCAGGGCCAAGTCAAGTCGATTGATTTTGGGTCGGCAATGTCCTTCACACAAGGTCAGATGTTGTCGACATTCTGTGGGACGTCAAATTACATGGCAACTGAGATATTGGCACACATTTGGTATGAAGGCCCACCTGCTCATATCCAGTCACTTGGGATCACTCATCGGAAACTCTTGAAGGGTATTCAGGTAAGGATTGGTTCTCATACTTTCACTGTCTTTGTCACATCCTTCATTGTTATTGTCTTGATTATTTTGTTTGGACATTTATTTTTCAATGTAACCAATCAAATTGGTGTTTGCAAGCAACAAACCAGCATGAAAAACTGAGGGGGGTGGAATTGTGGGGAGGGGGAGGATAAATGGGTGGAATTGCTTTACCTGCGTAAATGATAAATAGATGGCCCCTGAATAGTTACAACTGTTTAGAGATAACCACACCATGAGTGAATGAAGCAGGAAGCCAAGATAATGAAGAGCGGAGTCGACCTTATGTTATTAAATTCCCATTGTACTTCCCATCACGAGGATGAGGGTTGCCAGGCTACAACCCTCATCTGACCATCAACAATCCCCAAACCCCCGCCCCTTCCCCCACTTCCCATCCACCCTCTCACCATTAGTGCTTTCTGCGGTGTCCCAAGGTCAAGTTTAATGCTGACTGGATAGGTTAGACACGAAGGCAGATGTTGCTGGTTGGACAAATGCAGAACATAAAGATACCACTGAGACAGTGTTTACACACTCAAACAATTGTGATCCTTTTATTGCCTCTCAGGGTCAGAATTGAAAGACATTCCAAGTGTTTGAACAGCTTGTGATTTTAACGTCTGTCGAGAGGAAAGAGGCTGCAGCCTGTCTGTCTGAAGGATGAGGATGGAGTCCTCAGCAATTAGATGAAGGGGATTTTCCAGAGTCAAAGAGATCATTGATGAAGATCTGGAATAGGACTGGACCCAGAACACTGCCTTAGAGCACTCCAGCCTTGAGATTGAGAGCAGATGAACGGATTCAGTTGAGTGCCACACGTTGGCTACGAGAGTAGAAGAAGTCAGTGAGCCATGTGTGGCCTCGGACGCCATAAGCAGAAAGTTTGGAGAGCAGGGCAGGAAGCCATAATGTATCAAAAGCACCGGATATGTCCAGGGAGACGGCTCTGATCTCATGTCTAACATTGCAGGCCTCCATCCATTGTTGGGTGAATAGAAGCAGCACATCTCAGGTGGAGTGATTTGGTCTGAAAGTAAATTGATGATCTGAGAAGAGGTTGTTGGAGAAAAGGATGGATTTCATATCAACTGCAATGATGGATTCCATGACCTTGCTTAGATTGGAAGTAAGCTGATAGATCTGTAGTTCGTTAAGGAGATTCAATTTGGCACCTTTTTACCTCCGCCACCAAAGGTGCATGGAGGTTATGTTTTCACCCCTGTCTGTTTGGTTTTGATATCTTGATGTGAACTACAACTCCACCTTTTGGGCGTGCATCAGGCCTATCGAATCGGAGGAGACTGTACCTAGGGAGAGACACCAATGAGTCGGGGTCATGCTGTGGGAGGAAGGATACAGATGATGTCTGGTTTATTGCCAGAGGCCTGCATTGAGGAATTTGCCAGGTTAGAGCGGAGACCGTGGATGTTTGAAATCCACACAGTTAGTGATGGGGGAGGGGGAGGGGAAAGGATGAGGCATTGGGAGGAGGAGTGCAGGATGGGATGGGGGAGGGCTTCACGGGGGCATGGTGAGGCATGTGGGGATACGTTAGAGTGTGTGTGGTGTGGGTGAAGGTTTGAGTTTGCCGTGTGAGGGGTTGAGTACGTTTGGATGTTTTCCCTGCAGGAAATACCAGGAAACAAGATCGGCTGCAGTGTTACCTGCAGATCTCTTTCAAATAGAATCATTTTTTCGTGACCAATGAATATATATATGTTGTTACGGTTCTCCGCCGCCCTTCTTCCCATTACCAAGTGGGGATTAATCCCCTTGTCCTTTCTGGGCTTGACGGAACCGAGGGACTTGAAACGCCTCTTCCGGGCAAAACGCAAGGTAGGGTTTCAGGACCAAGTCTCGCTCGTACCTAAATCCCTGCACCACCACGGAAGTGAGGAAGCAAGCCTCGCAGGAGCCACGTGTGATTTGGGTACGCCGAGCGGATTGAGTACCACGTGGTCCGTGCAGTCTTCGTAGTGGAACCCGATTCGAGCGGTTTTATTCGTACCACGCTTAGCCAATGAGGAAATCACAGGAACGATCGAATGGAAAAGGAAGAACACGGGTTTAATTATTATTCCCACACGTATGTACAATGATCGGGACGCAGAGACACAGAGCAGCACTTCGTCAGTCTTATCTTACTGCCCAGACTCGGGCCCGTCACACTCACACAGGGAATTGCAGATGGGTCGATGTTCCAGCCAAACGCGTCGACGTGGTTGTCCAGGAACGGCCCCGTCCGGCTCTCCACGGTCCCAGCACGTCCCGCAAATATGGCAGCAGGCGGTGGAAGGAACGTCGTAGCGCGTGTCCCAAACAAAAGCAGCCGATGAGGTAGAACGGAAAGTGCGCGTCTCTCAGCGCGGCTGGCGATTACACAGCCGTTATCACTCGCATGACTTAATGCACTGTACGCGGCTCGGCCTCCAGTTTAACCGAGCGTCACTTTATAATAGCACGTATTCCGGTTCATGCGCGTCTTTCTTCACCCACGTATCTCTCAAAGTTCTTTGATGCTCTCAACTCCTGCTCGTCAACGATTCCTCCTGGTTGGTCAGTGCGCGCGAGTTCTCTCATCAGTGAGTCCTTTGTTCAACCAGTCCTCTCGCGCTAGTCCTCTTGGGGGCTTTGCGTGATGGGTTATATAGATACGTCCCAGACCTTCTCGAACCCCCGCAAACCTTCCAACCACGCCCTGTGACGCAGTGCTGCCGCCACACCCTCTGAGCCCTGGTTGGCGGCTCGTGCTTACCGTCAGTTCCTCTGCCGCCCTCATTCGGCTTCGCCCTGACGCTCCTAGGCCTGCCTCGTGTTAATTCGCCCAAAATGAACCAAAGTCAGCGCAAAGGGGCATGAGGCTAGGGAGGCTGGATAGTCAGTAGAAGCAGGACCTATTTTCCTTACTCTATTCAACGCAGAACTAACATAGGAAAAGGACTAAGCTCACAAATACGAAGAAATAACTGAACTATCGTGAGGCTACATGTTGCTTGTGTGACTAACTATGAGGGGGGAAATTTAACCTTTATTATACTGACTGTACAAAACTCAAAACCGCAACAATATATATAGCACATCATTACATTCTGAAAACTATTTCAGATTTTGCAAGAAATGTATTTGTTTTCTCTGCAGGAAATACCAGGGAACAAGATAAGCTGCAGTGTTACCTGCGGATCTCTTTCAAACAGAATCATTTGCGTCCAGCATGCAAGCAGACTCACCATCAAGGTAGGAGGTCCAAACTGTTTCAAGCTATTTGACTTTGTTCATGAAGCATATTTCACTTTTCTCGTATAATCCATGTTATGATGTTTCCTTTAACGTGTCAATTTCTGTTTTTCTCCAGCATGAAAATGTACTTCACCGTTGGCAGGGCCAAGTCAAGTCGATTGATTTTGGGTCGGCAATGTCCTTCACACAAGGTCAGATGTTGTCGACATTCTGTGGGACGTCAAATTACATGGCAACTGAGATATTGGCACACATTTGGTATGAAGGCCCACCTGCTCATATCCAGTCACTTGGGATCACTCATCGGAAACTCTTGAAGGGTATTCAGGTAAGGATTGGTTCTCATACTTTCACTGTCTTTGTCACATCCTTCATTGTTATTGTCTTGATTATTTTGTTTGGACATTTATTTTTCAATGTAACCAATCAAATTGGTATTTGCAAGCAACAAACCAGCATGAAAAACTGAGGGGGGTGGAATTGTGGGGAGGGGGAGGATAAATGGGTGGAATTGCTTTACCTGCGTAAATGATAAATAGATGGCCCCTGAATAGTTACAACTGTTTAGAGATAACCACACCATGAGTGAATGAAGCAGGAAGCCAAGATAATGAAGAGCGGAGTCGACCTTATGTTATTAAATTCCCATTGTACTTCCCATCACGAGGATGAGGGTTGCCAGGCTACAACCCTCATCTGACCATCAACAATCCCCAAACCCCCGCCCCTTCCCCCACTTCCCATCCACCCTCTCACCATTAGTGCTTTCTGCGGTGTCCCAAGGTCAAGTTTAATGCTGACTGGATAGGTTAGACACGAAGGCAGATGTTGCTGGTTGGACAAATGCAGAACATAAAGATACCACTGAGACAGTGTTTACACACTCAAACAATTGTGATCCTTTTATTGCCTCTCAGGGTCAGAATTGAAAGACATTCCAAGTGTTTGAACAGCTTGTGATTTTAACGTCTGTCGAGAGGAAAGAGGCTGCAGCCTGTCTGTCTGAAGGATGAGGATGGAGTCCTCAGCAATTAGATGAAGGGGATTTTCCAGAGTCAAAGAGATCATTGATGAAGATCTGGAATAGGACTGGACCCAGAACACTGCCTTAGAGCACTCCAGCCTTGAGATTGAGAGCAGATGAACGGATTCAGTTGAGTGCCACACGTTGGCTACGAGAGTAGAAGAAGTCAGTGAGCCATGTGTGGCCTCGGACGCCATAAGCAGAAAGTTTGGAGAGCAGGGCAGGAAGCCATAATGTATCAAAAGCACCGGATATGTCCAGGGAGACGGCTCTGATCTCATGTCTAACATTGCAGGCCTCCATCCATTGTTGGGTGAATAGAAGCAGCACATCTCAGGTGGAGTGATTTGGTCTGAAACTAAATTGATGATCTGAGAAGAGGTTGTTGGAGAAAAGGATGGATTTCATATCAACTGCAATGATGGATTCCATGACCTTGCTTAGATTGGAAGTAAGCTGATAGATCTGTAGTTCGTTAAGGAGATTCAATTTGGCACCTTTTTACCTCCGCCACCAAAGGTGCATGGAGGTTATGTTTTCACCCCTGTCTGTTTGGTTTTGATATCTTGATGTGAACTACAACTCCACCTTTTGGGCGTGCATCAGGCCTATCGAATCGGAGGAGACTGTACCTAGGGAGAGACACCAATGAGTCGGGCTCATGCTGTGGGAGGAAGGATACAGATGATGTCTGGTTTATTGCCAGAGGCCTGCATTGAGGAATTTGCCAGGTTAGAGCGGAGACCGTGGATGTTTGAAATCCACACAGTTAGTGATGGGGGAGGGGGAGGGGAAAGGATGAGGCATTGGGAGGAGGAGTGCAGGATGGGATGGGGGAGGGCTTCACGGGGGCATGGTGAGGCATGTGGGGATACGTTAGAGTGTGTGTGGTGTGGGTGAAGGTTTGAGTTTGCCGTGTGAGGGGTTGAGTACGTTTGGATGTTTTCCCTGCAGGAAATACCAGGAAACAAGATCGGCTGCAGTGTTACCTGCAGATCTCTTTCAAATAGAATCATTTTTTCGTGACCAATGAATATATATATGTTGTTACGGTTCTCCGCCGCCCTTCTTCCCATTACCAAGTGGGGATTAATCCCCTTGTCCTTTCTGGGCTTGACGGAACCGAGGGACTTGAAACGCCTCTTCCAGGCAAAACGCAAGGTAGGGTTTCAGGACCAAGTCTCGCTCGTACCTAAATCCCTGCGCCACCACGGAAGTGAGGAAGCAAGCCTCGCAGGAGCCACGTGTGATTTGGGTATGCCGAGCGGATTGAGTACCACGTGGTCCGTGCAGTCTTCGTAGTGGAACCCGATTCGAGCGGTTTTATTCGTACCACGCTTAGCCAATGAGGAAATCACAGGAACGATCGAATGGAAAAGGAAGAACACGGGTTTAATTATTATTCCCACACGTATGTACAATGATCGGGACGCAGAGACACAGAGCAGCACTTCGTCAGTCTTATCTTACTGCCCAGACTCGGGCCCGTCACACTCACACAGGGAATTGCAGATGGGTCGATGTTCCAGCCAAACGCGTCGACGTGGTTGTCCAGGAACGGCCCCGTCCGGCTCTCCACGGTCCCAGCACGTCCCGCAAAGATGGCAGCAGGCGGTGGAAGGAACGTCGTAGCGCGTGTCCCAAACAAAAGCAGCCGATGAGGTAGAACGGAAAGTGCGCGTCTCTCAGCGCGGCTGGCGATTACACAGCCGTTATCACTCGCATGACTTAATGCACTGTACGCGGCTCGGCCTCCAGTTTAACCGAGCGTCACTTTATAATAGCACGTATTCCGGTTCATGCGCGTCTTTCTTCACCCACGTATCTCTCAAAGTTCTTTGATGCTCTCAACTCCTGCTCGTCAACGATTCCTCCTGGTTGGTCAGTGCGCGCGAGTTCTCTCATCAGTGAGTCCTTTGTTCAACCAGTCCTCTCGCGCTAGTCCTCTTGGGGGCTTTGCGTGATGGGTTATATAGATACGTCCCAGACCTTCTCGAACCCCCGCAAACCTTCCAACCACGCCCTGTGACGCAGTGCTGCCGCCACACCCTCTGAGCCCTGGTTGGCGGCTCGTGCTTACCGTCAGTTCCTCTGCCGCCCTCATTCGGCTTCGCCCTGACGCTCCTAGGCCTGCCTCGTGTTAATTCGCCCAAAATGAACCAAAGTCAGCGCAAAGGGGCATGAGGCTAGGGAGGCTGGATAGTCAGTAGAAGTAGGACCTATTTTCCTTACTCTATTCAACGCAGAACTAACATAGGAAAAGGACTAAGCTCACAAATACGAAGAAATAACTGAACTATCGTGAGGCTACATGTTGCTTGTGTGACTAACTATGAGGGGGGAAATTTAACCTTTATTATACTGACTGTACAAAACTCAAAACCGCAACAATATATATAGCACATCATTACATTCTGAAAACTATTTCAGATTTTGCAAGAAATGTATTTGTTTTCTCTGCAGGAAATACCAGGGAACAAGATAAGCTGCAGTGTTACCTGCGGATCTCTTTCAAACAGAATCATTTGCGTCCAGCATGCAAGCAGACTCACCATCAAGGTAGGAGGTCCAAACTGTTTCAAGCTATTTGACTTTGTTCATGAAGCATATTTCACTTTTCTCGTATAATCCATGTTATGATGTTTCCTTTAACGTGTCAATTTCTGTTTTTCTCCAGCATGAAAATGTACTTCACCGTTGGCAGGGCCAAGTCAAGTCGATTGATTTTGGGTCGGCAATGTCCTTCACACAAGGTCAGATGTTGTCGACATTCTGTGGGACGTCAAATTACATGGCAACTGAGATATTGGCACACATTTGGTATGAAGGCCCACCTGCTCATATCCAGTCACTTGGGATCACTCATCGGAAACTCTTGAAGGGTATTCAGGTAAGGATTGGTTCTCATACTTTCACTGTCTTTGTCACATCCTTCATTGTTATTGTCTTGATTATTTTGTTTGGACATTTATTTTTCAATGTAACCAATCAAATTGGTGTTTGCAAGCAACAAACCAGCATGAAAAACTGAGGGGGGTGGAATTGTGGGGAGGGGGAGGATAAATGGGTGGAATTGCTTTACCTGCGTAAATGATAAATAGATGGCCCCTGAATAGTTACAACTGTTTAGAGATAACCACACCATGAGTGAATGAAGCAGGAAGCCAAGATAATGAAGAGCGGAGTCGACCTTATGTTATTAAATTCCCATTGTACTTCCCATCACGAGGATGAGGGTTGCCAGGCTACAACCCTCATCTGACCATCAACAATCCCCAAACCCCCGCCCCTTCCCCCACTTCCCATCCACCCTCTCACCATTAGTGCTTTCTGCGGTGTCCCAAGGTCAAGTTTAATGCTGACTGGATAGGTTAGACACGAAGGCAGATGTTGCTGGTTGGACAAATGTAGAACATAAAGATAGCACTGAGACAGTGTTTACACACTCAAACAATTGTGATCCTTTTATTGCCTCTCAGGGTCAGAATTGAAAGACATTCCAAGTGTTTGAACAGCTTGTGATTTTAACGTCTGTCGAGAGGAAAGAGGCTGCAGCCTGTCTGTCTGAAGGATGAGGATGGAGTCCTCAGCAATTAGATGAAGGGGATTTTCCAGAGTCAAAGAGATCATTGATGAAGATCTGGAATAGGACTGGACCCAGAACACTGCCTTAGAGCACTCCAGCCTTGAGATTGAGAGCAGATGAACGGATTCAGTTGAGTGCCACACGTTGGCTACGAGAGTAGAAGAAGTCAGTGAGCCATGTGTGGCCTCGGACGCCATAAGCAGAAAGTTTGGAGAGCAGGGCAGGAAGCCATAATGTATCAAAAGCACCGGATATGTCCAGGGAGACGGCTCTGATCTCATGTCTAACATTGCAGGCCTCCATCCATTGTTGGGTGAATAGAAGCAGCACATCTCAGGTGGAGTGATTTGGTCTGAAAGTAAATTGATGATCTGAGAAGAGGTTGTTGGAGAAAAGGATGGATTTCATATCAACTGCAATGATGGATTCCATGACCTTGCTTAGATTGGAAGTAAGCTGATAGATCTGTAGTTCGTTAAGGAGATTCAATTTGGCACCTTTTTACCTCCGCCACCAAAGGTGCATGGAGGTTATGTTTTCACCCCTGTCTGTTTGGTTTTGATATCTTGATGTGAAGTACAACTCCACCTTTTGGGCGTGCATCAGGCCTATCGAATCGGAGGAGACTGTACCTAGGGAGAGACACCAATGAGTCGGGGTCATGCTGTGGGAGGAAGGATACAGATGATGTCTGGTTTATTGCCAGAGGCCTGCATTGAGGAATTTGCCAGGTTAGAGCGGAGACCGTGGATGTTTGAAATCCACACAGTTAGTGATGGGGGAGGGGGAGGGGAAAGGATGAGGCATTGGGAGGAGGAGTGCAGGATGGGATGGGGGAGGGCTTCACGGGGGCATGGTGAGGCGTGTGGGGATACGTTAGAGTGTGTGTGGTGTGGGTGAAGGTTTGAGTTTGCCGTGTGAGGGGTTGAGTACGTTTGGATGTTTTCCCTGCAGGAAATACCAGGAAACAAGATCGGCTGCAGTGTTACCTGCAGATCTCTTTCAAATAGAATCATTTTTTCGTGACCAATGAATATATATATGTTGTTACGGTTCTCCGCCGCCCTTCTTCCCATTACCAAGTGGGGATTAATCCCCTTGTCCTTTCTGGGCTTGACGGAACCGAGGGACTTGAAACGCCTCTTCCGGGCAAAACGCAAGGTAGGGTTTCAGGACCAAGTCTCGCTCGTACCTAAATCCCTGCGCCACCACGGAAGTGAGGAAGCAAGCCTCGCAGGAGCCACGTGTGATTTGGGTACGCCGAGCGGATTGAGTACCACGTGGTCCGTGCAGTCTTCGTAGTGGAACCCGATTCGAGCGGTTTTATTCGTACCACGCTTAGCCAATGAGGAAATCACAGGAACGATCGAATGGAAAAGGAAGAACACGGGTTTAATTATTATTCCCACACGTATGTACAATGATCGGGACGCAGAGACACAGAGCAGCACTTCGTCAGTCTTATCTTACTGCCCAGACTCGGGCCCGTCACACTCACACAGGGAATTGCAGATGGGTCGATGTTCCCGCCAAACGCGTCGACGTGGTTGTCCAGGAACGGCCCCGTCCGGCTCTCCACGGTCCCAGCACGTCCCGCAAAGATGGCAGCAGGCGGTGGAAGGAACGTCGTAGTGCGTGTCCCAAACAAAAGCAGCCGATGAGGTAGAACGGAAAGTGCGCGTCTCTCAGCGCGGCTGGCGATTACACAGCCGTTATCACTCGCATGACTTAATGCACTGTACGCGGCTCGGCCTCCAGTTTAACCGAGCGTCACTTTATAATAGCGCGTATTCCGGTTCATGCGCGTCTTTCTTCACCCACGTATCTCTCAAAGTTCTTTGATGCTCTCAACTCCTGCTCGTCAACGATTCCTCCTGGTTGGTCAGTGCGCGCGAGTTCTCTCATCAGTGAGTCCTTTGTTCAACCAGTCCTCTCGCGCTAGTCCTCTTGGGGGCTTTGCGTGATGGGTTATATAGATACGCCCCAGACCTTCTCGAACCCCCTCAAACCTTCCAACCACGCCCTGTGACGCAGTGCTGCCGCCACACCCTCTGAGCCCTGGTTGGCGGCTCGTGCTTACCGTCAGTTCCTCTGCCGCCCTCATTCGGCTTCGCCCTGACGCTCCGAGGCCTGCCTCGTGTTAATTCGCCCAAAATGAACCAAAGTCAGCGCAAAGGGGCATGAGGCTAGGGAGGCTGGATAGTCAGTAGAAGTAGGACCTATTTTCCTTACTCTATTCAACGCAGAACTAACATAAGAAAAGGACTAAGCTCACAAATACGAAGAAATAACTGAACTATCGTGAGGCTACATGTTGCTTGTGTGACTAACTATGAGGGGGGAAATTTAACTTTTATTATACTGACTGTACAAAACTCAAAACCGCAACAATATATATAGCACATCATTACATTCTGAAAACTATTTCAGATTTTGCAAGAAATGTATTTGTTTTCTCTGCAGGAAATACCAGGCAACAAGATAAGCTGCAGTGTTACCTGCGGATCTCTTTCAAACAGAATCATTTGCGTCCAGCATGCAAGCAGACTCACCATCAAGGTAGGAGGTCCAAACTGTTTCAAGCTATTTGACTTTGTTCATGAAGCATATTTCACTTTTCTCGTATAATCCATGTTATGATGTTTCCTTTAACGTGTCAATTTCTGTTTTTCTCCAGCATGAAAATGTACTTCACCGTTGGCAGGGCCAAGTCAAGTCGATTGATTTTGGGTCGGCAATGTCCTTCACACAAGGTCAGATGTTGTCGACATTCTGTGGGACGTCAAATTACATGGCAACTGAGATATTGGCACACATTGGGTATGAAGGCCCACCTGCTGATATCCAGTCACTTGGGATCACTCATCGGAAACTGTTGAAGGGTATTTAGGTAAGGATTGGTTCTCATACTTTCACTGTCTTTGTCACATTCTTCATTGTTATTGTCTTGATTATTTTGTTTGGAGATTTATTTTTCAATGTAACCAATCAAATTGGTGTTTGCAAGCAACAAACCAGCAGGAAAAACTGAGGGGGGTGGAATTGTGGGGAGGGGGAGGATAAATGGGTGGAATTGCTTTACCTGCGTAAATGATAAATAGATGGCCCCTGAATAGTTACAACTGTTTAGAGATAACCACACCATGAGTGAATGAAGCAGGAAGCCAAGATAATGAAGAGCGGAGTCGACCTTATGTTATTAAATTCCCATTGTACTTCCCATCACGAGGATGAGGGTTGCCAGGCTACAACCCTCATCTGACCATCAACAATCCCCAAACCCCCACCCCTTCCCCCACTTCCCATCCACCCTCTCACCATTAGTGCTTTCTGCGGTGTCCCAAGGTCAAGTTTAATGCTGACTGGATAGGTTAGACACGAAGGCAGATGTTGCTGGTTGGACAAATGCAGAACATAAAGATAGCACTGAGACAGTGTTTACACACTCAAACAATTGTGATCCTTTTATTGCCTCTCAGGGTCAGAATTGAAAGACATTCCAAGTGTTTGAACAGCTTGTGATTTTAACGTCTGTCGAGAGGAAAGAGGCTGCAGCCTGTCTGTCTGAAGGATGAGGATGGAGTCCTCAGCAATTAGATGAAGGGGATTTTCCAGAGTCAACGAGATCATTGATGAAGATCTGGAATAGGACTGGACCCAGAACACTGCCTTGGAGCACTCCAGCCTTGAGAGGGAGAGGAGATGAACGGATTCAGTTGAGTGCCACACGTCAGCTACGAGAGTAGAAGAAGTCAGTGAGCCATGTGTGGCCTCGGACGCCATAAGCAGAAAGTTTGGAGAGCAGGGCAGGAAGCCATAATGTATCAAAAGCACCGGATATGTCCAGGGAGACGGCTCTGATCTCATGTCTAACATTGCAGGCCTCCATCCATTGTTGGGTGAATAGAAGCAGCACATCTCAGGTGGAGTGATTTGGTCTGAAAGTAAATTGATGATCTGAGAAGAGGTTGTTGGAGAAAAGGATGGATTTCATATCAACTGCAATGATGGATTCCATGACCTTGCTGATGATTGGAAGTAAGCTGATAGATCTGTAGTTAGTTAAGGAGATTCAATTTGGCACCTTTTTACCTCCGCCACCAAAGGTGCATGGAGGTTATGTTTTCACCCCTGTCTGTTTGGTTTTGATATCTTGATGTGAAGTACAACTCCACCTTTTGGGCGTGCATCAGGCCTGTCGAATCGGAGGAGACTACCCAGGGAGAGACACCAATGTGTCGGGGTCATGCTGTGGGAGGAAGGATACAGATGATGTCTGGTTTATTGCCAGACGCCTGCATTGAGGAATTTGCCAGGTTAGAGCGGAGACCTTGGATGTTTGAAATCCACACAGTTAGTGATGGGGGAGGGGGAGGGGAAAGGATGAGGCATTGGGAGGAGGAGTGCAGGATGGGATGGGGGAGGGCTTCACGGGGCATGTTGAGGCGTGTGGGGATACGTCAGATAGTGTGGGGTGCGGGTGAAGGTTTGAGTGTGCTAGGTGAGGGTTCGAGTACGTTTGGGAGCAGGGGATTATTTGATTGTGTCGGATGCGGGAGAAGGTTTTGCATGTGTGGGTTGCGGGAGAAGGTTTGAGTTTGCCGTGTGAGGGGTTGAGTACGTTTGGGTGTTTTCCCTGCAGGAAATACCAGGAAACAAGATCAGCTGCAGTGTTACCTGCAGATCTCTTTCAAATAGAATCATTTGCATCCAGCATGCCAGCAGACTCACCATCAAGGTAGGAGGTCCAAACTGTTTCCAGATATTTGACTTTCTTCATGAAGCATGTTTCACTTTTCTAGTATAATCCATGTTATGATGTTTCCTTTAACATGTCAATTTCTGTTTTTCTCCAGCATGAAAATGTACTTCACAGTTGGCAGTGCCAAGTGAAGTTGATTGATTTTGGGTCGGCAATGTCCTTCACACAAGGCCAGATGTTGTCGACATTCTGTGGGACGTCAAATTACATGGCAACTGAGATATTGGCACACATTGGGTATGAAGGCCCACCTGCTGATATCCGGTCACTTGGGATCACTCATCGGAAACTGTTGAAGGGTATTCAGGTAAGGATTGGTTCTCATACTTTCACTGTCTTTGTCACATCCTTCATTGTTATTGTCTTGATTATTTTGTTTGGAGATTTATTTTTCAATGTAACCAATCAAATTGGTGTTTGCAAGCAACAAACCAGCAGGAAAAACTGAGGGGGATGAAATTGTGGTGAGGGGAGGATAAATGGGTGGAATTGCTTTACCTGCGTAAATGATAAATAGATGGCCCTTGAATAGTTACAACTGTTTTGAGATAACCACACCATGAGTGAATGAAGCAGGAAGCCAAGATCATGAAGAGCGGAGTCGACCTTATGTTATTAAATTCCCATTGTACTTCCCATCACGAGGATGAGGGTTGCCAGGCTACAACCCTCATCTGACCATCAACAATCCCCCACCCCTTCCCCCACTTCCCATCCGCCCTCTCACCATTCGTGCTTTCTGCGGTGTCCCAAAGTCTAGTTTAATGCTGACTGGATAGGTTAGACACGAAGGCAGATGTTGCTGGTGTTACATGCTCCTCCCCAAACCCCGGTCACGGTGTACCTCCGAGCCCATGAAAGGAGTCACGGCAGAAAGATGTGTTATAATGTGTGTCAATGATCAATGGTGAAAGCACACCAACCAATTGTTACCAAAAACAAGTAGTATTGTATTAAGGTCACAAAAGTATAACAGCACAAGTACAATATGTTTCAATTGCACCACAAAAATACCATATAATTCCTGTGATGGAACCATCAGTTTCTTATTCAATAACTCACTGTTCTCCAAGTGAGCGAAAAGAACATTCCCAAAGTCACTGTCCCAGCACCAAGCCAAAGTCGATCCACGCTCCGGTGATCGCAAGAAAAATGTCGAATCGAGACCAGAATCCAAGTCGGCTGACGGTCAACGCTGCCAAAGAGGCGCAAAGGTGCACCCAAAAGGCGTCTGGGAAATCACACCTTCGGGTATGAACGTTCAGCGGCTCCCAAACGGAGAACCACAAATTCCCAATCGAAATCCACGTTACAATCGCAAACCAGGCTAACGGCTGGGTGCGGTGAAATGGCTGGAGCGAGGTGAAAAGGCTGGAGCGATGTGAAATGGCATGAGCGAGGCGAAATGGCGGATGGGCCCGTACTGGAGGTGTACCTGCTCTCCAACGATTCTCTTCGGAATCAACCGCAAAACGCGACACGTAGGTTTATC
>NC_136272.1:97145136-97267568 GCF_964187855.1 Myxine glutinosa
AAAGAGATTTAGATGGAGTCGTCAATGTTAGGAGGGCGGAACAACACACAGACAAACAAGAGAGGGGAAGTCGCAGCCAGAGGTACTCCTGGTGGTTGGAAGGTGTAAGATCAGTATGAGGGCAGTGAGAAATTGATATCTTGATGTGAAGTACAACTCCACCTTTTGGGCGTGCATCAGGCTTATCGAATCGGAGGAGACGGTACCCAGGGAGAGACACCAATGAGTCGGGGTCATGCTGTGGAAGGAAGGATACAGATGATGTCTGGTTTATGGCCAGATGCCTGCATTAAGGAATTTGCCAGGTTAGAGCAGAGACCTTGGATGTTTGAAATCCACACAGTTAGTGTTGGGGCGGGGGGTGGGGAAGAATGAGGCATTGGGAGGGGGAGTGCAGGATGGGATGGGGGCGGGCTTCACGGGGGCATGGTGAGGCGTGTGGGGTACGTTTGAGTGTGTGGGGTGTGGGTGAAGGTTTGAGTGTGCAAGGTGAGGGTTCGAGTACGTTTGGGAGCAGGGGCTTGTTTGATCGTGTGGGATCCGGGAGAAGGTTTTGCATGTGTGGGGTGCGGGAGAATGTTTTGCATGTGTGGGGTGCAGGAGAAGGTTTTAGTTTGCCGTGTGAGGGGTTGAGTACGTTTGGGTGTTTTCTCTGCAGGAAATACCAGGAAACAAGATCAGCTGCAGTGTTACCTGCAGATCTCTTTCAAACAGAATCATTTGCATCCAGCATGCAAGCAGACTCACCATCAAGGTAGGAGGTCCAAACTGTTTTCAGCTATTTGACTTTCTTCATGAAGCATAATTCACTTTTCTAGTATAATCCATGTTATGATGTTTCCTTTAACGTATCAATTTCTGTTTTTCTCCAGCATGAAAATGTACTTCACAGTTGGCAGTGCCAAGTCAAGTCGATTGATTTTGGGTCGGCAATGTCCTTCACACAAGGTCAGATGTTGTCGACATTCTGTGGGACATCAAATTACATGGCAACTGAGATATTGGCACACATTGGGTATGAAGGCCCACGTGCTCATATCCGGTCACTTGGCATCACTCATTGGAAACTGTTGAAGGGTATTCAGGTAAGCATTGGTTCTCATACTTTCACTGTCTTTGTCACACCATTCATTGTTATTGTCTTGATTATTTTGTTTGGAGATTTATTTTTCAATGTAACCAATCAAATTGGTGTTTGCAAGCAACAAACCAGCATGAAAAACTGAGGGGGGTGGAATTGTGGGGAGGGGGAGGATACAACATGACATGCATTTTAAAGGCCATTTTCCCTGCTAGAGTGGGGGTTAGCCTTGCGGCCCCATGACAATCTTCTCCATTTTGCCCTATTTTCTGCATCTCTCCTTGTTAACCCCCTTGCCCGCATTTCTCTTCCACCATCTTTGGCCAAGTCTTTCTCGGTCTTCCCCGTCTTCTACTTCCTTCTACATTCATTTCCATCACTCTTCTCAACCAGTCACTTTCATCCTTCCTCAACACATGACCAAACCATCTCAACCTGTTCCTCTTCACAGCATCAATCACAGGCTCTATTCCCATCATCTTTCGCAATTCAGCATTTGTCTTCCTCTCTCTCAACGATACTCCGCACATCCGTCGAACCATTCGCATTTCCACCCTTTCCAACCTTCGTTGCTGCTCTACATTCATTACCCATGTCTCGCTCCCATAAATCATAACACTTCTCACACATGCAGCATACACCTTTCCCTTCAGCTTCAACGACACTCCCCTCATCATCAGCACGCCACTCAATTCCCGAAACTTCTTCCATGCACATCTCAATCGAGCAACCGTTGCCGAGTCTGATCCACCTTCTCCATTCAGCATGTCTCCGAGGTAGCAAAATGTTTTCACACCTTCCAGCTTCATGCCGTCTCCAAGATCCAACTCAACATTTCCTCCATCTGCAGCTCCCTCTGTGCACACCTTACATTTGAATGTAGCTGCCACACTGGTTAATGACCCTCTCAGACCACTACATTTTTGATGAACCCACTCAGCGCACATTGTACACTGAATGGAGTTCACTCCGACACCCTTCCTACACACAGCACAGGGCCACTTCCCAGTTCTTTCCACCTCACCACATGCTTTACCACTTGCCATCACCTTCGTCTTTCCGATATTCACGTTCAGACCTTTTGTCTCCATACATTCCTTCCACGTGTTCATCTTTTCCTTCAGTCCATCCATACTTTCCGCAATCAACACCAGATCATCTGCATACAACAACTCCCATGGTAAACCCTCCTTTACGTTCTGAGCCAGCACCTTCATCACAGCTACAAATAGTAGTGGGCTTAGTACTGTGGAAATGTAACTCATTGATTGTAACTCAGTATAACTCATTGGTTGGAAGCAAGTACTAGCAGGTGGTTGTAAGAATGTCAGGAATGTATCTCGCTCTGTCGAAGCTGGGAGTCCTTTTGTCCACCTTTATTACGACCCCGGGCTAACACACATTCCCAAGCCCGCACTATTTGTTTTTGGACATCGGGATGCAAAGAGGGTGAAGAACCTCCCCAGCAGGGAGGCGGTTGTGGATGACCAAGGAGCTTCAGCGCACGGAGGATTAACATTCAGCGCACGGAGGATTAACTCCAATTTGCCCATATAACCAAGAGCAAACTTTGAGTCAGGAGGACTTGCCACGAGAACATCTGCCCGACGGACGAACGAGTATGCAACGGGAAAGCAGCGCCAGGAGAGCACCGGCCAATGAGGAAGAACCAACGACTTGAATTACTAAATTCGTTATGGTATTATAGTTCCTTATTATATTGAAACAAGTGAACTAGTAGTTAATAAAGTCTCGATCTTTTGTAAACCTGTTTCCGGTCATTGGAGTCTTGAGTCCCAAACACACTTCCACGACAACTTGGTGGCTACCGTACGTGGATCGAGTGGACATCGCCAAGGTAAGCATGGCTTCTTGGGGATTGTCCATTATGATACGAACCTGTGTTTAGTTTTTGTACATACATGGTGGAGGAGGTGGTGTTGGACTTCCCTACGCACCGATACCACGATATAGGTAACGTAACGATAATCCGAGGAGTGTAACGTATTTTTGCGCTGTGTAAATAGATGCGCCAGTTCGACGCTGGTTATTAGAAGCCTTACCATGAACTAGGAGCAAGATCGTGCCATGAGTGCACCATGGGACGATCTGCTTCCAGGACGTGTAAGGCCGGTACACTCGTTTACACACCCGCACACGGATAAAGTACTACTTTTTTTTTTTTTGCACTTGTTCGAAGCACTTGACTTGATCGGCGCTTGGCGAGCGACAGGGAACCGGGAAACGGAATTATATTTATATATATATATATTTCCAATATGGTACACCGGCCACAACGATTTTAGCGATTATCCGAGTTTTTTTTAACGATTTCTGTAAATACGTATTTTTCCTGCGCTGTGTAATTCTTCTGACACGCGCCACGAAGAAACGCACCACTGATGTGCATGAAGCGACTTGTTTGCCGGTTCGGTAAGGTCCGTCCGTACACGTGTACAATCGTGTACACCCGTTTTAAATAAATAATTTTTTTCAGTTTTCCCGCCATGCCTATAAATTCATGACAGACAACCCCCCTCATGCCGGTCCAGAATTATGATGAAAGATGGCGATTGAGAAAAAAAATTGCATCAAATTTTGTCCAGGTCCATCAAGAAGCCTTTGAGACATGCTTCACGGTTGAATAAAAAACCACCGTTTAGAGTACTTTTTTTGTTCAAAGCACTCGACTTGGAGCCAGCGACTTGCTCGGCGGGGGATATAATTTTAGATATATATATAGTACGGGCATGCCCTAGTGAGAGATAATTACAGGAAATGGTGTTTGTGAGTAACAACCACCCTCTGGTCGAGGCTCATAGAAGGGGTGATGCTTACTGATTCGGCACGCTCACAAAATATGGGATTTTAAATGGCAGAGATGCCACGAAAGATCAGGAAGGGAAGGAATGGAAAATTTGTCAAGGTTTGAAATTAATCGGACAAGGGGGTCCCAAGGTATGGTCACCGTACACGCAGGTCGTTCGTTTTGGCTTTGCGAATGGACCGAACCATTGCATGTAAATAGGAGGGTGGTTCTGTGGTCGTTCGTTTTGGCTTTGCGAATGGACCAAACCATTCCATGCAAATAGGAGGGTGGTTCTGTGGTCGTTACTGCCACGTGGTTTCAAAGTTTTGTTGTTGGAACTTGTTGTTGGAACTTGCTGTTGGAACTTGCTGTTGGAACTTGTTGTTGGAACTTGTTGTTGGAACTTGTTGGAACTTGTTGTTGGAACTTGTTGTTGGAACTTGCTGTTGGAACTTGTTGTTGGAACTTGCTGTTGGAACTTGTTGTTGGAACTTGTTGGAACTTGTTGTTGGAACTTGCTGTTGGAACTTGCTGTTGGAACTTGTTGTTGGAACTTGCTGTTGGAACTTGCTGTTGGAACTTGTTGGAACTTGTTGTTGGAACTTGCTGTTGGAACTTGCTGTTGGAACTTGCTGTTGGAACTTGCTGTTGGAACTTGTTGGAACTTGTTGTTGGAACTTGCTGTTGGAACTTGTTGGAACTTGTTGTTGGAACTTGTTGTTGGAACTTGCTGTTGGCACTTGTTGGAACTTGTTGGAACTTGTTGTTGGAACTTGCTGTTGGCACTTGTTGGAACTTGTTGGAACTTGTTGTTGGAACTTGTTGTTGGAACTTGCTGTTGGAACTTGCTGTTGGAACTTGTTGTTGGAACTTGTTGGAACTTGTTGTTGGAACTTGCTGTTGGAACTTGCTGTTGGAACTTGTTGGAACTTGTTGTTGGAACTTGCTGTTGGAACTTGTTGTTGGAACTTGTTGTTGGAACTTGTTGTTGGAACCCGTACTTATTTAATTAATTACATTTCTTATTACATTACAGTAATTACATTACAGTAATTACCTGAGGTAATTACAGTAATTACAGTTCCGGTAATTACAGTAATTACAGTAATCATTACAGTAATTGCAGTAATCTTATTACAGTAATTACATTACATAAACTCAGGCACCTTTTGAGTAAGGAAGCTGATATTTGGACATGACACTGACCAAGTGATGTGGCTGTCAAGGAAAATATTGATTTATTGATTAATCATTTAATAAATTAACTCGTTGATTTATAAATGACTTATTTAATTAAAATTCCTGAGAGATACATCTTCGGATGAAATACTTGCAGATTGGTTATGCTATGAGCCAATTGATTAAGGAAAATATTTTGTGATGGCCATATTGGCAATTTCGTGGCCATATTCGTGGCAACTCAGTTAGTGCCACTGCACCTTTAAAATGCATCCCTGCGTTCATTTTTCGATCGATTGAGTTGAAATTTTGAACAATCGGATCTGGACTGTCGTTGTTAACGACTCTAGCACGCACTCGTCCAATCAGGATGGAGCGGTATGGTCCCCGGATCATCACTGCCCGCAGTTTTAATTAATTTTACTTTTCTCTTGGTCATATAATTTTGAAGACATGCGTGTCATGATAGAGGAAATGTTTGTTCTGTTGAACGGAATAAATGTTGTTTATTTGTGTGGGAGTGTATTTTTGTGTATTTCTTGTGTATTTTGGATATATTTTCACGACTAATTCCAGTTAACATCCTGCAAAATTTGCTCGTGTGCTGGCCGAGTCGAAATTGCGTTGAGTTTCTATGGCATGCGCCATTAAAAGCGCTGTGTAATGGTTGAGCTCCTTTTATTTCGGTTTGGTCATGCGGATGAGCAAACAAAGTGACAAATGCTGCGGCTGGAGCAGTAGAAGCGATGTTTTTTTAATGGAAACGATGTAATGAGTAATTAAAAGTGGGAGGGGGCAACACCACGCATACCTCTTTTAAGGTGTGTATAAACCCTGGAATATTTCAGCAATCAATACAATGCTGAAACTATGTAAGTTAAGTTAATGAGTAATTTACTGAGTAATTTAATGAGTAATTTAATGAGTAATTTAATGAGTAATTTAACGAATAAGTTAATGAGTAATTTAATGAGTAATTTAATGAGTAATTTAACGAATAATTTAATGAGTAATTTAATGAGTAATTTAATGAGTAATTTAATAAGTAATTTAATAAGTAATTTAAAGAGGAATTAAAAGTGGGAGGGGGCAACACCACGCATACCTCTTTTAAGGTGTGTATAAACCCTGGAATAAACGTGGGAGGGGGCAACACCACGCATACCTCTTTTAAGGTATGTATAAACCCTGGAATATTTCAGCAATCAATACGATGCTGAAATGATGTAATTTACTGTGTAAGAGGGTCGACCTTGGGTTTGTTTGGGTTTGTTGTTTATTTTGTGGATGTGTATTTTTTGTGTATTTTGGATATATTTTCACGACTAATTCCAGTTAACATCCTGCAAAATTTGCTCGTTTTCTGGCTGAGTCGAAATTGCGTTGAGTTTCTATGGCATGCGCCATTAAAAGCGCTGTGTAATGGTTGAGCTCCCTTTATTTCGTTTTGGTCATGCGGATGAGCAAACAAAATGACGAATGCTGCGGCTGGAGCAGTGGAAGCGATTTTTGAATTGTTCAATGATTATTCGATATTGTTATGACTTATTGTCAATAGGTATACTGAGTGGCCATGAGGTAGCCTGTGGCTATGTACAGTTTTATTCTATTGTTGATTATACCACATAATTGTGGTGATAAAGGAAATGTTCGTTTTAAATAGATGATTATGATATGACCATGACTATAAAATCATGATGATTATTATGAATGATATCATAGGGTTCAAATGCAGAATGATTGCATGAACTTGGGAAAGAACTTTCAAGCCCTATGGGATAAATTGGGTGTTACAAGCAATGGAGCTTCAAAATTTAGCATGATTGAAGGAATTTTACAGTCTTATTTCAGTAGTTTTACGAAATTTAAATTGCCAAGAGATTTTGGGTACTATTAAAGAAAAAAAATGATGAGATATTTTTTCCAATGAACTTTAATATCTGCCATCCATTTTGGCTGTCTCACGAATGAAGGATGAGTTGCCTTTAGTGGTTGCAAAGAAAATTTGTGGAGACCAGGCAAAATGGGGAAATATGTCAGATATGACCCTAGGACAGGACGGTGATTCATCAATTGACATGAGGTACGAACCAGAGGTGACGACCGATGAGTCGATCTCAGTCAATGGATGGACCTGTCCTGACATCATTGGGGAAAGGGCTTATGCAAGGAGTCATTCAAAATGATTAATTTGATTTATTGATGAATATTGATGAATTAATTGAAATTGAATAATTGATTGAATTGTTAATTGATTGAATCTAATTGATTGAATTTAATTGCATAAATTGAACTGAATAAATTGAATTGAATATATTGATTGTTTGATTGATGAAAATGCGGTCTCAAGAAAGAAGCTTTGATATCTTTGCGAGATATTATCAATGTGGAGACAACCTGGGAAAATTGAGCAAGGTGGTGAGTTTATATACAGATATGTATGTGCGGTTACCATTGTGTGATTTCCCCGTCAAACAGAGCGGACACCTGAGGATTCACCCACTTCATACTGACCCTCCGGCTCATCTGCAAATACTGATCTGTGAGATTGGATTGTGCAAAAGCCACAGCTGAGGGAGATTCTCTGGAAATCACCGTGTGAACAGGTGGAGAGATCCTTCCTGGAGGTACGAGTGAAGCTTTAGAGGAACCTGGAACAAGCTACAACGCATCCAACGCTACTTTGATAAAAGGTGGAACAAACTCCAGTAGATTTATTTATAGGACATATAGTATAGGTGTGTACAGGTGCATTCCAAAGCGCAGATCCTAGTAATCTACCTGGTACATTGAGGGAATATTGAGTGTTATTCACATACAGGCAAAATGGGAAATGGAGTCTGCAAGGGTAAACAAGGTCAGCTAGACGTGTCCCAAAGAGGCGCTTGCGTCAACCACATGTATCAGCAATATGGTCCACATTCACTTAAAGATTTGGAATCTTGGCATGAATGGACAAAAGGGAGAAAGAAGGAATTCCCCAAGGATGGCACGTTTGACAGGAACACATTGGAAACACTCAGAGAAGAATTAGAAGCAAGAGACAGACAGAAGTTGAAGGTGGATTGGAAACCATTTTATTACTGGGACATCGAGTCTAGAGACAGGGAGACCAAAACGAAAATGGGGGGTGTGAAGAAAGAAATGAAGCAGATACAACATAGGTTGGAAAAGGTATCCACTCAAATGCCTCTTGAAGTTAGCAATGGAAAGCGATCCCAGTCCAGATTGTACCCAGACGCAAGGTCATATGAGATAAATGAACTAGAAGAGGAAACTCCTCCACCCTATCGGCGACATATTGTATATCAGCCACAGGAAGTACAGGCACCCGTACCTCTACCTACCGAAGGGCCAGTACAGAGTGAAACGATTGGCTCTAGCCGACAGAAGACAGGTGAAAGCAGTGCCCCAGTTGAGGTAACTACCCCAGAGGGTGCAACTGGAGGACAGGAACCGACTCAAAGTGGGCAAGCGATACAACCAGCTGCAACAACTTCAACATACTCCCCATGGCACCATACAAGGAGTAAGGGTCCTGTGATGAATGCCAATCTATCCAACGATCAATATGATTTGCCAATGAACATTCAAAACTTGACTCTCCCACAGGAAGGTTTTGAACAATGTGGCGTTATGAATTTCCCGCAACGGCAATTTCCAGGGGCAAATGAGGAACGCCCAGATTTGATGTATAGACCTTGGCAAATACACCAATTGAAGGCATTACAGAGCGGTATGCCATCAATCAAAACAGATCCACTTCAATTCGCAGAAGAGCTACGATTGATTGTGGAGACGCAATTGCCGACTATAAGAGACATGGAAATACTCTTAAAGTGGGTAATTCCTAATACCACCACTTTGAAGACATTAATGAGTGAGGCAAACTGGGTACATGCAATAAATGGACAATTAGACATACCCGCGGAGGCTAAAATGGCACAGATAAATAAATTAATAGAGGCCATACAAAAATTGCCGCCCGTGACTGATTGGAATAAAGTGGTTACGTGCAAACAGAAAACAGGAGAGGATGCTAGTGATTATTTAGACAGATTGCGAGATGTTTTTCGATTATATTCGGGAATAGACCGGGCACAAATCGACAATGCCCTAAAACCCCTTTTTATTAATGGTCTGTTGCCGAAATTGAAGAGTGAAGTGGAAAGACAGTGCATTGCTTGGGAAGGCAAGCCGATGCAAGAAATATTGAATTATGCTTTGCATCATCAGCGAATTCAGGCCAGGAACAGTGCTATAAATGCCGAAAAATTGATGCAACTACAGACACAAGCCCTGATGACTACGAACCAACGCAATAGGTTTTCTATGCAACAACGCAACAATGCAACAGACAACAACTATGAGTCAGGAGAAAACCAGAGGTCAAAATGGCAACCCGGAGACCCAGACATGCAACCCAGCAAGACAAGCCAACAAGTGGACATACCAGGTAACGACAGGAACCGGTGTTTCAATTGTGGAAAGAGGGGACATTGGAAAAGGGCATGCCCATACCCCAACAGAAGACAATTTCGACAGGGAAACCAAGGACAGGGACACTACCAACTACCACCACCTCAGCCAACATATAGGGCTCCATTGAAGAACGCCCCAATTAAGGGAGGACCTCAGCAGAATAGATGGTCTGAAACGCCCTTCTGACTAGACCAGAATGACCAAGTGGCAGCACTTCCGTTAATCTCAAGGTCGGCTGCACAGGAACCAAATGTTAGTTTGACAGTAGGCGGACGCAAGGCTCCTTTCCTAGTTGATACGGGAGCCACTCGTTCCACGTTGCGTCGAGCAGATTTTCCCAATATACCATTGTCAAAACACTATACGACGGTGGTAGGAGTATCAGGGGTTCCCATACATACGCCTGTCACAAAGGAATTGCGTGTCCAACTTGGCCCATTGACTGCACAACATGCCTTTCTTGTGGCATCTGGCGTTCCAGTAAATTTGATGGGAAGAGATTTATTGTGCAAATTGAACTGTACTGTCATATGTAAGAAAAACGGAGTGTATCTAGAAATGCCAGAACATTCCCACGACTTCGTCATTGATATGCTACAAAGCGCAATAGAACCAAGAACACATCGATGGGAAATCAATGATACACAAAAGGCAGAACTTTTGTACCATAGTTTTATGACATTGAAGGTTGCAATGCCCAAAGTACAGGAGTGGGTAGACAGCTACTTGATGGATTCTCTGAAATGGCAGACTGATCTTCACTGTACGACATGTCATGACCCTATAGGGAAGGAGGTGTCCTATGCAGAGAACGTTTCTAGATACCTGGACACAAGGTATGATGTACATATAACATCACTGTGGGTAGGAGAACAGGGAATTGGCATGTCAGTGTCTTTGACGCCAGATCAACAACTCCTGTGGAATCAACCAGAAACAACAACCCCACACGTCACCTTAGCGGTGGCACAAGGATATGAAGCAAAAGATGTTGGAACAATGATTGCAACTTTGAAAGATTGCAAAAACATGAGATACATGGGAGAAATTCAACAAGCCCCACTTTATGACTTAGATGGAGAAGGATTTTGCTGGCAGCTTGTAGAGCAGGCGCTTTCTTCAACCTTCATCATGATTGATGAACCAATTAACACTAAAAATGTTGGGCTATACCTACTCAGCTCCGACACCAATGGGGATCCGGACCCACTCGATCAAATACCAACATGCTTGTGGACAACGCATCCGAATGATGTGGGACGAATCAAGAGTGTGGCACCGGTAAGGATCACAGTAGATGATTCTAAGCCACTGCCTAGAAAGCGCCAATATCCATTGAGACCAGAGGCAAAAGCTGGTATTGCACCAGTGATTCGATCATTGGCGGATCAGGGAGTTATAGTTCGCACCGTGAGCATGTGCAACACTCCTATTTTACCTGTGAAGAAGCCAGGCAAGACTACCTGGAGATTTGTACAGGATCTTCGAGCAATTAATGATTGTGTCATCCCAGCCTATCCGTTGGTCCCTAATCCCATCACTGTACTGTCAAGTATTCCAAGCAATACAAAGTTCTACTCCGTGGTGGACTTATGTTCGGCGTTCTTTAGTGTACCCATTCATGAGGATTCGCGTTATTTGTTCGCGTTCACGTACGAAGGCTCACAATTCACTTGGACTGTTCTACCACAAGGGTACACAGAGAGCCCAACTTTGTTTTCACGTGCTCTACATGAAGACCTCAGCGACATTGAGTTTCCTGGAGGCTCAGTGATGGTACAATATGTTGACGACCTTCTCATATGCTCGACTTCAAAGGAAGCATGTAAACAGGACACTGTTGTGCTACTGACAGCATTAGCAGACAAAGGCCACAAGGCCTCAAGAGATAAGTTGCAATTCTGTAAGGAAGAGGTGAAATACTTAGGACATATTCTGAAAGGAGATACGAGACGACTTTGCCCGGAACGTGTAAAGGCGATCAGGGCACTCCCAAAACCTACAACTGTCAAGCAGATGAAATCTTTCCTGGGGACAACAGGGTTTTGCCATCAGTGGATTGCTGATTATGCATCACTGACTCGCCCTCTGCTGGACATCAGCTTACCAAACAGTCCAATTCCTTTGAAATGGACCCCGGAGGCTGAACGAGCTTTTACGACATTGAAAGATACCTTAGCATCAGCTCCTGCTTTAGGACTGCCGAATTATGAGAAAAATTTCTTTCTCTACTCACATGAGAAAGGAGGATTTGCCCAATCGGTGTTGGCGCAAAAACATGGGGGAAAACTGCGCCCTATAGCGTATCACAGCACTCGATTGGATCCAGTAGCACGAGGGTTTCCACAGTGCTTGCGAGCAGTGGCAGCAGCATCGTATGCAGTAGAAGCCACAGCTACAATAGTCCTGGGGTGCCCCTTAATTCTCCTTGTTGAGCATGCCGTGGCGACGGTTTTGCTGAAGGCAGGAACACAGCACCTTTCAGCATCAAAGGCTACAACGTATGAACTAGGATTGTTGGCACCGTCAAACCTCACCATTCAGCGTTGCCCAACGCTGAACCCAGCATCTATGTTGCCAACAGAGGAAGATGGTGAGCCCCATGATTGTGCAGAGGTATTGGCACATGCACTAGTGCCTCGCATTGACTTGAAGGACATTCCCATCCCAGACGCAGATCTGGTACTGTATGTTGACGGATCATCATCAAGAGCATTGGACGGTACACTACTGACAGGATATGCAGTATGCACAGATGCTGAGACATGGGAGAGTGGGAAATTACCAAACACTTACTCGGCTCAACAGGCAGAACTGTATGCATTAACTAGAGCCTGTCATTTAGCGGAAAGCCAGAGAGTAACCATTTATACAGACTCCAGGTACGCGCATGGGGTCGTTCATGATTATGGTGCTCTCTGGAAACAGAGAGGATTTTTGACATCTTCGGGAAGCCAAATAAAAAACGGGAGGTTGATTGCTAGCCTCTTGGAAGCAATCCTTCTACCATCGGCCATTGCAGTGGTAAAATGTGAGGCCCATACACAAGGAAGAGATGAGGTCTCACAGGGAAATGCAAGGGCGGATGAAGCAGCGAAGCTTGCGGCACATTTGGAACAAGACCCGGTGATCATACAGGGACCTGTAAGGGTTCCTGAAAATACCCCGACGCTGCAAGACATCAGCGCTATGCAAGAAGTGGTGGAAGACCGGGAAAAAGAGGTGTGGGTACAGACTGGATGCACATTTGACAAAGAATCTAAATTATGGACTACTCCTGATGGACGTGTTGTCGCCCCTCGCCAATTGTTGCCATGGATTGCTCGTCTGGCTCATGGAGTGAGTCATACAGGTAAAGGAGGAATGTGTGCATCAGTGTTAAAACAATGGTATGCACCTGGGTTTACACGTGTGGCAGAGCAATGTTGTGCTACATGTCAGGTGTGTCAGACGTATAATCCAGGCAAAGGTGAAAAGACTACACCAGGAGCTCATCCCGCACCGACAGGTCCGTTTGTACATTTACAGATGGATTTTATCCAAATGGAAAAGTGCGCTGGATTTCAGTTTGTCTTAGTGATTGTAGACATGTTTACAAAATGGGTAGAAGCTTACCCTTGTCGACATGCAGATGCCAAAACAGTGGTGAAGATTCTGTTGAAGGACTTCATATGTCGCTTTGGAGTTCCTTGCAGGATTTCTTCTGATCAGGGTACGCATTTCACAGCAGATGTTATTAAGGAATTGGGTAAGACAATGCAGATAAACCTTCATCTTCACTGTCCTTATCACCCCCAATCGGCGGGAGCAGTGGAACGACACAACGGAGTAATAAAGAACAAGCTGGCCAAAATCTGTGCGGACACTAACTTGAAATGGCCAGATGCCATTCCACTTGCACTCCTCGCATTGAGGGCTACTCCCAATAGGAGAACGGGATTATCCCCGCATGAAATCTTGATTGGGAGACCAATGCGGGTACCTCATTCACCTCCCCTGATGATCAAGGAGATGGATATTCACCAGATGGATGATTTGATGTACTCTTTCTGTATTGAATTGACCAAAATCGTGAAGATGTTTCATTCCCAGGTGAAGGAAGCTTTACCAGAACCTGCAGAGAATGAGTGTCATTCTTTTCAACCTGGAGATTATGTGTACATCAAAATTTTCAAACGAAAAACTGCGTTGACACCACGATGGTCAGGACCACATCAGGTGCTGTTGACAACGCATACTGCAGTAAAATGCCAAGGCAGACCAAGTTGGATTCATGCCTCTCATTGCAAGCGAGCACATGGTGCTAAAGTGGATGGCCCCACAGAAAACGAGGCTGCACCTAGCAGCCCAGCAGAACATTCAGTGGCGGATAAATGATACCCGTGATTTACATTCATTTGAATTACATTTTAACGCCCCTTGAAGTGATTGATTATTTCATCATATAGTAGTCCTACTTGAGTTAGTGACATTTATTTGCCTACATGACATACAATTACCTACTGATATTAGTACAGCATCAGTGATAATGTAGCACAATTACACTCATGATCAAGGGAGTTAGGTGGACCCCGGGATATAAGGGAATCAGGGAAAGGCAAATAATCAGACTTATGTTAAATAATAAGGAATTTTTAGGGATTTTCTTTCATTAACCTGTTAGGAAGTTTGTTAGTTACGATGTTGAATTTTATGGCCATGTAATTATGTTATAGGTACGGACATATACAAGGGGTAGCTCACATGTTTTACAGATGGATACAGGTGGGACAAAGGGAAACACCGTATCAAGACAAGCCGACCAATCAAGGGAAACCAGAGACTTCTACTTCAGATACTCCTTGAAAATGGTGATATTTATCCTAGGAATGGGTTCTCTGGTAGTGGGGACTCTGTGTTGTATGGATTATTTTGGGGTAATGAGGGAACAAAACGCAACACCAGCAAATGATACACAGATATATGATCATGCGGAACGACAAAAGCAGAAGAGAAGTTTGATGAAGGATAAAGACACACCTTTAGAATCCGATGGATTACACGGGATTAATACTTTTTTACATTTAGCCCATACAAGGGCTGCTATAGCAAATGAAAGTAATTGTTGGATATGTACACAAATGCCGCATTCTAGTGAGATCGGAGTACCATTGGAGGCAGTTCCTTTTGGTTGGGCGGAATTATGTAGCCGCTTCCCTCACACCCTGATAGCATCAGATTTTAACGGCCAACTGTCCGGGGAAGAGGGATGGAAGAAAGGGGGATATAATTGTAACCAATTTGAGGACAGTTATAGACCTACATATGATAAGAACAAAATGCCCTCTTACATGACCGTCCAGCAGCAAATAACAGGATTAATGTGTATCACCAGACCCCAAACGCCTACGCATAACAGGTCTATGGGAACCTCTAAATGCCACAATTATGGTCACGAAGAAGGCTGGATGAGAACACCTGTCCCACTAGGACCAAATGGCACGAAGGGTTTAGCTTTATATTGGGAAGGTATGTGGGGAATGGACAACACATGGACATATAATAATACGTATTTTATATGTGGACACAAGGCATATCCGTATCTTCCCTCGGGATGGTTCGGAACATGTTTTCTGGGGTTTGTGCTTCCACACATGTGCCTGTTAACAAAGTCACCAACGCATATCCTGCATTCTAGGCAGAGAAGAACTATTAGCATGGGGGAATGGATTGGAATGGTAATATTTCCATTTTATGGAACCTGGAAGGCAGGGCGAGAACTCAGGCACATGGCATTGGCTATGGAGAAGTTGGCAAATAAAACAGCTAGTGGATTGGAAAAACTTACAAGAGAGCTGGCAGCAACAAGAACGATGGCATTACAAAATCGTATGGCATTAGATATGCTGTTAGCAGAAAAAGGAGGTACATGTGCAGTCATTGGTACAGATTGCTGTACGTACATACCTGATGAGTCAGAAGAAATTTATAACATAGCCGATACAATCAGACAAGAGGGAGCAAGATACCACGATTATATAAAAGGGGGTGCCTTTGCATGGTTGGGAAACACATTTGGAGGGGTGGTAGCTAAGATACTCCAATATTTGTTTGTTGGTTTAGTAGTTATATTGGCAATTGTTTTAGTGGTGGCTTGCTTGAAAGCCTTAGTGACGGTGTGTTTGAATAAGGTAACCAACAACACGATGATAACGCATGAAGTGACAAATGAGGAAAGAAACGTGGAACCACAAGAGGAAGACTTTTATGGCAACATAAATACTGAGATTAAAAGATTAAATCAAGTGATGTTGCAAATGAATACAGTAGAATTAAGATAATGACATAACGACAATGTTATGAGTTGTGTCAATTACAAGATCAGTGAACTCATATCACCACGAGTGACACACTGTTAGTAAAAAAAAAAAAAAAAAAAAAAAAAAAAAGGAAAAGGAAAAGTGGGGAGGAATTATGGTAATAATACATTATGCTTAATTTGTTGGTTTGGGAAAATTTTTGTTGGGAATTAGATATTCCTGTTTGTGATTGTAATCATATACAATTTATTTTCTTAGAGTAGTGCTAAAATACCTGCATGAGTTAATTTTTGAACTATATTAACCTGAAAGCAATTGTGGATGCTATTCTTAGTTTAGTAGGAAAATACATACCTGATTGAATATTATTTGTGTGACGCATATAAATGAATATAACTTTTTGAATGTTGTAAGGGAAAACAACAAATTGTTGAATGTGAAACTGTCGGAAGATATACATGATTATGCTGATTTCATGGTAAGATGTACCCTATCTGATTCAGTGTGTGTGGAAAGCAGATTCAGATGTGACTGAGCATAAGGATAAGACAAGATCACATTTGAAGGGGGTGCTAACGGAATTGGGAAGAAGTTCGAGAAAGAAAATTTGTGGCTAAAAAATGAAGTTAATCGTGGCATACACCCTCTTTCTCAAAGAATGATGAAGACATTCTCCCGTGTAACTTGGAGATGGATGCTTACCTTCACCAAGGAAATTTATGTGACCATCTGCCTGGATCACACTGCAACATATGAAAGAAAGGCGATCACTTACTCTTGTTCGAAGGCTTGGAACATTCATCACATCAGAAGTTGCAGGACAACGACATTTTACCTGCAACCTCTGTGAAATGCGGGAACATATGTTATTACTTCACCAACTTGCGGGGAGCCAGCATGGAGCTGCAAACAAATGGCTGTGCCTTTTCACAACAGCTGTGCACAATTCCGCTGGTTGCTCATGGTATGGACCATGGATGACCTGAACACCATGGTCCCAACATCATTGTGGATGCATCCGGCATCCCTGTTCCACATCTTGCTGGCCAATCAACGTCACACCAATACTTGCTGCCCACTCATAATGAGGGAAGAGGCAAGTCGACTACAACTGGGCGAAGGCCTTGTTCAGGAATTACTATGGTTTACAGCAAAAGTGGCAAGAATGCTACATGGAGAGCAGGGTCAGTCTATGACTCCGCACTGTTACCACAACAGCGAAATCCTACACGAAGTAGTGCAGGTGTTATGAAGACAGAAAATGTTTCATACCTGGATTCAAACACAAGTGATCAGCCCTTCCTTTCAAACAAAGAGTCAACATTTGTGTGGAGGCAAACGTTTTTGCCAGATGTTGCAGATGCTTTACAAAACTTGAAAATGAAGTGAAATTGTTGTATCTTGGTGATGGTGAAGTGTTGTTTTGAAAAGATATTTGGGATGCAAATGCAATAGATTGAACAATATGGAAGGAGTCAATGACCAACGAAATGTTTTGTGATTCTTGCAGGATGACGGTGTATGCCCAAGGGAATGTAATTACCAAAGTTGTGGTTTGAGTACTTGTATTGATATTTACTTATACTTGTATTGATATTTACTTGTAGTGATTGATTATTTACTTATACTTGTATTGATATTTACTTGTAGTGATTGATTATTTACTTATACTTGTATTGATGTTTACTTTTAGTGATTGATTGTTTACTTTTATTGATGTTTAGATTAATGGTTAATATAAACAAAAACAAAAAGATGAGGGAATTGTGGAAATGTAACTCATTGATTGTAACTCAGTATAACTCATTGGTTGGAAGCAAGTACTAGCAGGTGGTTGTAAGAATGTCAGGAATGTATCTCGCTCTGTCGAAGCTGGGAGTCCTTTTGTCCACCTTTATTACGACCCCGGGCTAACACACATTCCCAAGCCCGCACTATTTGTTTTTGGACATCGGGATGCAAAGAGGGTGAAGAACCTCCCCAGCAGGGAGGCGGTTGTGGATGACCAAGGAGCTTCAGCGCACGGAGGATTAACATTCAGCGCACGGAGGATTAACTCCAATTTGCCCATATAACCAAGAGCAAACTTTGAGTCAGGAGGACTTGCCACGAGAACATCTGCCCGACGGACGAACGAGTATGCAACGGGAAAGCAGCGCCAGGAGAGCACCGGCCAATGAGGAAGAACCAACGACTTGAATTACTAAATTCGTTATGGTATTATAGTTCCTTATTATATTGAAACAAGTGAACTAGTAGTTAATAAAGTCTCGATCTTTTGTAAACCTGTTTCCGGTCATTGGAGTCTTGAGTCCCAAACACACTTACACGACAGTACCGACCCCTGATGCACTCCCACCTTCACCTCAAACTCACCACTGTTCCCGTCCTTCGTCCTTACAGCTGTGCGCGCTCTTTTGTACATTGCCATCACTACTCTGATCAACCATTCCTCCACTCCTAACTTCCTCAATGCCCATGTCAATACTTTGCGTGGAACCCGATCGAATGCTTTCTCCCGATCAACAAACCCAAGAAACAACTTCTTCCTCTTCTCCATGTACTTCTCCTGCAACTGCCTCACAATGAAAAGCGCGTCTGTCGTTCCTCTTCCTGGCATAAATCCAAACTGCATTTCGTCGATCTTCACTTTCTTCCTTAACCTCCTCTCCAACACCCTTTCCAATACCTTCATTCCATGCTCCAATAACTTTATCGCTCGGTACGAGCCACACTCCAGAGGGTCACCTTTCCCCTTGTATAGAGGGACGAGGGTACTCAGTTCCCAATCCACTGGAATGCGGCCTTCTTTCACCACCAGATTACAGATCTCTGTCATTCTCTTCACACCCCAACTTCCTGCTGCCTTCAACATATCTCCCACAACTCCCGTCGGCCCTCCCGCTTTTCTACCCTTCATTGCTTTTATCGCTTCCTCAACTTCCTTCTCAGTTATCTTCTCTGCCGGTCCTAAAACTGGGTTACTCTCTATGTTGCCATCCCATTCATTCTCTGTATTCAACAGCATTTCCATATAGCTTTTCCATCTTCCTTTAATTCCATCTGGGTCGACAACGATTTGTCCCACTTTAACCTTCAAGCAACTCACCGCCATCACATCACACCTTTCTTTCGCTATCTGCTTTGCAATCCTGAATACTGCTTTCTGACCCTCTTCCGAATCCAAGCGTTCTCCGAACATTTTCCTACATGCCTCCTGCGCCTTTGCTACCTCTTTCTTTGCAGCCTTCCTGGCTACCTTATAACTTTCATGCTCTGCTGTTTCTGCTCCTGTACCCTTCGCCTTCTGCCACTCCTTGAACTTCTTCCTCTTCTCGTCAATCCGCTTTCCAACTTCATCATCCCACCACCATGTTTCCGAGTGCCTCGGTGGTCCTTTTGTCCATCCACATACCTCACCAACGGCTCCCAACAGACTAGCTTTCATTGACATCCAACCACTTTCAAGCTCAACCACATCATCCTCGACCCTACTCAGCCTCTCTTTTTATGCCTCCCTTACTGTCACCTCTTTCAACCCCCACACCTTCATTCTCGGTTTGTACTTCACCCGCCGAGCTCTCCTCGCACCTTTCAGCCTTACGTCGCAGACAACCAAGTGGTGCTGTGAAACAGCCTCCTCCCCCGGGATCACCTTTGTGTCTCGGAGGTGCCCCCATCTCGCCTACACACCATCAGGTAGTCAACGGTTGTCGTCGACCCACCTGACGTGTATGTAACAAGCTTATTATCCTCTTTCTGGAACTGAGTATTACAAATCAACAAATCAGCTCCATCAGCAAACTCCAAAATCCTTTCACCTTCTCCATTTCTCACACCATATCCGTAACCCCCATGAACTCCGTCAAAACCATCCATACTCCTTCCCACATGTCCATTTAGGTCTCCTCCTACCACAACAACTTCCTCATCTTTCACGTTTTCCATCAGCTTCTCTATCGCACACCAGAACTTGGAGGATAAATGGGTGGAATTGCTTTACCTGCGTAAATGATAAATAGATGGCCCCTGAATAGTTACAACTGTTTAGAGATAACTACACCATGAGTGAATGGAGCAGGAAGCCTAGATAATGAAGAGCGAAGTCGACCTTATGTTATTAAATTCCCATTGTACTTCCCATCACGAGGATGAGGGTTGCCAGGCTACAACCCTCATCTGACCATCAACAATCCCCAAACCCCCACCCCTTCCCCCACTTCTCATCCGCCCTCTCACCATTCGTGCTTTCTGCGGTGTCCCAAGGTCTATTCAAATGCGCACGGGATAGGTGTTATGTGCTCCTCCCCAAACCCCGGTCACGGTGTACCTCCGAACCTCGAGAGGAGTCACGGCAGAAAGATGTGTTACTCTGTGTGTCAAAGATCAATGGTGAAACCACACCAATTGTTGCCAACAAACAAGTATTGTATTAAGGTCACACAAGAATAACAGTACAATAACAATAGTAATCAATTGTACAACCAATATATCATTCCTATGATGGTACCATCAGTTTCGTACAATATAACTCACTGTGCTCCTTGTGAGCGAAAATAATATTCCCAATGTCTCTGTCCCAGCTTCAAACCAAAGTCGATCCACGCTCCAATGATCGTCAGAATGATGTTGTATCGAGACCAGAATCCCGCTCGGTCGACAGTCACACTGCCAAAGATAGGCAAAAGTGTCCTCAAGAGACGGCTTGGAAATCACACCTTCGGGTATGGACGTTCAACGGCTCCCAATCTGCGGACCGCAATTTCCTACTCAAAATCCACGTTACACACACACACACCAGGTTAACGGCTGGATGCGTTGAAATGGTTGAAGCGAGGGGAAAAACCTGGAGGGATGCGAAATCAGGCGCGAGGTAAAAATGGCCAACAGTCCATTCTTGGGACGTAACGGCACTCTAATGATTCTCTTCGGAATCAACCGCAAAACCTGTCACGCAGGTTTATCTGTCACAGCGATAACAACTCTGTTGCAGGAATCCCTTTCCCAGGAAACCTCAAAGTTCGCTCGTGACCTCCGTTCGCCAGCGTTTGCTCCAGACCTCCAAACAGTTCGGCTCCTTGTCCGACCTCACTCGCTCCGCCTCTTTCTCCTCTCCTTCTCCCTCTTCTTATCTCTCTTCGTCCGGTTCCCGATTTCTTTTAAAACACTAACTTTTTTTTACCTTTTGAAAACAGTAATCTCTATTTCACTTAAACGATAACAACAATAGTACATGGAACCAAAAATGTTTACAGTGGATGAGAACCACAACAACGGAAGTGACGAATCCATAACACTTCACCCCTCAAGAAAGAAAGTTGGAACATAGTGAAAACTTTCTTTGCATGCAAAAACTCTTTTAACAAACAAAAGTAAAACTCACACCCCAAATGATCAATTCACGTGAGCAACAATAATTAACATTTCCCAAAATAAAGCAACAAAACTTCCAAATAACCTACAGGAATTTCCAAAGTTAGTTCACTCTGGATAAAGCATCAGCAACGACATTGTCACTGTCCTTTACATGTTCAATTTCCAAGTTGAACTCCTGCAAAGCCAAACTCCATCTCATCAACCTCTGATTTTTATTTTTCATTTTTTGAATGAAGGTTAAGGGGTTGTGATCAGTGAAGACTTTTACAGGAAAGGTAGTAGTTCCTAGATACACCTCATAATGCTGAAGCGCTAGCAGGAGAGCAAGGGTCTCTTTTTCCACGGTGGCATAATTTGCCTGGTGTTTGTTAAACTTTTTCGAATAGTAGCACACCGGGTGATCCACTCCATCCTCATCTTCCTGTAATAGAACTGCCCCAGCCCCCACATCACTTGCATCAATGGCCAACTTGAATGGTTCTTGAAAATCCGGGGCTGCTAGGTCAGGAGAGCTCATTAATATTGCTTTGACGTGGGCAAAGGCAGCCTGACATTTGTCATCCCAAACAAACTTGGTCTCTTTCCTCAGCAAATTTGTTAAAGGGGCTACCACATCAGAAAAATTCCTGCAGAACCGCCGGTACCAACCAGCCATACCCAAGAATCTCATAAGCTCCTTCTTCCCTTTTGGAACTTGGAAGCGATCAATGGCTTCTATCTTGGCTGCCACCGGTTGCACCTGACCCTGACCTACTACATGGCCTAGGAACACAACCTGTGCCTTTACAAACTCACTCTTAGATAAGTTGATGATCAACCTTGCCTCAGTCAGTTTCTTGAAAAATGCATGAATTTGTTTAATATGATCTTCCATGGTCATAGTGTGGATGATGACATCATCCAGATAAGCCTCCACCCCCTCAAGGTCTGCAATAAGCTTATTAATCAGCCGTGGAAATGTAGCAGGCCCGTTTTTCAATCCAAAGTGAAGAACCTTGTACTGATACAACCCATTTGGTGTGACTAAAGTCGAGATTTCCTTGGCTCTATCAGTAAGAGGAATCTGCCAATACCCTTTCAGCAAGTCAAATTTAGTTACAAATTTAGCCGGGCCTATTCTATCAATACAGTCATCAATCCTCGGGATGGGATATGAGTCGGTCTTGGTCACTGCATTAACCCGTTTTAAATCCGTACAACAGCGAAAACTGCCATCGGGTTTTGGAACCAACACACATGGTGAGCTCCATTCACTGCTGCTTGGTTCGATGATGTCATTCTCCAACATGTACTGAACCTCCTTCCGAAGATACTCCATCTTCACAGGGTTCATCCGGTAGGGGGTGTTGTTTCACAGGAGTGGCTTCCCCCACCTGAATATCATGATATACCAAGTCAGTACGACCAGGTACATCTGTGAACAAATGTGCAAACTCAAAAATTAGGCTGGATAGTTGTCCTTGTTGTTCCCTCGTCAAATGAGCTAATTTCTCATCTAAATGACTCAACACTTCCGAGTTCGTCAATCTGGGACAAGCCTGGTCATCAAAGTTATCAAACTTCACACCAGCCTCAACCTCTGGATTCTCTTGCACCCCGACTACAGGCACGACAGGTGAGACAGGAACCATTTTCCCCACAGGCTTCCTCTCATAATATTTCTTCAGTCGGTTGACATGACACAGCTGCCGCTTTTTCCGTCGGTCGGGAGTTGTCACCACGTAATCTGTTTCATTAACCCTCCTTTCGATTGCATAGGGACCAAAATATCTAGCCTGTAGTGGCTGACCTGGAACAGGAAGCAACACGAACACTCGGTCCTCAGGACTGAAATTTCTTATCTGAGATTTCTTGTCATGTCTCACTTTCATTTTATCCTGTGTCACTTTCAAGTTTCTTCTTGCAACTTCACAAGCCTTTGCCAACCTGTGCCTAACCGTTGACCCCTACTCTACCACTGTTGACTGTGACTCCTCCTGTAGCCACTGTTCTTTCACTAATTTCAATGGTCCTCGAACTGCGTGTCCAAACACAAGTTCAAAAGGACTGAACCCCAATGACTCCTGAACAGATTCCCTTGTAGCAAGCAACAATAAGGGTATTCCTTCATCCCAATCCTTGTCACATTCGAAACAATACGTTCTGATCATATTCTTCAATGTCTGGTGAAACCTTTCCAAGGCCCCTTGGCTCTCGGGATGGTAAGTACTTGATTTTATTTGCTCCACTCCCAACAGGTGTACCACTTGCTGAAAAAGTGTTGACAAGAAATTGGAACCCTGATCAGACTGGATGACCTTAGGTAGGCCATTCAAAGTGAAAAATTTAATCAAGGCCTTCGCAATAACTGCCGCAGTAATTTTCCTAAGAGGCACTGCCTCTGGGAACCTTGTGGAAGCGCACATGATGGTCAGCAAATACTGATGTCCAGCCTTAGTTTTAGGTAAAAGGCCTACACAGTCAATAATGACACGGCTGAATGGCTCTTCAAAAGCTGGAATTGGTTTTAAAGGTGCAGATGGGACTTTCTGATTAGGTTTTCCCACCAGCTGGCAAGAGTGGCAAGATTTACAGAACTCCGCCACATCACGTCGCAATCCTGGCCAGAAAAAATGTACCAATATTCTGTCACATGTCTTGTTCACTCCAAGGTGCCCAGCCAAAGGTGTCTCATGCACCAAACTCAATATCTCCTTCCGGTACGGCGGTGGCACCACAATTTGGTAATGAATTTTCCACTCGTCATTTGCTGGCACCTCCAGTGGTCTCCATTTTCTCATGAGTATTTCCCCTTTCATGAAGTAACCAACAGGTATCTTCATAGCCTCTTCCTCTGTAACGGCTTTATCAATCAAACTCCGGATCTCCGAATCTCTGTGTTGTTCTTCAACAAGTCTCTTACGGACCAGCACCGTTTGTTCAACCTCGTTCCCAGATGTCTCCGACGGACGGACACTCCATTTCCTCTTTTGGTCCAGATGCCACCTTTTCCTTCGGTTCCTTGATGTCACTCCCTTTCCTATTATCTCTTTCAGAATTTTCCTCCAATACCTCTAAGGAACTCAAATCCACATCGCCTTCCTTCTCCTTCTCTTCAGAGCGCTTCCTACCCATAGCACGGGTCACTGCACAGGATGGAAAGATACCCGGAATCTCCTGCTCTAACTGTGCGGTGTTATTTTCCATACTGGGCTTTTCAACCAACATTGGATTACCAGAAACTCGACCACCGGCCAAATCATTCCCGATAATAAAAGATATTCCCTCCACAGGAAGAGTGGCTTGTAAACCTACAGTGACCGGTCCTGACACCAAATCAGACTCTAAATGGATAACATGAAGAGGAGCTTTAACATAGCCACCAACCAACTGTAAAACAACACTAACACCAGTTGCCGTCTTCTCTGACAATGGCAAAATGCCCTCAAGCATCAAAGATTGATGTGCTCCTGTGTCCCTCAATACCCTAACAGGTCTCTGGTTCATTAAATCTCCATCCAGTGACACAAACCCCTCTGAAATAAAAGGTTTGTAACCCTTTTGGACAAGATCGTTCTGTGATGCCGTAACTTTGGCATGGGAACCTTCACAAGGCACTGTCCTCCAAGGACGATTTCTCACATTGGCCAATGCATTCGGAGTTGCACTAGTTTGACTCCGCTCCTGATTTTTCTTTTTCAGGGCGTAACATTGGGACATCAAATGCCCAGGTTTCTTGCAAAAAGCGCAAGTAGGCCCGGAGGAAAAAACTCGTGGTCTGCCTCGGCCCCCCCCCCCCCCCGCCCCGGAAGATAAGTCTGTCTTGGAACTGTAGTCTTCTGACCCCTAAAAGTCGCGGTATCAGATTTGTCCCCATAGTCCTCTCTGGGCCGCCTCCATGAAAATTTGTTCTCCGAACCTGATTTTCCGTAACTCCCCTGGCTAACTCTAGGCGGGAAGTTAGGTTTGTGGAACCCCATCCTGTGTGTCAAAGCATAGTCATCTGCCACAGTTGCTGCCTCATACAACTCTGGTACTTTCTTTTCATCCAGATGTACTTTAATGTCCACGTGGACAGACTGTTTGAATTCCTCCACCAAGATCAATTGTCGTAACAGGTTGAAGTCTTTCCCAATCTCCTTCGAGTCACACCACCTATCAAACATGGCTTCCTTCATTCTGGCAAACTCCACATGGGTCTCACTCTCCATCTTCTTGGCATTCCTGAATTTTTGCCGGTAAGCTTCAGGGACCAATTCATAGGCGTTGAGAATGGCTTTCTTCACGATCTCATAATCTGCACATTGGTCAATCGGTAAAGCCGAATAGATATATTGAGCTTTACCCACCAGAACACTTTGCACTAACAACAGGCCATTTTAGCATTTGAGCCACTTTCTCAAAATGTAAAAAAAACTTGGCTACCTCCTTTTCATTGAAGGGTGGAACCAGCCTCACATGCCTACCAACATCCCAAGAATTGTCGCTAGTTGTCGAACTGGCCAGCATGGATACTACCTCTCTCCGTTCTCCCAGTAATTCCAGCTCCTTGAGTTTAAATTCCTTCTGATACTCCATGTCCCGTTCCTTTAACTCCCTTTCGGCTCTCCTTTCCTCTGCTCTTTCCTCTGCTCTTCTTTCTTCTTCAGCTCTCCTTTCCTATGTTCTTCTCTCCTCGAGTTCCTTTTCAGCTCTCCTTTCCTCTGCTCTTTCCTCTGCTCTTCTTTCCTCGAGTTCTTGTTCCTGTTCTGCTCTTTCCTTTGCTCTTCTTTCCTCGGCTTTCCATTCCAACTCTTTTAACCTTTCCTGGCTTTGCAGTTGCTGATCTCCATTTTCCGGAGCTCCACATTTCCTTTGTCCTCTGGTAACCAATCCAAGGCTGCGTCTTCCCATGTTCCTTGTCCCACTGGAGACTCCACCACCAATGTCTGAATCTCTGCTTTCTTCATACTAACTCGGACCTCCAAGTTAAAATATTTGGCCAATATCATGAGTTCCGATCTTTTTAACGCCTGGAACAGTGCATCATTAGGGGACGCCGCAAACGTTTCTGCGTCAAACACCATGGTGACTATCAGTTAGCACCTGTTAACCTTCACACTAAAATTTTCAAATTTTTTGAAAAATTTGGGGATGTTAGAAAATTCCAAATTTGGGAATTTTGGGAATGTTAAGGAATTCTATCCCGGACGGGCCCCCAATTTCTGTCAGGTGCTCCTCCCCAAACTCCGGTCACGGTGTACCTCCGAGCCTCGAGAGGAGTCACGGCAGAAAGATGTGTTATTCTGTGTGTCAAAGATCAATGGTGAAACCACACCAATTGTTACCAACAAACAAGTATTGTATTAAGGTCACACAAGAATAACAGTACAATAACAATAGTAATCAATTGTACAACCAATATATCATTCCTATGATGGTACCATCAGTTTCGTACAATATAACTCACTGTGCTCCAAGTGAGCGAAAATAACATTCCCAATGTCTCTGTCCCAGCTTCAAACCAAAGTCGATCCACGCTCCACTGATTGTCAGAACGATGTTGTATCGAGACCAGAATCCCACTCGGTTGACAGTCACACTGCCAAAGATAGGCAAAAGTGTCCTCAAGAGGCGGCTGGGAAATCGCACCTTTGGGTATGGACGTTCAACGGCTCCCAATCGGCGAACCGCAATTTCCCACTCAAAATCCATGTTACACACACACACCAGGTTAAGGGCTGGATGTGTTGAAATGGTTGAAGCAAGGGGAAAAACCTGGAACGATGCGAAATCAGGCACGAGGTAAAATGGCCAACAGTCCGTTCTTGAGACGTAACGGCACTCTCATGATTCTCTTCGGAATCAACCGCAAAACCTGTCACGCAGGTTTATCTGTCACAGCGATACCAACTCTGGCGCAGGAATCCCTTTCTCAGGAAACCCCAAAGTTCGCTGGTGACCTCGGTTCGCCAGCGTTTGCTCCAGACCTCCAAACAGCTCGGGTCCTTGTCGGACCTCACTCGCTCCGCCTCTTT
Source organism: Myxine glutinosa (assembly GCF_964187855.1). Classification (NCBI taxonomy): domain Eukaryota; kingdom Metazoa; phylum Chordata; class Myxini; order Myxiniformes; family Myxinidae; genus Myxine; species Myxine glutinosa. The sequence goes on from NC_136272.1 coordinate 97,172,359, forward strand.
CTCCTCTCCTTCTCCCTCTTCTTCTCTCTCTTCGTCCAGTTCCCGATCCCGTTTCCGGTATCTTTTAAAACACTAACTTTTTTTACCTTTTGAAAACAGTAATCTCTATTTCACTTAAACGATAACAATAATAGTACATGGAACCAAAAATGCTTACAGTGGATGAGAACCACAACAACGGAAGTGACGAATCTGTAACAATAGGTTAGACACGAAGGCAGATGTTGCTGGTTGGACAAATGCAGAACATAAAGATAGCACTGAGACAGTGTTTACACACTCAAACAAATGTGATCCTTTCATTGCCTCTCAGGGTCAGAATTGAAAGACATTCCAAGTGTTTGAATAGCTTGTGATGATTTTCACGTCTGTCGAGAGGAAAGAGGCTGCAGCCTGTCTGTGTGATGGATGAGGATGGAGTCCTCAGCAATAAGATGAAGGGGATTTTCCAGAGTCAGAGATATCATTGATGAAGATCTGGAATAGGACTGGACCCAGAACACTGCCTTGGAGCACTCCAGCCTTGATAGGGAGAGGAGATGAACGGATTCAGTTGAGTGCCACACGTTGGCTACGAGAGTAGAAGAAGTCAGTGAGCCATGTGTGGCCTCGGACGCCATAAGCAGAAAGTTTGGAGAGCAGGGCAGGAAGCCATAATGTATCAAAAGCACCGGATATGTCCAGGGAGACGGCTCTGATCTCATGTCTAACATTGCAGGCCTCCATCCATTGTTGGGTGAATAGAAGCAGCACATCTCAGGTGGAGTGATTTGGTCTGAAACTAAATTGATGATCTGAGAAGAGGTTGTTGGAGAAAAGGATGGATTTCATATCAACTGCAATGATGGATTCCATGACCTTGCTGATGATTGGAAGTAAGCTGATCGGTCTGTGGTTAGTTGAGGAGATTCAATTTGGCACCTTTTTACCTCCACCACCAAAGGTGCATGGAGGTTATGTTTTCACCCCTGTCTGTTTGGTTTTGGTATCTTGATGTGAAGGACAACTCCACCCTTTTGGGCGTGCATCATCAGGCCTGTCGAATCGGAGGAGACGGTACCCAGGGAGAGACACCAATGAGTCGGGGTCATGCTGTGGGAGGAAGGATACAGATGTCTGGTTTATTGCCAGAGGCCTGCATTGAGGAATTTGCCAGGTTTGAGCGGAGACCTTGGATGTTTGAAATCCACATAGTTAGTGATGGGGGAGGGGGAGGGGAAAGGATGAGGCATTGGGAGGAGGAGTGCAGGATGGGATGGGGGAGGGCTTCACGGGGGCATGGTGAGGCATGTGGGGATACGTTAGAGTGTGTGGGGTGTGGGTGAAGGTTTGAGTTTGCCGTGTGAGGGGTTGAGTACGTTTGGGTGTTTTCCCTGCAGGAAATACCAGGAAACAAGATCGGCTGCAGTGTTACCTGCAGATCTCTTTCAAATAGAATCATTTGCGTCCAGCATGCAAGCAGACTCACCATCAAGGTCGGAGGTCCAAACTGATTCCAGCTCTTTGATTTTCTTCTTTGAGCATATTTCACTGCACTGTGGCTGCTGATCATCTGCTGTCCAGCACGAGGGTATTTCCTGTGGTGTTCATATTTCTATCTCACATGTAAGTTATTATGTTTTACAGAAGATAATGAGACACACTTGGGTGAAACCGTTGGCATGTAATCCTTCGAAAATTCCACTTTTGAAAGGTACTACAGCCCTCTTTTGCAACTACCATTATTATTATTATTTTATAAATGCTTGGGCTGAGGCTTATAAATACACACACACACACACACACACACACACACACACACACACACACACACACACACACACACACACACACACACACACAAGGACATATTGAAGAGACAAACAAAACAGCCAATGAGCTTGGGGGAAGTTCCGCCACTTCCAGGGATACTCTGGGTCCCAGCGACATCACAACAATGGCACCGCATTTCTCACCGAACTCAACGGGGCAAATTCCTCAAGAGCAATTTCTTCCTCCCCAGTATGCCAACCAATGGGGAATGTCCGTGCTCCATCCTTTTCAGGCAAGGAAACAGCACGTACAATTTTTAAAGTCTTTGGTATGACTTGAACCTGTCCACACCGGATGGGTGTTTTTTAGGAGACACCATCTACTTGCTGGATCGCCGTTGGCTCCCTACGGGTGCTCATCTGCCTTTTGCCAGGTGTTGTTTTTGGTCCTGGCAGGTGTCGCAGTCACCCTCCTCACTAGCAAAGTCAGTGAGGGTGTCGGTTTTGTCGCTGACAACCTGACCATGCGGCAGGTCGCACTGGTTTACATTTTGTCAGCATACAGACATCATGATTTGTTCCCTTGGATCTATCTTGTAAATAATTGTTTTCCATTTCACGTAGATTGCAATTTTCACAAGTTTTATAGGAAGGACATTCATACGATTCCACAAATGAGGGACTCACAATGGTCCAATAAAAGTCAACATCATTTTCCATAAATAAGGATATGAAATCTGAAAGACAATGTTTTCTTTTCTTCACAATTATGTATCCTTGTTAACTGAAAAATATATAAATGTTGCTTTTTTATTGGACTATTTTGAGTATCTCATTTATTGTACTTTTTTACACCTCACATACAAACAGAAACCTTCCATTACAGATTGTCCAAAGCAAATATTGGAATCAAACCTCTTGTATGAGACTTTGATACTTTAAAACATTCCATTGATGTTAATTTAATAGCATCATCATTTAAATTCATAACTTTATTACCCTGCACCTGGTCCTCCACGATGTCACCTCCAGACAACCTCAAGTATTTGTGGTTTTGTTTATTCACATAATCGCATTACTTTGGTGTGTTGGTACTGCCACAATAAGTTGTTAGTGTTCATCCGTGACGTCATCAATTTCAAGGTCCAGGGTGGCCTGAAAGTCACTTTTCCATTCCCCACTAAAGCATTCCGTCTGAAACTTTTCATATGCAGTTTATATTGTGCAGCACTTGCAATAATTAAGAAGTCATTGTAATTCATCACGAAGTCCAATCAGACATATTGTTAGCATTTCTTTCCTCCTTTGAAAGAACGGATGCTTTGCTGCCGAGGGGTAAAGTGACTTTCAGGCTAGCCTGCAGATTCCTCTTCGACCCACTCCGGCTATGTTGCTGTGAAGTGCATTTTTACCTGGCAATATTCGATCTACGAGGACAGGAACCGAGGGTCAGAACATTCACCTCGAAAAAAAAAACTTTGACAGTCAAGCCCTATTGCAGGGCTCGTTTTAATATTGACTTGTTCACATAACATTCATACTTTTCAATGATTTAGGGGTAAAGTCTTAATGGTCCTGCTGTCATTAACTTCGCTCTTCACCATCAGCTAATTATTATTTTACTTCATATCAACATGATTCAAAGATACGAGTATGCAAACTTTGGCTAAAATTATGAATTTAATTAACACCTTATTTGTGACTTAAAAAAACAATGACATACTTTCCTCAGTGCACATCATCGAACATGTTCATACTTTTTCCATTAAGAATTGTGCTAAAAAAAACATAATTTGTGTTTGTTATATACTGTATTTCTATCATCTGTCCAGCACCCATTTGGAAGGAGCCATTGCCATTGCTGTCCGACTTGGCACCTCACCATCCTCAGGGGCCCTGTGAGGAAGCTCATCAGCCTCAGGGGCCCTGTGAGGAAGCTCATCAGCCTCAGGAGGCCTGCGAGGAACCTCATCAGCCTCGGGAGGACCGCGAGGAACCTCAGCAGCCTCGAGAGGGCCGCGAGGACCTTCAGCAGCCTCGGGAGGCCCGTGAGGAACCTCAGCAGCCCCGGGAGGCCCGTGAGGATCCTCAGCAGCCTCGGGAGGCCCGTGAGGAACCTCAGCAGCCTCGGGAGTCCCGTGAGGAACCTCAGCAGCCTCGGGAGGCCCGTGAGGAACCTCAGCAGCCTCGGGAGGCCCGTGAGGAACCTCAGCAGCCTCGGGAGGCCCGTGAGGAACCTCAGCAGCCTCGGCAGGCCCGTGAGGAACCTCAGCAGCCTCGGGAGGCCCGTGAAGAACCTCAGCAGCCTCGGGAGGCCCGTGAGGAACCTCAGCAGCCTCGGGAGGCCCGTGAGGAACCTCAGCATCCTCGGGAGGCCCGTGAGGAACCTCAGCAGCCTCGGGAGGCCCGTGAGGAACCTCAGCAGCCTCGGGAGGCCCGTGAGGAACCTCAGCAGCCTCGGGAGGCCCGTGAGAAACCTCAGCAGCCTCGGGAGGCCCGTGAGGCACCTCAGCAGCCTCGGGAGGCCCGTGAGGCACCTCAGCAGCCTCGGGAGGCCCGTGAGGAACCTCAGCAGCCTCGGGAGGCCCGTGAGGGACCTCAGCAGCCTCGGGAGGCCTGTGAGGGACCTCAGCAGCCTCGGGAGGCCCGTGAGGGACCTCAGCAGCCTCGGGAGGCCCGTGAGGGACCTCAGCAGCCTCGGGAGGCCCGTGAGGGACCTCAGCAGCCTCGGGAGGCCCGTGAGGGACCTCAGCAGCCTCGGGAGGCCCGTGAGGGACCTCAGCAGCCTCGGGAGGCCCGTGAGGGACCTCAGCAGCCTCGGGAGACCCGTGAGGGACCTCAGCAGCCTCGGGAGGCCCGTGAGGGACCTCAGCAGCCTCGGGAGGCCCGTGAGGGACCTCAGCAGCCTCGGGAGGCCCGTGGGGGACCTCAGCAGCCTCGGGAGGCCCGTGGGGGACCTCAGCAGCCTCGGGAGGCCCGTGAGGGACCTCAGCAGCCTCGGGAGGCCCGTGAGGGACCACAGCAGCCTCGGGAGGCCCGTGAGGGACCTCAGCAGCCTCGGGACGCCCGTGAGGGACCTCAGGAGCCTCGGGAGGCCCGTGAGGGACCTCAGCAGCCTCGGGAGGCCCGTGAGGGACCTCAGCAGCCTCGGGAGGCCCGTGAGGGACCTCAGCAGCCTCGGGAGGCCCGTGAGGGACCTCAGCAGCCTCGGGAGGCCCGTGAGGGACCTCAGCAGCCTCGGGAGGCCCGTGAGGGACCTCAGCAGCCTCGGGAGGCCCGTGAGGGACCTCAGCAGCCTCGGGAGGCCCGTGAGGGACCTCAGCAGCCTCGGGAGGCCCGTGAGGAACCTCAGCAGCCCCGGGAGGCCCGTGAGGAACCTCAGCAGCCTCGGGAGGCCCGTGAGGAACCTCAGCAGCCTCGGGAGGCCCGTGAGGAACCTCAGCAGCCTCGGGAGGCCCGTGAGGAACCTCAGCAGCCTCGGGAGGCCCGTGAGGAACCTCAGCAGCCTCGGGAGGCCCGTGAAGAACCTCAGCAGCGTCGGGAGGCCCGTGAAGAACCTCAGCAGCGTCGGGAGGCACGTGAAGAACCTCAGCAGCGTCGGGAGGCCCGTGCGGCATTTCAGCAGCCTCGGGGGCTCCTTGCTGCACCTCAGCAGCCTCGGGGGCTCCTTGCTGCACCTCAGCAGCCTCGGGGGATCCTTGCTGCACCTCAGCAGCCTCGGGGGCTCCTTGCTGCACCTCAGCAGCCTCAGGGGCTCCTTGCTGGACCTCAGCAGCCTCGGGGGCTCCTTGCTGCACCTCAGCAGCCTCGGGGGCTCCTTGCTGCACCTCAGCAGCCTCGGGGGCTCCTTGATTCACCTCAGCAGCCTCGGGGGCTCCTTCATTCACCTCAGCAGCCTCGTGGGCTCCTTCGTTCACCTCAGCAGTCTCGGGGGCTCCTTGCTGCACCTCATCAGCCTCGGGGGCTCCTTGCTGCACCTCAGCATCCTCGTGGGCTCCTTGCTGCACCACAGCAGCCTCGGGGGCTCCTTGCTACACCTCAGCAGCCTCGGGGGCTCCTTGCGGCACCTCGGCCGCCTTGGGTTCCTCCTGCGGCACCTCGGCAGCCTTGGGTTCCTCCTGCGGCACCTCGGCAGCCTTGGGTTCCTCCTGCGGCACCTCGGCAGCCTTGGGTTCCTCCTGCGGCACCTCGGCAGCCTTGGGTTCCTCCTGCGGCACCTCGGCAGCCTTGGGTTCCTCCTGCGGCACCTCGGCAGCCTTGGGTTCCTCCTGCGGCACCTCGGCAGCCTTGGGTTCCTCCTGCGGCACCTTGGCAGCCTGGGGTTCCTCCTGCGGCACCTCGGCAGCCTTGGGTTCCTCCTGCGGCACCTCGGCAGCCTTGGGTTCCTCCTGCGGCACCTCGGCAGCCTTGGGTTCCTCCTGCGGCACCTCGGCAGCCTTGGGTTCCTCCTGAGGCACCTCGGCAGCCTTGGGTTCCTCCTGCGGCACCTCGGCAGCCTTGGGTTCCTCCTGCGGCACCTCGGCAGCCTTGGGTTCCTCCTGCGTCACCTCGGCAGCCTTGGGGTCCCCGTGCTGAACCTCACCATAATTTGGTGCCCCATGCAGCACTTCAGCAGCCTTGGGGGTCCCGTTCGGCATCTCAGCAGCCTTGGGGGCCCCCTTCAGCACCTCAGCAGCCTTGGGGGCCACGTGCTGAACCTCGGCATCATTGAGTGCCCCGTGCATGGAGATGAAACCAGCATGAGCCATTATTACACATGACAAGGTATCCTTTCTTCGTTTAACATCTCACAAATGTTTTGATCATGGACTCGAGCATCTTCTCTCATCGAGAATACATCTATTTATGAGCTTCTTCATTCATCATTGCCTTGCTGCTTGTTTGTCATGTGGTTATCATTTACTTTGTTTCTGATTCGTGATACATTCATATTTGTTAGATACAAATAATTCCCCTCAGTGACATTAGAAAACTGAAAAAAGTAAGTGTTTGCTTACATACAAATCGTGTGTTCCCAACCTCTCACTCTCGGTAGCTATCTTTCCTGCCATACCCAACTGCTCCTGGACTCTGTATTTTGCTTTTAAATTGCAAATTCACCAACATCACAGGACTACAGATAAAAGGTGCAAAAATGGATCCCCTTAACTTCAGACATATCGGCTTACTTTCAAGCATCAGCAAGGTTATGGAATCCAGCGTCTCAGTTGATGTGAAATATTTCCTTTTCTCCAACAACCTCATCTCAGATAGGCAATTCCAGGCTCTACAATGTAAAGGAACCGGAGGGGTCCGTTTGATCCGTTACTTCCCTGACTGCACCACGAGCAGCCACATGTGTCCAGTGCGGTGGTCGTTGCACGCTTCCTAGAAATTTTCAATGTGTGGAAGTGACAGCGTCACTTTTCAATGTGTGGAAGTTTTCTAAAAGTGACGGCAGGAGACGAACCATGATGTAAGACACTCACACTTGGCACCATATCTGAAGGTGGTTGAACGTAAAACGACCACCGTTGATGGTTCTTCTGCTGCCATAGAACCTTCGCGCAGTTCACGGTCTGACATCCCGCGTTTGGGTGTTGTGAGGACGTTATTAGGCGAAGAACAGTTTTATATATTTCTGAGGATGAGTTGTTCATTTATGAAGTAAATTGACAATAAAATAGTCCACTAAAGGTTAAATTTAGCGAACTGATCTGCCAGAAATTAAAGGTAAAATTTTTTTTTTTTTTTTTTTTTGTATACCGAATCGAGGCTCGTGAAAGAGCGAACATTTATTTCACAAACAAATCAACCAGACAAACAAAATATATAAAAAGAGGGAGCGGAAGACAAGATGGGGAGAGAAGGGGAAGCACACAAACACAACATTTGAGAGCAGGGAGATGTGTGGGAGGGAGAGGGATTGGGGGGAGGAGGCGTGGGAAAGGGGGTGGGGGTGGGGGTGGGAGAAGTATAAAACACAAGGATACCAAGGACTTCCAGGACAGAAGTTGGTATTTCAAAAAAGTGGATTTGGGGTGAAATTAGCGGGGGTAGAAAAGATCAAGGTTTTGGATGGGGGAAGATAAGAGATGGTGGTGAACAGCCGTTTTAAAGACCTGGAGGGAGGAGTGGGATTGAAGAGAGTGAGGGAGTTTGTTCCAGAGGCGGGAGAAAAGAGGAATGAAGGAGTGAAGGTGAGCAGAGAGTCTTGATTTTGGCAGTTTAACCATAAGAGTTGCAGGCAGATCTTGTGCGACCTGTAGGAATATTTTGGGGACAGAGCCCAGAGAGAGCTGGGGAGGCAAGGCCAGAGAGGAGTCGGTAGAAGACGGAAAGACCACCAACCTGCCTGCGGTGAGTGAGTGAAAGGCCCTTTGAGTTAGCTTCATCGCGGGAGATTCCAAAGATTCTGAACGCTTTGGTTTCAACAGCGTGAAGACGAGCTAGGTGTGAGGCAGGAGCACCAGCCCAGAGGGGAGAGCAGTATTCCATTGAGCTGCGGATGAAAGCCTTGTATGTGGTGAGGAGCTCAGGTGTGCCAAGGAAGGACTTTGCACGACGGAGGATGCCCAGTCGGCGACTGGCTTTGGAGGCCAGATTTGAAATGTGGTTTTCCCAGGAAAGATCATTGTAGATAGTGAGACCCAAAAGCTTGAGTGACAGAACTTCTTGGAGAGGATTATTCAGAAAGTGGATGGGAGGGTTGTCCAGTCGGTCTTTTCGGAGAGACATCGTAAGAGTGTGAGATTTGTCAGGATTGAAAGATATGTTCCACTTGTTTGCCCAGTCTGTGTTGTTGTCCAGGTCTGCAGAGAGTGAGGAGGCTGCAGACTGCCGATCTGAGGGATGAGGAATGGAGCGACAGAGAGTAGAGTCATCAGCAAAGAGATATAGAGGATTTTCAAGAGAGTCAGAGAGATCATTGATGAAGACCAGAAAAAGCACAGGGCCCAGAACACTGCCTTGTGGAACTCCAGCCTGAACAGGAAGAGGAGATGAGAGAAACCCATTCAGGGCCACTCGTTGACTACGACTAGAGAGGAAGTCCGCCAGCCATGCGTGGAGATTTCCATGGATACCAAAGGAGGAGAGTTTGGTGAGCAGAGCAGGGTGCCAGACCGTATCGAAGGCACGTGATATGTCAAGGGAGACAGCTCTAATTTCCTGTTTGGCATTGAGGACCTCCATCCATTGTTGAGAAAGCAGAAGCAGCATGTCCAGAGTAGAGTGATCAGGTCTGAAACCAAATTGATGATCAGAGATCAAGCCATTGGAGAAGAGGAAAGATTTCATATCTGAAGCAATGATGGATTCCATGACTTTGCTGATAAATTGGGAGAAGGCTGATTGGTCTGTAGTTGCTAGGATCTGTTTTTGCACCTTTTTTGTGCAAAGCGGTGATGTTGGCTGATTTCCAAGCAGATGGCAGATGACCTTGAGCAAAAGAGAGGGTGAAGGGAACAGAGAGAGGGAGTGAAAGAGCGGAAGAACAGGATTTTAGGACCCGTGGGCTGATGCCATCAGGTCCAGAATCAGTTGCAGAATCAGAGTCGAGAGTTGACAGAAACTTTTCCACCTTGTCAGGAGGAAACGTCACAGCGTCCAGGAGCAGCTGGGTACGACTGGGTACAGTGGGTACAGAGAGCGATGGGTTTGGGACACAATATTTAGAGGCAAACACAGAGTTGAGGCATTCAGCCTTTTCACGTGCGGAGTCAGCCGTGTAGCCATTTGAGGTGAGGGAGGGGATGGAGGGGGAACAAACACCAGAAACAGATTTGACCAGACGCCACCAGGATTTGGAAGAGGGAGACAGATAAGAGAGTTCGGTCTTGAGAACGGAGAGATATTGGTTCCTGGCTCTCCTGAGGGTGGACACACACTTGTTTCGGGCTTTGTGAAAGGAAATGAGATTTCCTTCCGTTGGATTTGCTTTCCAGGAGACGAAAGCAAGTTGTTTCTGGGCAACAGCCTCACCACAAGATTCCGTGTACCATGGACGGGAGGAAGGGTATGACAACTGAAGACGAGATGGGATAAATCTGTGCATGAGAGAGAGCAATTTTCTTTGGAAGACTTCCCAGGATGAGTTGATGTCAGAGGCGGTAGAGATGGGAGACCAGTCCAGATGATTGATGGCTGCTTGAAGACCGTGCCAGTTGGCCTGAGTGAAATGCCAGACTCGTCGACGCTGAGGAGGCTCTCTGAGAATGGTCAGAGAGATGTCCACTTTAACAAGCACATGATCAGATGAGCCGATTGGAGCAGAAGAAGAGCAGCAGACATTTTCAGGGAAGTTAGTCATAACCAAGTCCAGAAGAGAAGATGCTCCGTTGACTGAGATCCGGGTCGGGAAATTGACAGATTATTTCAGTCCCAGTGAGTCGCAGAAGTCCTTTGCTGAAGAGCCATGGCTGGTGAGATAGGTACCCACACCCAGCCAACTGGCATGGTGACAATTGAAATCACCACATATGAGGAAGAGAGAGTTGGGATGGGTAGATAGAATCGATTCTTACTTGTCACACATACAACCTGTCCAACAAGTTTCGTCCAAATCCACCCATAAGTTTTTGAGATATCCTGCTATGTATCGTTTTGGCCCTATCTCCCAATGGTGAAGAATCACTTGAAAATTTTAAAAATTCTCATATCCGAATCCATATTCAGATCTTCGCCAAAATTGAATCGAATCGTCCTTGTCAGACACCCAACCGGTACACCAAGTTTGGTCCAAATCCGTCCACAACTTTTTGAGATATCCTGCTATGTATCCTTTTTGGCCCTGTCTCCCAATGGTGAAGAATCACCTCAAAAAATTATGGGAGCCGGATCCGAATCCGGATCTTCACCAAAATCTAATCATTTCGTCCTTGTCACATACGCTACATCTCTGCCAAATTTGGTCCGAATCCGTCCACAACTTTTTGAGATAATTTGTTCACAGACAAACGGACAGACAAACAGACAGGGGTGAAAACATAACCTCCATCCACCTTTGGTGGCAGAGGTAACAACAGGTTGAGAAGAACTACTTGTATAACGATGATTTTTGTTATTTTAAATGATATTCGGCCTCGTTTTAGTTTCGCACTGAAATGTTGGAGTCGTAATTATTTTCCACTCTCACAAGTGGCACCAACCTTTGCCATGTTAAACCTCAGAGGAATTTGGTGAGATGAACGACTGATCTGGGTTTGGTTTGCTTAGTTTAATTTCAAAGTCGTCCAAGTAAAAATTTCTCTTTCCTTTGACCTATGTTTTCCTCATTGCAAACCCAAATCCTTCAGAATCGCTGGACGACATTTCAATGGAAAATGACAAAGAAGAAGAGATCATGGAAGTTACCTACAAAAGCATCCTTCGTGCTCTATTTGTTACTTTGGCTGTCCGCTGGACTGTTTTCTGTTTGAAAAAGTGGACGAAGCGCTTGAAAAAGATTTTCATCAAGAAAGTGCACCACAAAAAGAGGAATAGGAGGTGCACCACAAAAAGCTGGCTTGCAAGCCAATGTCCCATCTCACGGTCAAGTTCCTGGTTGAAGTGCTGCAGGACATGTGGGCAAATGCTGACAATATGCAAGAAAATCGACCCAGTCATGAAGCACTACCTCAAGTTTAAGAGGAGTTGGATGACGTGAATCCCCCATACAAGGAGCTGCACATACACTTGGAGTAATGTGCCAGGAAGCTCTCCATCACGTATTTCTTACACCCTGGTCCCTCCAGCTCAACCACATCATCACCCTGTCCTGCCTCTGTTTTCTGACACGATTTATTTCTGATGCCCCAGACCATAGAGTATTCTGAACATTAAATCGAATGTTAACGTTGCATAAGTTGGGATGAACTTGTTGTTTTGGCTCAATATTTCGAGATACGCTCAAAATGGTCCGTTTAGCAGTAATAGTATATCAGTAATTTGTGCGGTCAAATAGCAGTAATACATACAAGTGAGGTACCACATGAAAGCTTAGCTTCTGCTGGTTCTTCTGAAATCAATATTATCACGTTTCAGAAATATTTCGTCCGAGTTATTGGCCTACACATGGCCGCACCCCATGTACAGATCTAGCGCATCACAAAAATGATGGTTTCTACATTTACTTTTGTTTGAAGTGCATATGTGGTCCTTCATATATAAAATTAAACTGTGTCCACGTACCTAACATTTGATGTTACAACGATGATTTTCTGACATAAACTGACAAAGTTATGGCAAGTTCAAAAATGGCGCTCGTTAATAAATGAAAGCAAAGCAGCGAGCATACATTCATGCGATTCAATACGTCAACAACTCATGTACCAGTTATATATTTTATGTTTCTTTAATGTAACATATAGTTATAAAGATTACGAATATCATGAAGAGTGAAACTAGCCTGACATAATGTATACACATTAACAAATGAACAAGCTACCAGCAAGCGATGTATACTGGGTAATGTATTCAATATTGTTACGGAACCGGAGTACGGCACTCCCCTTAAGGGGGGGGGGGGCGGGGGGGGTTAATTCCCCCTTCTATTTTCACTGGCCGTCTCCGCTCCTGACGCTACACAGCTACCTCCGGAAAGGTAGGTGCGCAGCCCCGTTCGTACCGCGGACAGATGTTAATTGCCGAGTGGTTTTAGCAACCGCGGCACGAACTATTACCAAGGACTAGACCCGAGTCTGAAACGTTGGCCAAAATCGCGCCACAGGTTTTCAATTGGGAAATCACAAAGACGACGGATGTGAAGAAGAGGAAGACAGAAGTAGGAAATACGAATATAATTTATTACTACTATTTACAATTCAAAGAAACCAAGGGAGAAGGAAGAATAAGAAAATAATTACAGAAAGAGGGACGGACCAGAAGGACACAGTGCAACGCTAGCTTACCTATGGCAGTCTTACTTACAACCCCAGGACAGAACAAACAAAACAAACTCACGTACACAAGAGGATGGAATGGCAGGAATGGTTTGGAGGGATGAGCAGGTGGAATCACAGGGCACAGCGAGCAGGTCCACTCCGGGTGGGAAGCGAGGAGCCGGCAGCTCCAAGTATTTGGCTGTACACCGCGCACCGGCAGGTTGGTTCACAGCAGCGCGTCAGGGCTCCGTGTGGTAGGTTGAAACGGGGCTGGTTGAAGCGGCTCTCTGCAGAAAAATCGCTTGTGCAGAACTCAGCTGGGTCACGCATCTGCCGCGAAAAGGCTTGCGCGGGCGCTTATATAACGCGCTTCAAGATCAATGCGCGCCATGCCCGTGATGGTATTTCAACCGCCCTGGTTGGCTGGTTGGGGCTCGCTGGCTCCAGCTTTGATGACGAGATGGTGCCACGCCCATGATCCGACGGCTCCTCCTCCTTCTCAAGCTTAACCGTGTGCGTAATGGAGGTTTTGGGGCGATTTGAGCGAGCCCCAGCCAAAGGGCAGCGAACGCTGCCGGCAATTTCGTTTTGGTGGCAATTGAAAGGGGATTCTACCTTATTTCATTTGGTGCAATGCAGTGTTAACTAGTGGGAAGACAAAACCTTAACCTAATACACATAATAAGGAGATAACTACTGAACAAAGGAAATCTATTATTTGCTATGTGATTGTATATGGAATAACTACGGGAACGACCTTTGACCTTTATACACAACAAATGGAGGAAGGAGGGTGATATTTTGCAACAATTAAACACAATTCTCGTATCCATAACACTGCACCCTCCTCCTCTTAGGCACGTCCCGGGCCTATTACTTTTACCTTTATTGTGGCACGTAGGTGTAGTTCCCTCTACATTTAACCTGACCCTGAGTGTGACAGTTTTAAAACACAAATAAATATGTCCCGCTGCTGCATTGCACCTTGCCTAACAGACTTACGCCCACAGCTAACTGAATTGCGGAATTGTCTTCGAACTACAACATGAACGAGGGGGGAGCATTATTTACAGTTACGCTACTTGTATTTACAAAACGCAACCCAGGACCTGCGATTGTTATTTTGGGGGGTGGGGGGGGGGGGGAGGAGACAGCCTGTGCTGCATCGACGCACCAGAAAGCACCAAAACCGCACCATAAAGCACCATCACGCACCAATCGGTGCACAGTCACCACAGTTCAATAAAAAAAATTAAAAAAAACCCTGGTGCCGGTCTTCCTCTTCGGCTCCCTCTGCTGGCCATTGTCGTTCTTCCAGATGTTGTCAACTTGTTCTTCTTACTGGCGGCCTATTTGGACATAAAAGTGCACAACCGTGTCCATTTTTTTTATTTATGGCCCACAGGGCCGACTATGTGTGGTTCACCTGTGTGGCATAGGTGCCCTGTGACCAAGGTCCGCCAGCAAGATTTCGGGCCATCATGGCCGGTTCCAGCAGAGGGGCCATGCCCCCACCCGTGGGGTCCATAAGTGGTGCTCAGCCACAGACATGTGGTCCATAAGTGGTGCATCGATGCAGACAGCTGGTTGCGGGAGTTTCGGGCACACAATGACGGCCTCCCGCACGCTCCCCTCGGCGCCCAGTGGCGCACAGTCCTCGGGTGGGAGACAAGGGGGGGGGGGGGGGGAGAAGATAGGTGAGCGAGGGGTATGGTCACAAGGGTACACATCAAACAAGGCAATGCAAGACGAGGTGCGTACGGAGAGCGAAGTGAGAAAGCTCGTCCCTACCGTACGTCACCCCCCCCCCCCCTGTTACCTACTCTACCCTTGCCCTTACCCCATATTTACAAAAATCTACACATTTACAAATTCGTCACTACTGTCACGTCTTCCCCTTATCTCTTCTATACCAAATTCGTCCCCAAAATCCCTCTAACCAAATTTGCCATCACCCAATTCATCATCAATCCTCATAAGGAGGGAGAGATGGAACAACAAACAATGTCACACCCACGTCATGATGCGTCTCACATTTCAAACATTTGCACCAAAAAAATAATCAAACCTGGCATGGTGTGGAGTCACGTCATCTCAGGTGAGTGGATGCGGATGGTGCGAGGAGATTTCAATCCTAACTATCTTATAAATGACATTAACACACTTTACACTACCCGGGGTCTTTCCCTGCCAATCCATTGGCCAACTTACTCTATGTGGTTTTAAGAACCAAATTCCCATTGACCAAACTGTGGTGCTTCATCAATTTGGGGTCTCACTCCCCCGATTCAACTCCCTGTGCCCTTGCACAATTTCAGGACTGAGTCGTGTGGCTCCCCAAGCAGGTCTACCCACCTGCACACCTCCACCACTGCAGTTGCCTCCGAGCTTACCTGCTCCTTATCCTAACCTATCTACCTGGGGAAGGCCCTCTGGCGCTCTCCCCACTCGGTGCCCTCTGGCACTGGGCTACCCGGGTCCGTCCTCCGGATCCTCGGGCCCCATCCACAACTCTACCGGCTCCCAGAGCCCACCTGCGGCCTCACCTGGCCGACATCCTCACAGTGGTGGAGTGCCCATTCAACTACACATACTAACAGGCCACATGCCCAGCCATTTCCACGTCACTAATGCACCCATCCAAACTCCATTCTTCCACACGCACCACAGATGCCAATATCCAACCACAATTTACCTGTACCCTCTACCTAACGCTTAAACTACCCTCCCCGGGTATTCGTGATGGGGTCCATCCTCCTTTCCCCCATCCACACCTTCGCACCATCCACTACACTCCAGTTTCCACCATACTCACTCCACGACCATCCATTCCATACTCCATATATTCCATACTCCATGTATTCCACACAACCATTCTCCATGCACCTGTAGTTGCACACCTGTGCAATCACTCCTACTGGTGCTTCCTGCACCCTCCTCTTCCCTGGACCATTTGGTCAACACAATACACAATCACCACTACTCAGTCATACACTGCTCCATACACCTGTTCAGTTGCACACCTGTGCAATCACAATTGTTCCTCACTCACTGCTCCATGCACTTCCATGCTCACAATCACAATTATTCACTCATATACTGCTCAATACACTTCCGATCCTCAAACACACGGCATCATCTGACCTACCTGGTGCCCCGCTAAAACTCGCGCTTCCCCGTCGCCCCTTACATTATTGCGCTCCCTCATCATTATCATCCAACTACCCTCTCTATGTCCCCAACTACCTGTCCAAAGTCGCTACTTAACCTTACCGTTACCTATGGTCAATCTCTAGATCCCTATCATTATCCTAACCCTCCCGGGCTAGTTTTCACTGCCAAACCCCATGGCTATTGCTCCTTTGCCCCCGCTGTGTGGGATGGCAGAGTTGCCATCCCCCCACATCGGGCACGTCCCACTACCAATTTGGCCCATCCAATTTCAGCCAATCAAAAATTTGCCAATCATCTGCCAATCATCAAATTTTTGCCAATCACAAATTTTGCTGTTCAAATTCACTACTGCTATCACCCTCACACGTCTACTCACTTGAGCCTCTCGGTGCGCCAATTCATCTCCAAAGCTCGGCTTCGCAAAACCGAGCAAGGAATGCGGGTGGTTTGTTGCCGGCGGTTGGATCCGTCCGGCACTTGGTTCAGGGAAGGTTTTCTCGGGCCGAGATTCCATGCACCATCTCGGCACCGAGCCGTCCGATGGCCCGATCTCGCCCTGCCGGGACGTCTCAACCACCAGGGGTTGCCGTGGCGACCCTTCCGATCGGGCCGCCCGCTCCGCCTAGTGGAGCACGGATGCGACCGTTCGGAGCGAGGCCCGGCGTGGATCCCACACGGCGGTTCCTTTGAAACCGCCGCGGTTACGATCCCCTCTGGTTCCCGCGGCGCACAACGCCCGGCACGAACCGAGGGCTCGCTTCGGCTACAAGTCGATCTAACCGCTAATGCAACCTTCACATACACGGATTATTCTTACGAGTGCTTACGGATCGCCAACTCGTAGTCAATCACAAGCATCCGTAAATAACTCGCTGGTATCTGTAGATAACTCGTCACAACTCGCAACAACTTTTGACATGTCAAAAATCATCTTCCGTTATTTACGGATGCTTGTGATTGACTACGAGTTGGCGATCCGTAAGGACTCGTAAGAATAATCCGTGTATGTGAAGGCACCCTAACCCGGTTACCGTCGATGCTTCACCTGCAGGCTCACACGCATAGGCGACCCCTTTCATCCTCACTGAGCCCGGTGCTCCAACGCCGCCCGTACACCCTGCGTACTTCGTTATTGCACTTGTTCCGCTCACAGACTTCGTCACACACCTGACCACCGCACACTTTAGCACACACTCGTCGTTCGCACACCTTACCAACACACCTCTTCGCGCCCCCTCCTCGGTCACATCCTCTGTGACCACCACGGGTGTTCTCTCCTCCGCACACCCAATTACGTGCTTCACTACTAACTCCAGTGTGCATTCCCATACGCGCTCTACCATTCCAGGTGTGCATCCTCTCTCACCTGCTACAACCAACTCGTACTCCGTGTCACTCTCGTCGCTCTTACCACCACACTCGGTCGCGCATTCACCCTTACTCTCGACTGCACACTCTTTTATCATGCACCCCTCCGTTACACACCTTTTTCATGCATCCTCATGCGCACACTCTCCTGTCACACCCTCCGTAACACTCACCACAGGTGTGCACTCTTTTGTTACATCCCCTGTAACACTCCCCATCCCGCGCTTCCATGTGCCCCCCCCCCCCCGCACACGCGCTACGACCAACTCACACTCAACAGCACACTCACTCCTCGGCGCGCCCTTTTTCCTCACACACCCCATCGTCGGACATCCTCGCACACCTCCTCCTTCACACTCTGTACCTGTCGTACACTTTGCCAGCGGCCTCTCACGAACACCCGGGTCCAAACCAACCCCCAAGCCGACTGAATCTCCCCTCACACCATATACATTTCCGAGTATATCGCCACTCACCTTGGCACCTCGTCTCCGCACCTCCTCCGCCACCTGCAAACTCTTTATTTGGTTAGCAAGCACACCATCACGATTTGAGCACCGACCTTGTACATATTCCATCACTTCCTCCTTTATCTCTTTCTTAGTTTCCCTCTGTCTCTTCTTAATTTCACTCACCCCCTCTTCCACTTCCTCTAACTTTTGCTTCACCTCTTTTATTTCCCGGTGCGTCTCCTCAATTTCGTCCTCTAAAGCCACCTTGACAGTTTCTATGTGCGTCCTCACCTCCCGGTCCTGCGTCTCCATTGCCTCTGTCACCTCATCCAACCTCTTTGTCAACCCCTCATGTACCATCCGACATTCCCCCTTCGTCGCTATTAATTCATTTTTGATTTCTTTTTGTGTCGCTTTCAACCCTCCTAGTACCGCAGTGTTCTTTTCCACCTGATCCACTAATTCCTTTTGTCCCACCGTCAGCTGCTCCACTCCCCTCGTCAGGTCTTCTATGCCCTCCTGTAACCTAGCCGTACTACTTCTCACCTCTTTCTCCATACGCTTCTCACCTCGCTTTACCTCCTCGCGTACCCCCGAGACCTCCTCGCCCACACCTCGTCTTATCTCCTCCCCCATCTCCTCCATTTCTTTAGTAGATGCCGCCCTCATCTGTTCCAATTCATTCCTCTGAGCATCCATTTTACCTTCCAACCCGATTTTCACCTCCTCTATCTGGTTCCCCATCTGTTTGATTTCCCGGGCGGATTGCTCCCCTGTTTCCCGCAATTTGTCTTCCATCTTGTCTTCTAGCCCTGTTAACCCATTCTTCACCCCTTTTATCCCGTTGTCTAACCCCTCAAATTTTTTGTCCAACTTCCCAATTTGGGCGCTGGTACCCCGCGCTTTGTCCCTCATTGCTCCCAATTGCTCACTGGTACCCCGTGCTTCGTTCCTCATTGCCCCCATACTGTTTTCCATTCGTACCAATTGTTCTCCTATTCCCATTTGCACGGCGGCCTGCAGCTGCGCAATGAGGGCCTGCATGTCAATCCCTCCCATTTGTGCAGCGGGTGCGGCCGCCGTAGCCAGGTGCGAGGCGCCATTTGCGTTTCTACAACCACGTGCGCGAGGGCGCCATCTTGCGCACCTGATACCCCCGCAACCACATCTTCATTGCTCTCCTCTTCTCTCACCCCCATATACACTTCCCTGTGGTCCTGGGTTACCCCTAACCCCTCTTCTAATTCCCCCACCGGCATCCCGTCGCCTTGACCATCCATGGCACGATTTCTAAATTTAGGATGTTATAAAACAATTTTGGGCCACTCGTAATTTGAGCGCACTAAGCGCTTCAGGTCCGAATCTCGCTCCCGACACCATATGTTACGGAACCGGAGTACGGCACTCTCCTTAAGGGGGGGGGGGGGAGGGGGTGTAGGGGGGTTAATCCCCCCTTCTATTTTCACTGGCCGTCTCCGCTCCTGACGCTACACAGCTACCTCCGGAAAGGTAGGTGCGCAGCCCCGTTCGTACCGCGGACAGATGTTAATTGCCGAGCGGTTTTAGCAACCGCGGCACGAACTATTACCAAGGACTAGACCCGATTCTGAAACGTTGGCCAAAATCGCGCCACAGGTTTTCAATTGGGAAATCACAAAGACGACGGATGTGAAGAAGAGGAAGACAGAAGTAGGAAATACGAATATAATTTATTACTACTATTTACAATTCAAAGAAACCAAGGGAGAAGGAAGAATAAGAAAATAATTTCAGAAAGAGGGACGGACCAGAAGGACACAGTGCAACGCGAGCTTACCTATGGCAGTCTTACTTACAACCCCAGGACAGAACAAACAAAACAAACTCACGTACACAAGAGGATGGAATGGCAGGAATGGTTTGGAGGGATGAGCAGGTGGAATCACAGGGCACAGCGAGCAGGTCCACTCCGGGCGGGAAGCGATGAGCCGGCAGCTCCAAGTATTTGGCTGTACACCGCGCACCGGCAGGTTGGTTCACAGCAGCGCGTCAGGGCTCCGTGCGGTAGGTTGAAACGGGGCTGGTTGAAGCGGCTCTCTGCAGAAAAATCGCTTGTGCAGAACTCAGCTGGGTCACGCATCTGCCGCGAAAAGGCTTGCGCGGGCGCTTATATAACGCGCATCAAGATCAATGCGCGCCATGCCCGTGATGGTATTTCATCCGCCCTGGTTGGCTGGTCGGGGCTCGCTGGCTCCACCTTTGATGACGAGGTGGTGCCACGCCCATGATCCGACGGCTCCTCCTCCTTCTTCTCCAGCTTAACCATGTGCGTAAAGGAGGTTTTGGGGCGATTTGAGCGAGCCCCAGCCAAAGGGCAGCAAACGCTGCCGGCAATTTCGTTTTGGTGGCAATTGAAAGGGGATTCTACCTTATTTCATTTGGTGCAATGCAGTGTTAACTAGTGGGAAGACAGAACCTTAACCTAATACACATAATAAGGAGATAACTACTGAACAAAGGAAATCTATTATTTGCTGCGTGATTGTATATGGAATAACTACGGGAACGACCTTTGACCTTTATACACAACAAATGGAGGAAGGAGGGTGATATTTTGCAACAATTAAACACAATTCTCATATCCATAACAATATAACAAACGGGCACAGAGTTCATTCACTGATGAACATTGTCAATCCTGATCACTGTGAGTGCTGTCTCCACCAAACTGATATAGGATATCTGGCAGTTCTGCATCCGACTCATCTGAGTCCACATCCTCAGAATCTGGTAGTTTGTCGATGATATCGATGAGCTGTTGTGTCAGATCATTTCCTGTGTACATTCCTACATTTCCATAGTGGCTCCAGCTTGCCATCCCTCAACTCCCATCCATGGACAACGGTTGCATCTGGAATATCGTATTTCGCGATATGGGCCCTCTTCCAGATTACAATCTGATAGTTCACCCACCTTGAGTGCTGCTCTAAACCTCTACTACATGGTGATATTGTTTCCAGAGCCATGTTCTTTGAAGGGCTGAGTTGGGCAGCTCTAGTAGCCCATGGCTTACGACATTATTTTTGGTGCACGACTCATTGGCATCCTCACCTCGGTTGGCTTCAGAGCCTCGACTCATCAGTCGAGGAGTTTGCTGGATTTGAATTCTTCACCATCATCACCATTATCTGAAAAGTTGTGTGTGTTTGTAAAATGAAAATTTGAAACGGTGCATGGTGTTTTTTTTCGCACCGTATGGTTGAACAATTTCAATAAACTGTAATCGCATTCCTTCAATAAACATCGGAAACGGTACTTGGTGTCGTGTTTTTTATTTATTATTCAAGCATATTTTATGAAACTAATCCTGTGCATTCACGGTCTAAAACATTTTCAACTGAAAATTTTTCTCCTATGAATCAGGATCCGGCCTATCGGAACTTATCCCTCTTTTCCCCATTGAAACAATGCCCTGACATTTGCAGTTTCACATTTGTGAGATTTTCCATTTTGAATCAAGAACTGCAGGGAACCTATCTTTTGTTTCCCCCATTAAAACAATGCCCCGACATTCGCGGTGTCGACATTCATGGGATTTACCGCGAATCAGGATCTGCTGAGAACCTATCCCCCTTTTCCCATTGCAACAATGCCCCACAATCGTGATTTCGACATTCGCGGCATTTTCCAGCAAACTACAGTATATTGGCCAAAAATATTGGCACCCTTGCACTTTAAAAAAATAACTCACAATTTTGTCTAAAAATTGAAATTGACAAAAGTATTTGGTCTCCACAATTTTTTATTTCACTGTTAATATTACAGAACCTTTGTTTTTACGGCGTGGCCCATAAGGCAAAGCAGTCCAGAACAGTGTTTATCTGTATGTATGTGTTTATGTATGTCCCCTCAAACGTATACCAATTAGAGCTCAGGATCTGGTCACATGACAGGGTGATGTGATTATGTCTGATGTCATTACGGCAGCACGACGGCTGACTCTCCGCAAACCGCCATTTTTATTTGTATGCCGTTCACCCGAACATATCGTCGAACCTGTCATATATCACAATCGCCATGCTCTACCTTCACGTTTTTCATTCAATGTGAAACACAAACAAACCGATTGTTAAAATGACCATGAAATATCGAAAGCATCGGTCTTCCAACAATACCGTATGGTATGTATAGGCATTAGGCGTTATGCCTCATC
This sequence comes from Myxine glutinosa, assembly GCF_964187855.1. Lineage (NCBI taxonomy): Eukaryota > Metazoa > Chordata > Myxini > Myxiniformes > Myxinidae > Myxine > Myxine glutinosa. Next base: position 97,194,137 of record NC_136272.1, read on the forward strand.
TTCGGCCTGCTTCGGACAAATTAAACCCAGGTTTCTTAATACAGTAGTGTTATCGTTTCAGTAGTATCGTTTTCGTAAGAATAATAATAATAATATAGTAAATATAACCATAATACTTTAATCCCAGTGTCGTGAATGTGAAGTTAATGGATTGAAGTGGTGTATGGTTCATGAATCAATGATATAAGAGTTGTTCGGCACTAATATTAATGACGCGTAAGAAAGGAATTAGCCTCGGTTTTTTGTTAGTAATATCATTTTCAAAATAATGATTACGTCCTTTAATATTGTCACGTGACTACCCTTGATAAACACCTAAGGGTAGCACGGATGACCAAACAAGCTGTTACTCCGAGGCGTTCAGTTCAAATGGCGGAGAATACACGTGGGGAAACAAGAGGGAGGGGGAGAAACAGGAGCGCTTACCTTCACGGTTCCAGCGGTAGTCCTAAATCCTGCATTAAATCAACTCAAACAGAGACGAGTTTAAAATGTACAAGAAAATGCTGGCTTTATCAAGAAACGCCGGTAACAAAATAAAACAAGGTCAAATAACAATAAATTCCTAAATTGGAGCACTCCCAAACAGATGATAGTAGATGATAAATGTTGTTCCTGGGACACCCCCAAATCTCCATTCACTTACATGTAAATTTTCCTCTCACCCTCACTTTCCCTCATCTCCCCTTAACACCTCTATTTCTGCCACCCTGATCTTTACGAACCTTTTGGCCTTTTGACATACTAGCTATAGCAAAAGATAACCTACTCTTATCCTCAATGTTGTTCATTAGACCACTCAAACCATGATCCTACGAATATTTGCTACCTCTCACCCCCATTACTGCTACCCCCTTATGAACCTCCTAACATTTACCCCTATGATCCTTCTCGCCTTATGAACCTATGATCCTTCTTCTACTATTGACACTGAGCACAGGTCATTATACACTGGCAGATTGTCTAGTCGACCACTCAAACATCGATCCTACAAATATTTGTTTATGCGTAGGAAATAATTTAATTCTCTTACCACTTCCATCACCATCTAATATATTGTTACGGTTTTTTAGAACCTTCACATGTAAATTTAGTAGTAAATTCCCTTATAAATAACCCCTGTGTACATTTCCCCTTAATTGGCTGTTAATTAAAGATTGCACCTTAGTTAGTCCATGTACAACACGTAGCGAACCATAGGACCTCTCAATCGTTATGTCATTAGTATGTGTTTCAGGTAAGGCTGTGTTTCCAATAGTCGACTCTACGTTGCATCAATCAAATAAGATAGTTCCCCTTTCAATTTTCCCCAATCGTCTCCCGCTCTTCAAGTGCAGTAGCGGTAAGGCAGCGTTCGCTGCCGGTAACAGTTGGGCTGTTTTCTTCGCGCCAAAACTCCATTGCCCACGAGGCCAGGATCGGAGAAGAAGGGCGTGGCCCCACCTCGTCATGAAAGGTGGAGCCAGAGAGCCCCTAACGTCCAACCAGGAATCGGTGGGTATGGCTTGATAGGGCGTGGCAAGAAACATCTAGAGGGTTCGAGAAAGTTCCACGGGTGTGGTTATAAAACCCTTGGCGTGAGGTCCCCACCAGAGAGACGCGGGAGGAGATTGAAGAGCCACGATGAGAGGCAGATGAGCAAGGACGCATGAGAAAGGAGCACCGGAGAGAGACGCGATACCAACCAGCACTGACGACAGGGTTTTCACCACTGCACCGGAGCATGGACGCTCACGCAGGGCACCGACGGCGTGCCGCGATTCCTGAACCTCTAACGATTCCCAATTGCTAACGGCTCGGATTCTGGATTGCGAAACCACTCAGCAAACTCCATCTTGTCCGGGATTCGAGTGGTACTTGTCTCCCTGTTTTACGGAGGGATTGATAAAGGTATTCGGGCTAATACCTGGACCAATAACCCTGATCAATCCCACCCCGCAAAAGAGCGTTACAAGTACCAGGACCGTTCGGACGGCCAGCTTAACTACACAAGGGGATTAAACCCCCCTTGCTAACGGGAGTGCCGTCCCCCGGGTCCGTAACAATATTAACAAAAAAGATGTTTGAGTTTGCTTCTTTATCAAGATATTTTAACTGAGCTAAGATAAAATGATACACCTCCCTCAACATTCTTGTTTGAGCGCCTCCAGTGCCACACACCATTTTAAAATTAAAGTATATATTTTCCTGACAACCATTAAAGTTTTCCGTCCACTCAAAAATATTTCCATCTTTTTTACCCAATTCACCGGTATTTAAATTAAGTCTCTTATTTGTTTTGTGAACTTTTTTACCAGTTGCCTTTACAATAAGTTTTCTTTGATATTTTTCACATTCGTTATGTTTACCATTTATATACCAAGGTTGATTACACCTCCACTCTTTGGTTTGGTTGATACTTGGTTCTATCATTTATATATTCATAAAAAAGGCGGCGGTAGCCCCTTAAAATCCCCAACCCTATTATCTTATCACTTATATATATCTTATCACCTATATCTTATCACTTATATATCTTATCACTTATATATCTTATCACTTATATATATCTTATCACTTATATATCTTATCACTGCTATATATTTTAACACTTATAACCATAAGGGAGACTATCAATTCCATTTTCTAAAATAAACCTCTTATCATCAAAAGCCCTCAATGCTTTCTTATTCACCTCTTCTGAATAAAATTGATGTTTATAACTTCTTATTCCATTAATCTTTCTAAACTCATCTTTCTTTGTTGTTAAACAATTATAATAATTTTCAAAGTTTATTGTTTCTTTAATAACATTTTTCTTTACACCCTTTAACTTCTTATCAGTCTTTTCAACGTCATTCACAATGTATTTATAAGCATATGCCTTTGACCTCAATCCCACAAATTCAGTCATAACACTTCCTCCCAATTCATCCTTGAACTTTCCAATCACCTTTTTATTTTTAGAAGAGAACAATCCACTCTCTGGACTATAATTACTAGTGTCATAGATATTGATGTCCTCCTTCATGTCTGAATAAACATCATCAGTATTAATTTTCAAAATAAAACTATCTGTATCCATATAAAGTAGATTAACATCATTTTGATATTTCTTCCTCAAGTTATTATAAAAGTAATCATACATTAATGACTTTGATAAATCAAGAATTGATGTTCCAATATAAATAGGTTTGTCCATTTCAATACTCTCTTTAATCAAATGGATCGCACAAAAGTTCTCAGTAAAGACCTCAGCTCTAGTAAAACTCGGTCTATTAATTAATTTTGATGCTTGTTCCCAAGATGTTGCTAGTCTGATATTTTGTCTTTTCCTCACGTTCTCCATGGTATTACCAAAGACCGCATTATTCATCAATTTATAAAAGTCTTTCTCAAAATCTGTTTTTGACTCTGTTCTTCTTTGTGTATCAAAATCAATGTACTCCTTTAGCCAACGACTTTGATTGAACTTTAGAACCCTATGGATCTTGTCTACTCTTTGACCTTTTGATAAATATTGGCGCAAATTTCTTTGGTGTAGAACATAATTTTTCTTGTTATATAATGTAGTAAGTAATTTTTCTGTGGATTCACCTATATCAAACGATCGTTGATAATCACTCAACCATTCTTTCTTTGGACTTTCTTTCTCACAAGCAAATGGAAGATCTTTATGTTTGATATGAAGTTCTTCAGGATATTTTAAATCGACCTCAAAATAATAACCAACCTTTGAATCATCCAATTCTTTTTGTGTAGAGATACATACATCTTGTAAAACCTTTTTGTAGTCTTTTTCCTTTACCCATCCTAGTTTACCATGAGGAAGAGCTTGAGACATTGCCCAGCCATACAAGTTGTTTGCGTCATAGTACATCAAGTAAGAACTCTTTTTCATTGAATCATAATTTGGAAGATATTTGTTATTTGCTTTTGCGTATCTACTCGAGCAGACTTGTGAAATTCCACCTCTTTTTGCCTTTTCAATCATCAAAAGCATATCAACATCGGTTATCAAATCCAAAACTTGTTTTGTCATTTTCAACATCGCGCTCCAAGCCAATCCAGGTGCTGTGTAGTAGTGAGCAGGATCCAATCCATATCCAGTGCGACAAACAGATCTAAAGGCTTCAAATACATCGGCCAATAAAAGCACATCAGTTTTGAGATACAAATCGTGATACTCGCCAAGATTCTTGATGTTATATTTTTCCCAAACATTTTGTGCGTGTACATAATCTTTATCAGATATATGGCTGTTGTTTAATTTGTTATAGAAATTTTCTTTTAAAGGAAGTTGTGTTTCATTGAATCTCTCAAATGAGTCCATATAGTCAGTCATAGGGGTAAATTCCCTTTTGTGTTAATAAATCTTTATCTGAAAAATACTCTGAAAGACATGGAAACTCTTTTAGATTTTGAACCAAGTTAGCCAATGGACTTGCCATGAATTTAATGTATCAAGAAATCTGATATGAGTAATAGCAGATGTGTGAATTGTTTTTGTGAATGAAATGTATTTCTGATCCGTGTTAGGAATTGCTGAAATGTGCCCAGATGTCTTTGAAAGTTCATTAATAAATAGATGCGTATCATAATGAGCGTTGTTATGAAGAAAGACAGGAATGAAAGAGGGGAGATTATAATTAATATTACAACTTTGATGAGCCGGGCCTCTATATTTACCAGTGAGATGATAATGATCTCTAACCTTTAGACCTTCGCCAATGTTTTCCTCACAAATATGACAAACATTGTTTTTTCTAAATTCCCTTTTATCTTCACTCGTCAAGGACATTGGTTTATTGGTTTCTCTCATTATCTTGGTTAATCGGACACAGTCTTTTTCTAGTCGTTTCACAAACTCCTCTGGGGTATTTGAGCCTCTATACTCCTCTAACTTGTAATATTCAGCACAAACGGATGATTTGATATAATAACAAAAACCGCAAGGAGTATGTTTTTGATATTTATTTGTGTATGATTCTTTTGGATCTGGAGAAGCATTATCTATTTTTTCTAGAATACTTTCGAAATCAGCATATATTACAAACGGATGTTTGATCGTCTTCTTTTCATCTTTGAATGTGATCTTTGAGCCTTGTTTTGGCATATTGATTACCGTTGATTTATGATCACCACAATAATTTGAATGTTTATCGAATCTTTCTTGTGAATTGAAGAAGTTAAGACAACGCAAACAAATATATATTTTATTTGTTCTTTTACATACTTGTGGTTTTATTAATTTAGCAATATCTTTGATGTATGTATAATGTGAATTTTCCTCTGAATTAAAATATAGAAGATTAATATGAGTTTGTTTACAATTGTCAGAAAGCTTTAAAACCTGAATGTTGTTTGTTTCTGTTAGACCATAAACATTAACTGATAAATTATTCATCTTTTCAAATTTAGGAATATCATTTAAAGCCAGAGGAAACTTTAGATCTTTCGTATTTAATGTATTCTCCTATTTTTTATAATGAGATACTCTTTCATCATGAAAATGTGGAGGATGTAAGTGTGCTAGAATGGAGCAGAGAAAACATTTATTGTCTTTATTTTTGATATTGATAACTGCTTTTCTATTTTTGATAACACTAGGTAAATCAATGTAAGAAGAAGCTTTTAGAGGATCTGATTTAAGAATATGAATGTCTATGAAAATTTTTTTCCTATTGAAGCGCGGTGCTACGCGTGCTTACTTGCTACCAAGGAGGAAGCGGACAACGCGGTTAAAACAAAAGTGTCTTTATTGACAAGAGGTCACTGTAGCACTGGCGCGCTCCGGGCTGTGCGCCCGGTGTATATCCTGAGGCCACGCCTACCCCTCGGGCGTGGCCACCGCCCACTTGGTGCGCGGAATGATGTCACCACGCCAGTGGGCTTTCGTGTCCGCCACACTATATTGAATCCACTTCCTACGATTGAATTATCCACGTCTTGCTCTTGTTTAATAAGTTCATCATAGACTCCTGATGTTTTAAAATCTTGATATGAAGATATAAAGTGTGGCTCAGTTCTCATGTATGGTGTATCTAAACTCCTTCATCCTTTGTCATTTCTAATTTTACTCCCATATAAAATTTAAGTGGTTTCATTTATTTTAGTGTTTTTTCAATCAACGTTTGAACAGCAGGTTTAACTCTTCCTACAGCATCAACTATAGACTCTGGTTCAGGAGGTTTGAAGTTAAAGACTTATTTTAATGTCTTTTGAAAGCACCATCAGTATTTTTAATAGTAAACAATTTTGACAAGTGTTTGTTTGTTTTAAGATGGGCTTTGAACCCCTTCTTTAGGATATCTCTATTACAGAGACTACAATGTTTTTTGTTCTTAGGAAGTGGTGATAATTGATTTAGAATGTTGTAAGTGTGTTTAACTGTGAGTATGTGTTTTCTGTAATGTTTTACTTCCTTTTCGCAAGTATCACAATAGACCATATTTAGAGGGTAAGAAAACAGAGTGTTTTATATATATCACTGTGCTTAAACTAAAACGCCTTTTCGAGCTTTTTCGGCTCGTTTTATATATATATATCTTTACTTAAACGAAAACGCCTTTTTGGCTTGTTTTTTTATATACAGACTTGGCATTTAATATGGAATATATTTTTTTTCTTGACTTGGGTTTACTTTCTTAACTCAGTATATCAATCTAGTGAGTTTCTTTTACATGTTGGTGATTTATTTGTTCAAAGAACCATGTCACTGATTGTCTATCGCAGCAAGAAGTCAACAACAGGATTATCTCACAGGTGGCGTGGCAAAAGGTACAGACAGGTGCATTTGGTGATTGGCTTCACAGTCGGGTATACAAGGGTTGTTGCGTTCTGTATTAGTGGAAAACAACTGCTGCACGTCTCCAAAAGTTATTGCCGCTTCCTCTGGAGATGGTCCGTCAACTCGACAATGCTGTTTGTCATGGAGTGGTGGCTTTACGAAATTACGGCATGAAACCGTGCTATTGCTCGGCAGTATGGCATCACTCAAGGTCAGGTGTCAAAGATCCTGAAAGGAAATGCTCAGAGGGGTGTCCCTACTCCAATACCAAGGCCAGGACGTCCCCGCAGAACCACAAGGAGGGATGTTCGCCCGCTGCACCGGTTAGTCCGCAATGGCCGTACCAAGTCAGCTAATCGGCTTAGGGCTGAGTGGCAGCAACTGACAAATGTGCCTGTATCCAGAAGGCTAGTCAACCAACGACTGGTTCAAGCAGGCTATCGTGCCAGTCATCCCCTGAGAAAGCCACGCCTGACCAGACAACACTGCCAGCACCGATTGCAGTGGGCCAGAGAGCACCGTCAATGGCAGCCAGGACACTGGAATCACGTGATCTTCAGTGACGAGTCTAGATTTCTGGTCTATCGTCAAGATGGTCGCGTCCGAGTGTGCAGACAAGTGCATGAAGCCGACAACAAAGATTGTATAGTGCCAAGAGTCCAAGCTGGAGGTGGTGGGGTGACCGTTTGGGCTGCTTTTCATGCAGGGGAAAAAACTGACCTGGTTGTTCTGAATGGAAACCTGAACCAGTTCAAGCACAGGGCCATTCTGGAAGAAACATTGCTTCCATTTGCTCGTGCAGCCTTTCGAGGAAACTTTGTCTTCCAAGATGACAATGCATGGCCTCATCGTGCTCGCATGATCCAACACTTTCTTGTTGACCGTGGTGTAGAGCATATGGAGTGGCCTGCCATGTCCCCGGATATGAATCCGATAGAGAACTTGTGGGCAGAATTAACGCGTCAAATCGACCACTTGGACCAGCAACCGACCTCTGTGCGTGAATTGCAGCAGGCTATTGTCACTGCATGGCAAGCGATTCCTGTCCAAACCTTGGCAAATCTCGTGAACAGCATGCCTCAACGTGCACGTGCTCTCCTGAATGCTCGTGGGGGTTACACGAAGTACTGAACTGTAATTTTACTGTCCGTAATCCCAGTCGTAATTTAACTTTTGTTTTTGTTATAAAAAAAATTTGGCTAATGTGCAAAATAAAGAGATACTTCTGGAAAACGTACAGAAGTTTAACACAGTACTGTCCATGAATTGAGTTCGATATCAGTTTACATCACTTTCAAGGATCAATTTATTTGTTTCGAAATGTCAAATATGGTTTTTGTTTCTTTTAAAGGTCACATTAACAAAATCTAGAATAATTTCAACATAATTCCAATGAACTTTTGGTTCTAAGACATCTTGAAAAGTAAGTTCACCCCCACAAAAAAATATTCCATATTAAATGCCAAGTCTGTATATAACTTTACTTAAACTAAAACACCTTTACATCTCCAAATCCATATCAGGACCAGGGTCATATTCAGAATCAATCTCACAATCAGACATCTGAGTCATCAATAAAACTACTATCATAACTATCATATTGACTCTGAATCAAAACTATCTACTGAACCTAGACTCTCCGTATCACAGGAGCAGAGGCTCTCTGTATCACAGAGGCTCTCAATATATAAGGAAACTTCTGAGCAGGAACTATCACTCATTTAATTAGCAGGAAAAATATTCCCATATACTTTCTTTGGGAAAAATATTCCCAAAAATATTCCCATATACATTCACAATATTCCCATATCTATATACTTTCTTTCATTAACGGATTCAATCTCTACATTTTTAATATCAAAAGTTATCTTTAAATAATCTCTAACTATTATAGAACGAAATGACATTTCACCAGAAATATGAACATCATTCATTTTACTTACATCTGCACCCTTTGGATTATTAAAGTAAATACAAATTTCTCCACGAGTATTGTTGATGGTCTTATCATTATTTTTCAAAGTATCGCGATCGATCACTTTTTCAAGCTTTGAATAAATTGCCAGGAGTAGAGGAGAAACTTTTGTTAGATTTACTTTCATGGATGTCTTTCCAGACATAGTTAGAGCTCTTCCTTTAAATGAAATAGAGGGGCTCATGTTATTTTCCAAAACTGGTTTTACCCAAAAATTTCCATATTTATCTTTGTTCAATTTAACATCTTTGACATATTTTTCTATATCTTCCACCGAAGTAGAGATTGATTGAAATTTGTATTTTGTGCTTTGAAACATTGTATTTATTAACTAATAAACGTGCGTTTAGTTTGAGTAAATATTTACTGTTTAAATATAATAAATTCTGAAGGAGATTTAGAATTTCCAGACTCTCCATATGATAATTTAGAAATCTGCTGCCGTTGTGGTAGAATAGGGCTTAATAATGAGGGTTCATATAAACAATGTATTTTCTGTGATTTAATTATAATTCATGATAATTAAAAATATATATATACATATATAACTCTTTTAAATTAGAACCAAAAATGAATTACTTTACAAGATTAATAAGAGAGATGAATGTTAAGTATTGTGATGATAATACACCATTTCTTTCAAGGGAAGAGTATTTATATTGAGGAAATGTATAAGGGTTTAATGATATTTATTATTCAAAATAATTTTAATGGAAATGTTAATACAAGATACTATATAAATAAAATAATGGATTATTTTGAAATTAAACCTGAACTCAGGATAAAATATAGAGTTTCTAAAAAAGCTCAAAAAAGTTCGATCTCCTTTTTTCAAAATATATAAATGAATGATTTTTTACCCGTTTGGGAAAATAAGATAAAATTTAATAACCATAAAAATCTTCCAGATTCATTGAGATGTCTAATAGTTGGTTCAAGCGGATGTGGAAAAACCTGTTTGCTTTTAAAGATGCTCCTTAGTCCTAATTTTTTAGGTTATGATAATTTAATAATTTTTACGAAGTCAAGTTTTCAACCTGAGTATCAACTACTCTCACAGGGTTTTAATGCGGGTCTTAAAAAGGAAGACATTATCGGTTTATTTAAACTTCAAAACAAACTAAATGATGATAATATTGAAGATATAATACAATTATTTTGTGATGCACAGAAATCAAAACCGAAACCAAAACCCATAACTTGTATTCTCAGTGAAAATACGGATGATATACCTTCACCTCAAGATTTAGATAAATCAAAAAAGAACCTCGTTATCTTTGATGATTGTGTTCATGAGAGAAACCAAACAGTAATGGATAGCTACTATACAAGAGGGAGACATTCTTCTTGTAATTGTATTTATCTTAGTCAGTCATATTTTCGACTCCCTCGGCGCTCAATAAGAAACAATGGTAATACTTTTATTTTATTTAAGTTAAATTCAATAGATATAAATAATTTTTGGAGAGATAATTGCTCTACGTTATGTAGAAACAAGTACAAAAAGTTTTAATTAAAACAAAAGCCGCGTCGATGTTACACAATGCCTAGATGCAGCTGTGCCTATAACGTCGATGTTATAAGCACAGGACATTCCTATTGATTCGATTACTTGATGTTATTTTTGTGCAAAGTGAAAATATATCTCGGCAATTTCCCGTGTGTGGCGACGAATTTTTAATATATCTCGGCATTTTCCCGTCTGTTATTTCAGGCGGTGTATGACTGACCATGCCGCGATTGAAAAAAATATATATCTCGGCAATTTCCCGTGTGTGGCGACACGTGAACGAAGCTATGCTCCCCTCTCCACATTATTGTGACGACGTATAAATTAAATATTTAATCGTGACGATTGTCATCAAATGGACGAATTTTTAATATATCTCGGCATTTTCCCGTCTGTTATTTCAGGCGGTGTATGACTGACCATGCCGCGATGTCCAAAAAAATATATCTCAGCAATTTCCCGTATGTGGCGACACGTGAACGAAGCTATGCTCCTCTCTCCACATTATTGTGACGACGTATAAATTAAATATTTCATCGTGACGATTGTCATTAATGGACGAATTTTAAATATATCTCGGCATTTTCCTGTCTGTTATTTCGGGCGGTGTATGACAGCATGCCGCGATTTAAACAAAATATATATATCTCGGCATTTTCCCGTCTGTTATTTCGGGCGGTGTATGACTGAGCATGCCGCGATTTAAAAAAAATATATGTCAATGGACTTGAAGTTACAGGCCTTTGAGAATTCATTTCGTTCTATAAAGGGCAACTTTCATCGCATTTTCTTCCCGTTTTTTTTCAACCGAGTCTAAAACTATGTTGGCGACTGTGAAAAATGAAATGATATATCGAATTTGATTTGAAAGAAAACTGTGTGAGAGGAAGACACCACGGGCCTACAAAACAGGCCTCAAAGCTATGCGAGTTAATAAAATGGTGGATATTTGTTTATATGAAGGCTCTCCCAGAATGGGTGGAGCTATGGTCCCCAGAATGGGTGGAGCTTTGAGGTTTTGTCTTCTCTGCAAGAACAACAACAAGAAGAAGAAGAAGAAGAAGACGTGGTAACAACAACAACAGCAGAGTGCACTCTACGAGCAGCGTCTGCGACGCGGCTAAAAAAGAATTTGAAAATTATATGAAACACACGATTGGAAAATATAAATATATTGTTGTGAAACAAGATGAGATACTAACTGATATTTTACACACATAAATGACAACTATTATTATTAATCTTGCGGGTAAATCTGCTTCAGGAAAGAACTTTCATAAATCTAAACTCTTGAATAGTAAAAATGAAAAGATTGAAGGTTTTAAAAAAAAACACCCTATGATTCGTTTTGTAGGTACTACAACCAGAGCAATGCGACCAGGAGAAGGAGAAGGGAAAGATTATTACTACATTTCAATGGAGGAACATATGTGATTGAGGAACAAAGGTCAAATATTTGAGGAGGTCTCTCTTGGTTCTACAAAATATTCACATTGTAAGCGTGAGTTAAATAAAGTAAAATCTAATGGTCTTGGGATTTTAGAAACTAATCCTGAAGGAATGAGACAAATTAGTAAACATTTGCGTGGTGATGGAGTTAGGATTTTATCATTCGGTTTTGATATCGATGAGGAGACTCAACGCAAACGTATGAAAAGCAGAGATACAAGTATTAGTGAAGAAGAAATAACAACTCGTATTAATACCAATAAAGAATTTGATGAAATATTTGAAGAAAAGGATTTATTTCAACACATTTACTATGATGACGAAGAAAAGGAAAATTTTCCCATTGACCTTTACAATTCATGAAATGATATTTTTCAATAAATAAATACAGAAAATGAATACCGAAGAAAGAGCAAGAAAGTTTAAAGAACATCAAGAGTTGGTTTCAAAAGTTGTAAAGCAACAGGAAGACATTTAAAAAAAAAAGGAGACAGAAACTGACGGGCGAAGAAGCGTTTGAAAGAAAACAAGCGAAAAATTTTAAACCACTTTAAAAAACTCAACAAATGATTTCACCTACAGTTCCCATGGTAGAATTTACTCCGAAAAAACTTCAAATGCTCAAAGATTTTAGTCAAATGACAGAGCAAGAACTTGGAGAATTAGGATATGATGATGAAGGATTATTTAGGAAACTTGAGGAGGTAAATCAACCCCCTAATTATATTGTGGAAGCTCTTCAAAACAATGAATATTCGGCGGATTCAAAAACCAGAGCAGGTCTCATTCCAACAGAAGAACCAGCACAGTTCTATCTTGTGAAAGAAAAGGTATTGATATTTAATGATAAATTGGTGTTCTTAAGTTCTGCTCATCCAAATGTTGAATTAACTCCAAGATTAATGTTTCTTCTAACAAACTCCGGATTCAGCGGTTCAAAATATTTTGATGAACCACTTGATATGGAAAGAGAGGAAGATAGAGAGTATATTGAGTTGCTAAACGCACTTGATTATGGAGTTTCTGTTGCTGGTAAAAGTAAGAAGAATGAGAAGGAGAAACATATTATTGATGCTTTAAGTAAGCTTGGTTCGGGTGTGAGCTTTCTTCCAAATGACCCATCACAATTAGTTAATAGGCTATTATTGTTGTTAGGTAGTAAGAAGGCTGGAAACAACAATTGTTTTAATGAAGCATCTGTCATTTTAGATCAGTTGATGAATATGAAAATAATTAATAAATGTCAATGCAACGATTTTTCAATCGTGAAATCAACCTGGTGTTGGGCTAGCGGCTAGGGTGCCGGCTTAGATCCTAGGATCCTGGGTTCGAATCCCGGTCGATCGCTGAATTAACGCCAGGGGGGTTGACTCAGCCTGTCATCCTTCTGAGGTCGGCAAATTGAGTACCAGTTCACTGGTAAATCCCTGTTTGTCGTTAAAGGCGGCAAAAAGGGTTGGCGTCAGGAAGGGCATCTGGCCGTAAAACATTGCTTCAAAAAGGGGACCGAAAAACAACAACAACCACGGTTCCCGAAAAAGGCCAACCGCCGCTTTGCGGGGAAAAATGGCCTCTAAAGGTGGTTATTTATTTTATATTAATGCAAAGATATTTTATTAGATATTAAATAAGATGAGAAGCACAATTCTTAGTTTTAATTTCACAACGAGTGATTACGCAGCTTCATTCCCTTACCCACGACAACTTGACCCCACAAAAGAATATGAGGCATCTTTATTGTCGATGGAAACTTATAATACCCTTTTTAATATCACAGAGAAAAACAACAAGTTTAGTTATAATCCAGGAAGTGGATATAAAACTATAACCGTTTCACCCGGAGCTTACGAGATTTCTCAAATATCTTCTGAAGTCTCTCGCCTTATGAAAGAACAAGGTGATGAACCCAAAAATATTGTAATAGATATTCAAAAACACTTCAAAATCAACTATTAAACTTAAAAATAATTATAAAGTTGATTTCACGATTGAAAAATCGTTTAGAGAGCTATTGGGTTTCTCTTCAAAAAGGATTGAAACTAACGGGACGTTTTACAGTGATAATGTCATTCAAATATCCTCCGGTATAAATTCAGTATTAATTCATTGTGATTTGATTGATGGTGCTTATAACGATGGAATAAGAACAAATACAATATTTTCATTCAGCGCATACTCAACCCCGATTGGTTATAAATTTAATATGGAACCAAAAAATCTTGTCTATTTACCTGTGTCAGGAAAAACCATACACAGAGTAAATTTTAGGATAACCGATCAAGATAATCGTATGATCTCCTTTAATGAAGAAATTATATCCATCAGAATTCACCTATGTGAAGTTTTTCAATAAATAAATAATGGTTATTGTGAGAAAACACGAGTTGGGAAAATATAAAGTAATTACAGGGGATGGGATGTTCCTTTCACCATACTATAAGGGTGAAGGTATGTTTCTTGGTAGAGGATACTATAAACCTAAGAGACAACGGGGTGTGGGACATCAATTTAGAAATAAAGGAGATGGGATAATTGATACTCTAATGGGTATTGGTTCAACCATTCTTAAACATAAAGACCTAATTGGTTCAACTGCTTCTGCCGTGGGCTCAGTTGCGGGTGCTATAAAGAGTATAAAGATGCTCAAAAGGAGTCTCATAAATTACAATCAATCAAAGAAATTAAAAAAGGTAAAACTCAACTATCTTTACAAGAACGACAAAAAATCATTAAAATACTTGGGTCAGGGTTTCAACGATTTTAATGCTATATAAATACAAGTATGGAAGCGATTGATAGTATCTATGATTTGGATGATACGATTATCATTTCAAACTCCACTAAAAAGGAAGACTATTTTAAGGTAAATGCTATAACAGGAACAGACTGGAATTCAAACGGAACAAAAAGTTTTGAAATAAATAATCAACAAACTTACTTGAATCTAGCTGATAGTTTCTTGCTGTGTAAATTTAAATTCACTAAGGCTGCGAATAATACTAATGCTACACTCGTAAATGATTTCTTCTGGAAAATGTTTGATAGTGTCTGCCTGTATATTGAAACACAAGAGGTTGAAGCGGTTGATTATGTCTCTGCTACATCTGAAATGATGAAATTTACACTATATTCGTTTAGTGATAGAATGGGTAAGGGAGCTGTTGAAGGTTTTATTCCTGATATGTCAACGGGTACAAACGCAGACCCTGGTTATAGTCAAAGGAAGGCAATGTATAATGATGACACTAAAACAGAGAATAGTTTTACCGTAGCAGTACCTCTGAAAGGTATATTTGGATTTTGTGATTATGACAAAGTTTTGTATGGGCGTAAAATTAGATTTCAACTACAAAGGAATGATAATGTAAATAGATTGCTTTTTGGGGCTGAAAATGCTTTTGGCGACAATAATAAATTTGGTATTAATGATTTGTGTTGGTATATCAGTGAATATACTCCTAATCTTAAAACTGAAGAGATGTTGAATAGAAGACTTAACTCAAAGACCCCGCTAAATGTATCATACCTTAAAAGAAGATGTCAACACATTAAACTGTAACACACTACCTACACTTGGAATTTGGGTGTTCTTCAAAGAAAGCCACGATACCTCTGGCTCATTTTTTAAAAACCAGATGGAGAGGATGGTACTGATAAGAATAATGCGCTGTGTGGTAATGCTAAGGTGAAACAACTTCGGGTTTCTCTTGATGGCACATTTTATCCGCGAGATAGATTGGAAATTGTTTGGGGAAAAAAATGCTTATGCGGAAGCCTACAAGTCTTACCAAAAGGTGTGTGAAAGCAACGGTAATAATGAGCCTATTTTGGATATAGTTGCATTTCAAAAACTTTATACGATCTACGCAATTGACCTGAGTTCTCAAAAAGAAACTATAAAGTCTAATAATAATAATAATAATAATTCATTTATTTTGTATAGCGCTTTTCATGAAGCCCAAAGGCGCTTTGACAGAGTGCAAAACATAATGCATAACAAAACATGAAAACAACAATAATAGAGTGGATACTTCTCTATACATTGAAAGAGGGGAGAGGGAAGAGGTTAATACATATTGTTTGCTTTTGGAAGAAACAGAATTACAGATTAATACAGATAATGGTGTTATGATTAATATCACATAGATTTTTTCTCATAAATAAATGAATAGGAAAGAACCGGTATATGTTAATCAAATCAATCTTAATAAATTAACATCTTGTATTCAAAATCAAAAGCCTTGCATTATTAATGTTAATACAATTCAAAGAAAAGGAGCAGTAAGAATTGATGTTTTACTCACAAGAGAGCAGGTGAAAACACTACATGATGTTGGATCACTTAAAATTAAAATGACAAAACCTATGTTAAAGAAATATTCAACAAGGGAAACGAGTGGAGGATTCCTCCCGTTTCTAATTCCTTTATTTGCTGGTTTAAGTGCGATGGGAGCATTGACTGGTGGTATTTCAGCAGCGGTAAAAACTGCTAACGAAAGGAAGGCACAACTAAAAGCTCAAAAAGAATTGGAAAGACATAACAAGGAGTTGGAGAAACAAATTCGTGGAAGTGGTGTAATTGTAGATTTTGCTGAAAAGCTTGAAAGCCTACCTGATAAAGTGAGATTGTTAGTTGGAGATATGCTTTCCTCTATCGCTCAAGCGGGTGTTAAACTAACTAAACGGGGTAATGGATTGTATCTTTCTCATAAATAAATGGATAAATGGTTTAAACAATTTGGAAAGAATACAACGTCAAATATAGAACTAGCTAAGTATTGTAAAAAACTAAAAATTGATAATGTGGTAATCTGTATGAGAGATGAATTAACAAAGTTGTCCAAGAATACAAAGAATATTATGATGAATTTAGACACACAGAATGGTTCTCATTGGGTTTGTATTCATAATAGTTAGGATAAATATTATTTTGATAGTTATGGTATTCCACCACCTGTTGAAGTAATACAATTCTTACAGAATGGTGTTTATCAAACATTTCAAGTTCAAGAAATTAATTCTAAATGTTGTGGTCAATTATGTTTATATGTATTATTTCAACTCAACAATAATGAACATTTTTATGATGTCATTTTTAATCTAATATAAATGACTTTTGTTGGAAAAGATGGTTCTATCTTTGGAGAATCCTCTCAGGATATTGATTTATCAAATTATTATACAAAGGCACAGGCTGAACGACAAAAATATAATATAACAAAAAATATTAATATGAAAAATACTTGTAAATTAATCAATTATCCAAACCCTACAGATGTGAATGACAATTAGATTCAGTGATTTATCACAATATACAGTCATGTGAAAAAGTAAGTACACCCCATGTAAAGTTTTGACTTTTTCAACATATTTCAACATATAGCTATTTGATCTTCATTTCAACAATATTGATTGATAAAGGTGATATAATATAACAAATATCATGAAACATTTACATTTTGGAGTCCATTGTATAATTTAAATAAACATAAATGCAAATTTCGCATGTGGAAAAAGTAAGTACACCCTTGGCTCTAATAGGGGGTGTTGACCCTTTGGCAGAAACAACCTCAAGTAGGCGTTTCTTATAACAGTCTACCAGTCCCTGACATCGACTGGGAGAAATTTTTGCCCACTCCTCCATGCAGAATTATTTCAGCTGTGTGATGTTTGAGGGGTTTCTTGCATGCACAGCTCGTTTCAAATATCCCCACAACATCTCGATGGGATTTAGATCCGGGCTTTGACTTCGCCATTCCAGAACCCTCCATTTCTTTCTTTTCAGCCATTCCTTGGTGGTTTTACTGGTATGTTTAGGGTCATTGTCATGTTGCAAGGTCCACCTTCGGTTGAGCTTCAACTTTCCGACAGATGGCCTCACATTATCCTCAAGCACCCTCTGGTACAATGAAGAATTCATAGTGGATTCTATGATGGTGAGCTGCCCAGGCCCTGATGCAGCAAAGCTGCCCCAAACCATAATATTTCCACCACCATGCTTTACAGTTGGTATCAGGTTCTTGTGGTCAAATGCTGTCTTTGGTTTTCGCCAAACATGTCTTCTGGTACTGTAGCCAAATAGCTCTACCTTTGACTCATCTGTCCAGAGCACATTGTTCCAGAAGTGCTGGTCTTTGCCGAGGTGTTCATTGGCAAACTTTAGTCTTGCCCTAATGTTCTTTCTGGACAGCAAAGGTTTCCTCCTGGCACACCTCCCATGTAGATCAAATTTGTGCAGCCTCTTTCTAATGGTAGACCTGTGCACTTTGACATCAACAGTGGCAAGAGCTACCTGTAGGTCCCGTGATGACATTCTGGGGTTCTTAGAGACTTCTTTCAGCATCTTGCGGTCTGCTCTCGGGCTGAACTTGCTGGGGCGGCCTGGCCTGAACAAGTTGGCAGTTGTTTGGAATCTTCTCCACTTGTAGATGATCTTCCGGACAGTCGAATGATTGATTTCAAATTGTTTGGAGATCTTTTTAAATCCCTTCCCAGACTCGTGGGCATCTATAACCTTCTTTCTGAAGGCCTCAGAGAGCTCTTTTGATCTAGGCATGGTGATGCCGCACACTTCAACAACAAAGAGCAAACCAAATTAAATGTCTGAGGTTTAAATAAGACAGGTTCCTCCAAGATCCTTTCTTCCAATGTTCTAATCATTTGCACCTGAGCTAGTGCACCTGATTCTAATTTTAGGTATTTGAAGTAGTGATAAATGCAGGGGTGGACTTACTTTTTCCACATGCGAAATTTGCATTTATGTTTATTTAAATTATACAATGGACTACAAAATGTAAATGTTTCATGATATTTGTTATATTGTATCACCTTTATCTGTCAATATTGCTGAAATGAAGATCAAATAGCTGTATGTTGAAATATGTTGAAAAAGTCAAAACTTTACATTGGGTGTTCTGACTTTTTCATGTGACTGTTTATCTTTAAATAAAACAGCACGTTTTGTTAAAGAAGTAAAATTTACAACCACAACACCTGGTTATACTGACCATACACCTTTCCTCATTCAATTTAACTATCTGCTTACAATTGAATTTTATAAAGAAGGACATATAGTTAATATGCGAATTAATAAATGGGGGTATGATATGCCTGATTTCGGGTATAATTGGTTTTTTTCAATAAACTTAGAAGACCTGCATGATTTTAATCAGTCTCGTAAAGAAGAATATTATCCGCTTGGTGAGGATAAAGAGTTATGTGGAAGTACAATTAGTAAACAACAAATACATGATTTTAAGAATAATAAAAAATATATGATAGTATAGCGATGGTTAGCATGACAAAGAAGGAAGGTAATGAGATAAGGATAGAAAGCCGAGGAATACAAACCATTTGGTAGTGGGAAGATAGGGTGGTATTACCTGTCATAATATAAATCTCACATATATTTGTGATACATAAATGGCAGGAAGAAGACTACAAGAGAATTATAATTTTTGTATTCAGGGATACCTACAAGAAAAGGGTGCTCGGTATTACATACCTTATGATTTGGAGCATATACATGGAAATTTTGTCATAAAAAACTGGCCTTATATTGATATTGTTAAACCCACAAATAGAGACTTGATTAAAATATTAAATAAAAATGAACTTCTCAAAGTTATGAAATATAAAACTCTTTTAGAAATCATCAACAAATCTTATTGGTATCCTATTATGAGAAAAATAATTATAGATACAAGAATATCTCAAAATCCAGATGAGAAAATGTATAATATTCTTTGGGGCTCAAACTCAAGGGTAGCAAGGGATGAGGAAGGAGTTGAGGAGAAGGAGAAAGCAGTTGAAGAAGAGGAGGAAAGAGAGAAAAAGGAGAAGGAGGAAAGGGAGAAGTAGGAAAGAGAGAAAAAGGAGAAGGATGAAAGGGAGAAAAAGGAGAAGGAGGAAAGGGAGAAAAAGGAGAAGGAGGAAAGGGAGAAAAGGAGAGGAGGAGATGGAGGAAAGGGAGAAGGAGGAAAGGGAGAAAGAGGAGAGGGAGGAAAGAGAGAAAAAGGAGAAGGAGGGAAGGGAGGAAAGAGAGAGGGAGGAAAAATATAAAAATGACCATTTCTGAGATTAATGAAAGATTGAAGGTATTATGGCAAATAAATCAATCTCAACGCACCGAAGAGGAAAATAAAGAATTAATGACTTATGAAGATATTGGTTTTTTAATTTGCTGAGATGAGTTCAGGGAGAAGATATACATGAAGAAGAGAAAGGTCATATAGTTGATGATGTTGGGGTTATTGATTTTGGTTAAAGTTTTATTTATAAATAAATGGAGGAGAGAGTGAAGACATTTCTAAGGATTCTTTATGTTTTAAAAATAAAGATTGAAATGTATATGTTGAAAACCAAAAAGGTTTTGGCACTATGTCGGACTTTTTCTCATAAATAAATATGAGTTATTGTCTCAAATGTAAAAAGAAAACTAAATCTAAAAATATCTCTTCTGTTAAAGCTAAAAATAATAGAGTTTATCAAAAAGGAATATGTCAAGTGTGTGGCTCTAAAAAGTGCCAATTCATCTCTCCTAAAAGTGGAGGAGACACACAAAAGTTTCTGTCAGCAAGTAAATTTACAACAACTGGAATTCCTGGGGAACTACATCTACCTGGATATTCTTTCTGTGGTCCTGGAACAAACCTGGATAAAAGATTAGATGAGGCTGACAATCCTAAACCTTGGTCTAAACCTATAAATAGGGTTGATGAAGTGTGTATGAAGCATGATATTGCTTATGGGAATAACACTACATTGGATGAAAAACATGAAGCAGATAAAGAAATGTTGTATAATTTGTCTTTGATACGAAATCCTACGTTGAGAGAGAAAGTTGATAGGTTTATTGTGAAAAAAATGATAAGTGCCAAATTGAAACTTGGTCTTGGTTATTCACCCTCAAAAAACTATTAGGCTCTAATGATGTCATCAAGACTGAGGAGCTTTTGGCTAATGAATTACACAAACCTATAATCACAAAGTTTAAAAGAAGGAAGGTTTATTCTAAAGACACCGACCACATCTGGTCCGCCGATTTAATTGAATTGAATAATGATAGGGGATACAGGTATGCTTTAGCCGTTATTGATTTGAGGAGTAGATATGCTTGGGTTGATCCTTTGAAAAACAAAAGGGGTGATACTCTTATGTTAGCTTTCAGTGGCATATTTAGTAAAAGCAAAAGGAAACCAAAGAAGTTATGGACTGATGAGGGAACAGAGTTCTATTACAAAATATTTATGAAATTTCTTAAGGGGGAGGGTATTAAATAATACAGCACCTTTAATGAAGGAAAGGCAGTTGTTATTGAGCATTTTAATCGCACTTTGAAAGAGAAATTATATAATAAATTCACACATCTCGGTTCTCAACAATGGGTATATTTAATTCAGGATATTGTAGATAATTACAATAATACCGTTCATTCATCAACAAAATTAAAACCGTCAGAATCATTTACAAAATTAGAATATGAAAAGGACATTAATTTAAGAAAACCGAAGTTCAAAGTTGGTGATATTGTAAGAATATACAGATGGAAAAGTCATTTTGAGAAAGGTTACACAAAAAAATGGACTAATGAATTATTTAAAATCGTTGATGTAATGGATACAGTCCCTTGGACCTACAAATTATATGATATGAATGGGGAAGAAATCTTGGGTTCATTTTACTCACAATAATTACAAAAAACAAAGATTAAAAGCCATCAAACAACAACCATCCATACTTTTATCCACCCCACCCAGATTAGTTAATTTAATTACGAGTAATAAAAAATAATTATCATAAGCCACGCCCACACAGACCCCGCCCACACAGACCCCACCCACACAGACCACACCCACACAGACCACGCCCACACAGACCACACCCACACAGACCACGCCCACACAGACCACACCCACACAGACCACACCCATCATCCCCCACCCCTCTGTGTGCCCTCACCCTTGACCCTCCACCCCCCTCATCCCACCCCCACCTTCACCACACACACAAGGGGAGGGGCGGGATGAGGGGGGTGGAGGGTCTTTGGCAGGGGCGCACTTCCCTTTCTTTTTTTCCTTTATTCCCTTTTTGTAATTAAGAATTAAATAATTTTAGTCAAAACAAATATAATTAAATAATAGTGAAAACATAAAAATCCTTATATTATTAAAACATTTATCTTGAGGTATATATTCAGCTTCTTCCCAGCACAAGCCATCAGCTTCTTCCCAGCACAATTCAAATACAGCAGATGTCTTCAGATTTTGAATCTCTTTCTGTTAAAGACAAGAGGGGAGAGAAAATATTAATATCGGGTGAAGCAAGGTGAGGATATGAGGATATGAAGGATATGAAGGATATGAGCATTGTGATTATGTATTGATATGAGCATTGTGAATTGAGATATGAGCATTGCGATTACATCAACGATTTTAAATAATGAGCATTATGCACACATACATCTAAAATATATTTCTGCCCTGCTGGAGCTGCCCCTGTCAACTGTAAGTGTGGTTATTGAGAAGGGGAAACGTCGAGGAGCAACAACAGCTCAGCTGAAAAGTGGTAGGCCACACAAGCTCACAGAACGGGACCGCCGAGTGCTGAAGCGCATAAAAATCGTCTTTCCTCAGTTGCAGCACTCACTACCGAGTTCCAAACTGCCTCTGGAAGCAACGTCAGCACAACAACTGTTCGTCGGGAGCTTCATGAAATGGGTTTCCATGGCCGAGCAGCCGCACACGAGCCGACGATCACCATGCGCAATGCCAAGCGTCGACTGGAGTGGTGTAAAACTTGCCGCCATTGGATTCTGGAGCAGTGGAAACGCATTCTCTGGAGTGATCAATCACGCTTCACCATCTGGCAGTCCGAAGGACGAATCTGGGTTTGGCGGATGCCAGGAGAACGTTACCTGCCCGAATGCATAGTGCCAACTGCAAAGTTTGGTGGGGAGGAATAATGGTTTGGGGCTCTCTTTCATGCTTTGGGCTAGGCCACTTAGTTCCAGTGAAGGGAAATCTTAACGCTTCAGCATACAATGACATTCTAGATGATTGTGTGCTTCCAACTTTGTGGCAAGAGTTTGGGGAAGGCCCTTTCCTGTTTCAGCATGACAATACCCCCATGAACAAAGCGAGGTCCATACAGAAATGGTTTGGCGAGATCGGTGTTGAAGACCTTGACTGACCTGCACAGAGCCCTGACCTCAACCCCATCAAACACCTTTGGGATGAATTGGAACGCCGACTGCAAGCCAGGCCTAATCGCCCGACCTCACTAATGCTGTTGTGGCTGAATGGAAGCAAATCCCCGCAGCAATTTTCCAACATCTAGTTGAAAGCCTTCCCAGAAGAGTGGAGGCGGTTTTTGCAACAAAGGGAGGAGGGGAGGGGGGGACCAACTCCACATTAATGCCCATGATTTTGGAATGAGATGTTCCATTGTTCGGGTGGCCACATACTTTTGGTCATCTAGTATATGTATTTCTTTGGCTTGCAGTGGAAAAAACCAAAAAAAACCTGATAAAGTTACTAAATCTTCGCTTATTCCACACAGAAATCCTAAACTGGCCCGGATAATATTGTTGCGGTTTTCCAAAGCCCGCTCCCTTACAAAGGGGGAGATTAAGCCCCTTTTTCTCCTTGGGTCTTCGAAACCGCGAGACTGAGTCGCCAGTTCCGGGCAGACGTGGAAAAGGGTCTCGGGACAATTTTGCACGTACCTTGAGTACCCACGCCGCAGCGAGAGCGGGGATCGAGTCTCGCACGAACCACGCGTAATTAAGTACACCCGAGCGTATGGCGTACCACGTGACCCGTGCTGTTACCTTGCTATTGAACCCGATTAGAGCGATCTAATTCGTACCATGCCAAGCCAATGATGGAAACACAAGACGGTCGAATCAGAAGAAATAACAGGTTTATTTACACTATTTACAATGATTGGTAGAAGAAGAGACAGGGCAGTCTTAATCAGTCTTACTTATTACCCAGACAATGGGCCCACTTACACACACAGGGAGATGGAGGAAGGATGTTCGCGTGCCGAACGCGCCTGCTTCGGTCGCTCCAGGAACAGCTCGGTGTGGCCCTCTGGCGGTCACAGCACGTATCTCGGCGAAGGCAGGCAGGCGGGAAAATCCTCGCGGCGCGTATATCGGCAAAGGCAGGCAGAATCGCGAGATCGCGAGATCACGACGAGGTCACGTCTTTTCGAAGCTGTTCCATGCGCTCACGCTTTCGAAGCTAAGTGATATTTCTCAATTGTGTTTTTGTCGAGACTGTATCTATCTTTCGGTGTATGTACCTATAGTGTATCTTTTTGGAAAATTTTCGGTGCTAATTTTTCGTCCATGTATACACAATCGTCGGTTAATGCGTATCGAGTATTCTGCGGCCTTGTACTCGTAGGCTTCGGCTACCGTACCGTCTCCGACCTTGTGGTTTTGTTTTTCTCTCAGCGATTCGTCGAATGCGCTGAAATTATTTTCGTTCACTGTTTCGTCCCAGTCGTTCACCCCATACCTCCTTGTTTAATATCTCTGCTCACAAAAAAAAAAAAAAAAACCCAAAAAATATTTCCTTCCCAGGTCTTATTCGTTTATTTGTTGTTCTTTTTGTTCGTTCGTTCTTCGTTCGCGATCACGCGATCACGTGGTTAGAAATGTATAATCTCTCCCCTGAACAACTATTTTCTCTCATATATTATAACACCCTTTTCTTCTTTTCCTACAAAAGGATGCTTTTGTCTTGCTCACCAAATCTATTCATTCCAAAAAATATATATAATACCATCTCTTACAGTTCCTCCTTTCTACATTCCCTAAACTATCCAGAACTCCACCCCTCCTCCAGTGTCCTCAAACGTATTCTTGACTCGAAGGTCTCAAACTCATTTTGCAAAAAATGTTCGTTTCCCATGAATCGTACACTTTTCAAAATCCAATCTCACCCCTCCCCTCCAAATCCTCCCCATCACCCATCCCTTTCAAATCTCCCCCCTTGCCCCTTCCCTCCCCTCCCTCCTAAACTCCCCCCACACCCCTCCCCTCCGAGACTCTCCCTCGCTCCTCCCCTCCTAGACTCCCCTCTCACCCTCCTCCTCAAAGCATCCTCCCTGCTTCTTCCCCCTTCCAACTTTCACCTTCATCTCCCCCAACCTTCTGCCTCGCTCTTCCCCCTCCTCAAATAACACCTCACTGTGCCTCACCCAATCTCCATCAAACCTTTTGTCCGCCCCATTCTTCCCTTTCTCCAAGCTATTCTGAAATCTCTGAAATCTCTGACACACCTTCAACAGCTCTCCCTACCTCTTCCTCCTCTTCCACATCTTACCCTACCCCTCCCCCCCCCTGTTCTGGACCCGATGCCCCCCTTCCTCTTCATTAACGGAATGGACCTCAAACATCCGGGGCCTTCGCTCAAACTTGACTGACCTCTCCATACAGGTTGCTTCTGACAAACCAGATGTGATCTGCTTAACAGAAACTTTCCTCCTTCATGATGTCTCTGATGCCTTGGTATCTCTCCCAGGTTACTCCCTCCTCCGGTATGACAGACCTGAGCCTCGTCCTGGAGGTGGGGTTGCTATCTTTATAAAAAACTCTCTTCCTCACTCGCCCTCCACTGCCCTCTCTCCACCTCACCCCCAGGAATACCTTTGGCTACGGCTTCCCCTTCACTCCCACCTTTTGTTCATATGTGTGTTGTACCGTTCACCAAACAGCGATGACTCCATCTACATCTCACTGTCTGATAATATGGACCAACTTCTATCTACCCATCCCAACTCTCTCTACCTCATATGTGGTGATTTCAATTGTCACCATGCCAGTTGGCTGGGTGTGGGTACCTCTCTCACCAGCCATGGCTCTTCAGCAAAGGACTTTTGCGACTCACTGGGACTGACACAATCTGTCAATTTCCCGACCCGGATCTCAGTCAACGGAGCATCTTCTCTTCTGGATTTGGTTATGACAAACTTCCCTGAAAATGTCTGCTGCTCTTCTTCTGCTCCAATCGGCTCATCTGATCATGTGCTTGTCAAAGTGGACATCTCTCTGACCATTCTCAGAGAGCCTCCTCAGCGTCGACGAGTCTGGCATTTCACTCAGGCCAACTGGCACGGTCTTCAAGCAGCCATCAATCATCTGGACTGGTCTCCCATCTCTACTGCCTCTGACATCAACTCATCCTGGGAATTTTTTAAAAGTAAATTGCTCTCTCTCATGCACAGATTTATCCCATCTCGTCTTCAGTTGTCATACCCTTCCTCCCGTCCATGGTACACGGAATCTTGTGGTGAGGCTGTTGCCCTGAAACAACTTGCTTTCGTCTCCTGGAAAGCAAATCCAACGGAAGGAAATCTCATTTCCTTTCACAAAGCCCGAAACAAGCGTGTGTCCACCCTCAGGAGAGCCAGGAAACAATATCTCACCGTTCTCAAGACCGAACTCTCTTATCTGTCTCCCTCTTTCAAATCCTGGTGGCGTCTGGTCAAATCTGTTTCTGGTGTTTGTTCCCCCTCCATCCCCTCCCTCACCTCAAATGGCTTAACGGCTGACTCCGCACGTGAAAAAGCTGAATGCCTCAACTCGGTGTTTGCCTCTAAATCTTTTGTCCCAAACCCATCCCTCTTTGTACCCACCGTACCCAGTCGTACCCAGCTGCTCCTGGACTCTGTGTCCTTTCCTCCTGACAAGGTGGAAAAGTTTCTGTCAACCCTCGACTCTGATTCTGCAACTGGTCCTGACGGCATCAGCCCACGGGTCCTAAACTCATGTTATTCTGCTCTTTCACTCCCTCTTACTGTTCTCTTCACCCTCTCTTTTGCTCAAGGTCATCTGCCATCTGCTTGGAAATCAGCCAACATCACCGCTTTGCACAAAAAAGGTGCAAAAACAGATCCCAGCAACTACAGACCAATCAGCCTTCTCCCAATTATCAGCAAAGTCATGGAATCCATCATTGCTTCAGATATGAAATCTTTCCTCTTCTCCAATGGCTTGATCTCTGATCATCAATTTGGTTTCAGACCTGGTCACTCTACTCTGGACATGCTGCTTCTGCTTTCTCAACAATGGATGGAGGTCCTCAATGCCAAACAGGAAATTAGAGCTGTCTCCCTTGACATTTCACGTGCCTTCGATACGGTCTGGCACCCTGCTCTGCTCACCAAACTCTCCGCCTTTGGTATCCATGGAAATCTCCATGCATGGCTGGCGGACTTCCTCTCTGGTCGTAGTCAACGTGTGGCCCTGAATGGGTTTCTCTCATCTCCTCTTCCTGTTCAGGCTGGAGTTCCCCAAGGTAGTGTTCTGGGCCCTGTGCTTTTTCTGGTCTTCATCAATGATCTCTCTGATTCTCTTGAAAATCCTCTCTATCTCTTTGCTGACGACTCTACTCTCTGTCGCTCCATTCCTCATCCCTCAGATCGGCAGTCTGCAGCCTCCTCACTCCCTGCAGACCTGGACAAAATCACAGACTGGGCAAACAAATGGAACATGTCTTTCAATCCTGAGAAATCTCACACTCTTATGATGTCTCTCCGAAAAGACCGACTGGAAAACCCTCCCATCCACTTTCTGAATAATCCTCTCCAAGAAGTTCTGTCACTCAAGCTTTTGGGTCTCACTATTTGCCATGATCTTTCCTGGGAAAACCACATTTCAAATCTGGCCTCCAAAGCCAAAGCCAGTCGCCGACTGGGCATCCTCCGTCGTGCGAAGTCCTTCCTTGGCACACCTGAGCTCCTCACCACATACAAGGCTTTCATCCGCAGCTCTATGGAATACTGCTCTCCCCTCTGGTCTGGTGCTCCTGCCTCACACCTAGCCCGTCTTCACGCTGTTGAAACCAAAGCGTTCAGAATCATTGGAATCTCCCGTGATGAAGCTAACTACAAGGGCCTTTCACTCACTCACCGCAGGCAGGTTGGTGGTCTTTCCGTCTTCTACCGACTCCTCTCTGGCCTTGCCCCCCCAGCCCTCTCTGGGCTCTGTCCCCCAAATATTCCTACAGGTCGCACAAGATCTGCCTGCAACCCTCTTATGGTTAAACTGCCAAAATCAAGACTTTCTGCTCACCTTCACTCCTTCATTCCTCTTTTCTCCCGCCTCTGGAACAAACTCCCTCACTCTCTTCAATCCCACTGCACCCTCCAGGTCTTTAAAACAGCTGTTCACCACCATCTCTTATCCTCCCCCATCCAAAACCTTGATCTTTTCTACCCCCGCTAATTTCGGTCCCCTTGTGTTTTATACCTCTCCCCCCCGCCCTCCCCCTCCCATGCCTCCTGCCCCCAAGCCCTCTCCCTCCCACACTTCTCCCTGCTCTCAAATGTTGTGGTTGTGTGCTTCCCCTTCTCTCCCCATCTTGTCTTCCGCTCCCTCTTTTTGTGTGTTTTGTTTGTCTGGTTGATTTTTTTGTGAAATAAATGTTAGCTCTTTCACGAGCCTCGATTCAGTATACAAAAAAAAAGAAAAAAAAAAAAAGAAGGAAATACGCGCGTCTGTGGCCCGGCGCGGGTCGTCTTTACAGCGCGATTAATACTGCGCGGGGAGCAGGGCAAAGTTCGTGTCCACGGAGTTATTCAGTTCCTCCAATATGACTCGACACAACGCAATCTCACGTGCGTCTTCTCACAAATCCGATTCAGAACTCTTCTCATGGGCTGCGCAACTCATCTGCTGACTCACCAACTGAGGTGGGGGCTCTCGGCACAGGGTTATATTGCCCCGCCCTGGCCCGAATCGAATGTTCCAAGCCACGCCTTTTGCCGCTGTGGTAAGTCACTCCCGTGGAGCCCTGATTGGCGGCTCGCGTTTACCGTTGGCTCCTCCTCCGCCTTCCTTCGGCCTTGGTCGACTTGTTCAGGCCTGCCTCGTGGCATTTCGTGCCAAAACAAAAAGCATCGAGGCATCGTAAGGGGACATAATTCTCATTATCCTCTTCAACGCAAAACTAACACAGGAAAGGACTGCGCTTTGCAGTTACGAAGAAATAACAGCTTAAACGAGGCGACATGTTGTAGTGTACCAACTAGGAGGGGAAATTAACCTTTATTATAAAAACACAAAACCGCAACAATATTATTGGCACCTTTCAGAAGTTGTTAGAAATAATTAGATTTCAAGCAGGTGATTCTCCTTTACGTTGGAATTGAACTCACCTGTGGTGAGTTGCAGGCGCCTGCAATATAAAAATCACTCATTCAACCAGTTTGAATGGAGAAAAGGAGTCATTCTGCTGTTTTGTGTTGCTGTGTGTACCGCAATGAGCATGGAGAAAAGAAAGAAAACCAGAGAATTGTCTGTGGAGGTCAGACACAAGATTGTAGCCAAACATGGACAATCTCAAGGCTACAATTCCATCTCCAGAGACCTTGATGTTCCTGTCTCCACCGAATGCATTGTTATCAGGAAGTTTAAGTCCCATGGCAGTGTAACCAACCTCCCTGAACGTGACGTGGCCGCAAGAGAAAACTTGATCGAAGATTGCAGCGAAGGATTGTTCGGATGGTGGAGAAAGCACCTCGATCAACTGCCAAACAGATTCAAGCTGACCTACAGACACAAGGTGCAACAGTTTCAACTCGCACCATGCGTCGCCAACTCTATGAAAGGGGGTTCTATGGTAGGAGATCCAGGACGACCCCACTGCTGAGAGAGACGTAAGAAAGCCTGACTAGAATTTTCCAAAACACACCTGAACAAGCCAAAATCCTTCTGGTAGAATGTCCTGTGGACAGATGAGAACAAATTAGAGCTTTTTGGTGCAGCACATCATCTCAATGTTTACAGAAAACAAATTGAAGCCTTCAAAGAAAAGAACATCTTCCCTGCAGTCAAACATGGAGGAGGTTCAGTGATGTTTTGGGGTTGCTGTGCTGCCTCTGGCACTGGGTGCCTTGAATGTGTGCATGGCATCATGAAATCAGGAGATAATGATGGCATTTTGGAGCGGCGCATTGTTCGACCCAGTGTCAGAAAGCTGGGTCTCCTTCGAAGGTCATGGGTCTTGCAGCAGGACAATGACCCCAAACACACTTAAAAAATCATCCAGAAATGGTTCAAGACAAAACGCTGGACTGTTCTGAAGTGGCCAGCAATGAGTCCACGTCTAAATCCCATTGAACACCTGTGGGGAGATCTGAAAACAGCAGTTGGGATAAGGCACCCTTCAATTCTGGGAGAACTGGAGCAGTTTGCACAAAAGTAGGCCAAACTGCTAATAGAGAGGTGTCGGAAGCTCATTCATGGCTATAGGAAGCGCTTTACTGCAGTTATTTTGTCCAAAGGCTGTGTGTGCTCCGAAATATTAAGTCTAGAGTGTCAATAATTTTGTCAATGCCATTTATTTTTCTTTTCTGATTTAAAAGGATATATTAAGTTCTGAATCAAAAACAACGGTTCTGTAATATTAACAGTGAAATAAATTATTGTGGAGACCAAATACTTTTGTCAATTTCAATTTATTTTTAGAGAAAATTGTGTTATTTGAAAAAAGTGCATGGGTGCCAATATGTTTGGCCATGACTGTAATAATCACGAGGTCACCTCTTGCCAGGCTGACCTTTCCTCTGAACACTTTCAAACAAAACTGTGGAATTATTGATGGATTTGAATGTGAAATATTTGTAGACGAACATGACGGAGTGGATCGAACCTCCAAAGCGCGAAAGGAAAGCAAACTACGCCGTCGATGCCTACTTCCGAGATGCCCTGCGGGTCACTGAGCCGAAAGCCCCCAAGGTTTGAAATGCGGAAATGACGTCTTGTCAGATGTTTTGTGGAGCAGTTGTATGATTAGTGCTTTGTTTAATCAATCGTGCATGATTATTGGTTTTTGCCGAATTTTAGGTTCTGCCTAAAACCCCTCAAATTCACAATTTGAATGCAAAAGGTTACAACTTCCCTCAACGTAAACATCTTTAAATGCTAATGAAACAGATTTAAGGTCGTTTCTTGTTCTCCCAGGCTCCACGACCCCCAAGACAACCAAACATTCAGTACTTCCAGTTCTTCCCCCCTCGGCTGTTCGAGATTCTGGAGAAGGAGATCCTCCACTACAGAAAGACCATTGGATACAAAGTGAACCTTGTGCCTTTGATCTATGAACTAAACCAAATTTCACATTGTTGAATGTGTGTCCTTTGTTGCATACCAGTTTACAGGAGTACTCTTGTTCATTCTCTTTATTTTTTTGATTTCCTGCAAAGTTTCCGCGGAACTCGGATCTGCCAAACTCGGCGTACGCTAAGAAGGAGTAGCAGAGCAAGATCGAATCGGCTGAGCCGTTACCAGAGTACGAGATGGAGGAAAAGGAGAAACTCCTCTTGAAGGTTTCCCTTTTTCATGATCCTTTCCTGTTGTTTCGCAGATTTCCACCAAAGAGGAAGCATGGGGTCAATTTGTGTGATTTCTTTATCCAAAACCAGAAGGGAATTGGCGAAGGCTCCATTGACCTTTTCAATATGATGAGTGGAATGAAATCAATTTTCATAAACACGGCACCTTTTCTTGACAGGGTTTCACGAGCTGGAACAAGCGTGACTTCAATCAGTTCATCAAAGCGAACGAGAAGTGGGGCCGGGACGACATAGATAACATCGCACAGGAGGTCGAAGGAAAAGCTCCAGAGGAGGTCATCGAGTATTCGAGTAAGGATGTCTCATTGCATGACGCAAACTTGTTCTTTTTATACTGTGATCTACTCTCATTCGACCGTCGTATTTGTTTTTACCACGCGTACTCGAAAAGCGTGGTTAAGTAATTGGTCCCCTTCGTCTGTCTGTCCACAAACGTCAGTTTATTGATCGAGGAACTACTTATTTCAATTGAATGTTTTATTTTGAACATGAATCGGAAACTAATCTGTGGTTTTGCAATTCTTTTGCTCCGAATTCGGCCCAATCGCGCATGTGAAGAGAGGAGTGAGAATTTTTTTTTACTCTTGTCTGTCTGGCAGTCAAACAGAATTGAAAATCATTCCAAACAGGAAATGTCCTGTTTTTACAGACGTCATAAAGGACACAGACAACAAGCATTCTGAGTATTGCGCTGAAATACATGTCCCCTACCGGCAGTCTGTCGTACGGAAAATTGTTGGGGAAATTACCAAAGTTCAAAGTGCCATAACTTTGTCAAAAATGATCTAAATGTCGTGAAGTTCGAACTTCATCTGTAACTTATCATGAGGAAACCATGTACCAAGTTTGAAATCATTAGCATTAAGAGTTTAGAAAAAAAGTCCGGAAAACTGTTCTTTCCGTGACGGACTGACAGACTGACAGACTATGTGGAACGCTCAGTGCTCGCTGCCCCGTGTTCAGGCCATTGGTGCTCATATGGTTGGCAGCGAGTGCCCCGGAAGCATTTCCGGAAAGAGTGAAATCATATGTGTGGGAAAATTGCATGCTCAGTCAGGGTCGTCCAGATAGCCCAGATGGCAGAGCACTGGTATGGTTTTTCCGAGAGCCTAGGTTCGATTCCTGGTCTGGGCATGTAATTTTCCGACATATACCAATTTAGTTGTATTTTAAATTGCTGCGAGGTGTTTTTTTTTTTTTTTTCTGGTGGGAGGTTATTCCAGTCTCTTGTGGTATTAGGTATGTAACAATTAAGGTATGCCTTAAGTGCGACACTGGAGAGGCACAAAGCAGTTGGTGTTTCCTCTCCTGGAGCGGATTGCTTGGTTGACGTATGGTGGAATATCAATAGTAACTTCATGGTGTTCTGCCTTGAAGAACAGTATGAGCATACTTGGCCGTCGTCGATGTTGCATTGAAGGTCACTTCAAGGAGCTCAACATTGACGTAATACTGGAATATCTGGCATAGTCATTAGAGACAAACCATGCTGCACATATATCCAGTTTATTTTCAAGGTAGGATCCCAAATCTGTAGGCTCAGGTTTGGGATGTACCAATGCCTTGTTTGCAGCTATGTCAACGTTTGCTTCCCATTTGGGTAGGCTTCTCCTTCCGAATCCCAGGATTTTGTTTGCAGCATTTACAACATGGTTCACATGATGATTACCTGTCATGTTGCTTGACAGGTTGACACCAAGATAATGGCTCTGCTGAATAGATGTAAAGTTTACCCTCAACATGCAGTATGTTTAATCCCAAGGTTGTCCGCATCTTGTTGCATGCATTGTGTGGCACTTTGACAGGTGGAAAGTCATTTGCCATCTGTGGGACAAATCCCTCAATGTGTCTGGATATTTCTGCAACTGTACTTGATATTCCTGCCCATGAATGGATCGGTACAAAAGGCAATCGTCAGTGAACCAAGGTCTTCAAGATTATTGGACTCTCCTGCAATGAAGCTGAGTTTATGGGCCTATCATTTTGCCATCACAGACAGGTCGGTGGTCTCTGTCTTCCTCTGCCTCCTTTGTCATCGACCACCCCACACCCCTCCCAGGTGTTCATATGGTCCACCACCTTCCCCTTCTGGTGAAACTGCCTGAATCGAGGATCACTGTTCACATCACTCATTTGTTTCTTTTATTTCCCACCTGTGCAACCAACTTCCATATCCTCTTCAATCTCATTCTTCCCTCCAGGTCGTCAAGACAGCTGTTCACCACCATGTCAGATCATCCCAAATCCAAAACCATGACCTCTACTACTCTCGTTAAGCTTCCACCCCACCAAACCCCTTCTTCCAAATTTCCAGTTTTCCCTCATGAGAGTTCCCTTCTGTATCCACCTTGTCCACCCCTTGCATCCTCTCCTGTCCCTAATTTTCCTTCTGTCTTGTTTGTCTTTTTCCCTCTGTCTTGGCCTTTGTCTCTGCTGTTGGTGTTTTCCCCCTTTCTCTGCTGTTCCTTTTGTCCTGTTGTATCCTGGTCTATTCAGTATACCAGTACTAGCTCAAACACCAGCCTTGGCTATGTAATACAAAAAAACCCCCATCTCCTACACAGTGTTCACAAGATGTGTCTCACAAAAGTGGGCTTTCAAAAAGCCATGCTGATATGTTTTCAGGTTTTTATGTCTTTCTATACGAGCCATAATATTATGGAAAATTATGTGCTGAAAGATTTATAGAGACTGATGTAAGTGAGCTCGGTCTGTTGTCAGCAGGGAGTGATCGGTTTCTTTCCTTTGGTAAAAATCGGTCTCTTTCCCATGTCCTTCTTTCTCAAGACGACATGGCGAAAGGTGTATGAACTCCCTAGTTGATGAAATGTTCCAGTTATCTTTCTCCGAGTCAAATGCTCTTCACAACAATCCCATTACGTTGACCTCCATATTGAATATATTTACCCACATTGCTGCTCTCATTAATCTGTGGAACTTCACTTTTATTTCTCATCATAGCGGTGTTCTGGGATCACTCCAATGAGCTGCAGGACATCGAGAAGATCATCTCCCAGATTGAGCGTGGAGAGGCTCGGATCCAGCGTCGCATCGGCATCAAGATAGCGTTGGATGCGAAGGTGTGGGGCGCTCGCAACAAGAACTGCCACGGTTAAAACATCCTGTTTTGTGTCGTCTCATTTTAATCTTTCTTTCTTCCCTTGGTGCATTCTCTTCGAGATTCTAAAATCTGATTGTGTACTTTGTTGTCATGGTTCTGTTTTCTGTTTGTCGTTGATTATGCACATGCCAATTTGATTGGATGTATCCGAACATCTGCCGGTTCCTCGGGCGAGTGAGGCGTGCTTCGAGCTCTCCACGGCATCGAAGTTTGAGTGTTTTCCCATTCTTGTCTTTGTCAAATTTCCACTGGTTATTTTGCTGTGTACGTGTTATTGTGTGTTTCTAGTTGCTGTTGGTTTGTGGTTCGTGCAAACTTGTGTGTAATTAATCGTTTTCTGGGTAGTACCTCGTGCGCGGCCTGGTGACTTGGGGCTTCCCTCCCCCCATCGGTGTTTTGTCGGTTTGGGTTATTTCCTTCGCTGTATTGCTTGTTTCTTTTATTTTGTTTTCTCCCCCTCACCTCACCTCCCTAGACAAAGAATTCTATATTGATTCTTTCTCTCCACCCGGACACGTGCTTGTTCACTCTCCTCCTCGTCTCGGCTTATGCCCCGCCCCCTGAATCTCGTTTTTCTTCCGCCTCTGCCCCTTCTTTCTCAAATCCACATTCTCGCTTGGAGACTTTTCCCGGATTGTTTTTCATGGTTTTCATGGTTCTGTTTGGATATTGTTGGAATATGTTTAAACCGCAGCCGTGATTCTGACGCCGCCCCCCCCCCCCCGAATTTCCATGTTTTAAACGTTTCCCAGTGTGTACCCTGGTCAGAATAGGTACACCGTATCGCTGCGTGTCGTAAGAGACGACTAAGAGGGTTGGCGTCAGGAAGGGCATCCGGCCATAAAAACATTGCCTCAAAAAGAGAACCATGACAATTACAAGTACATATGGGCAGGGTGCAGCCCGAAGTGGAGATCGGTTTCTGATGTTTGGGACATGGAATGAAGGGACAATGACAGGGAGATCAGGAGAAGTGGTGGAAGTATTTGTCAGAAGAAGAATGGACATATGTTGTGTGCAAGAGACGAGATGGAAGGGAAGTGGTGTGAGAATGGTGAAGGGTAGGCAGGGACAGAAATACAAGTTTGTGTGGCAAGGGTGCCCGGAGGGCGTGAATGGTGTTGGTGTCCTGTTTTCTGAGGAGTTTGTAGACAGTGTGGTGAGTGTGACTAGAGTGAGTGATAGGTTGATGATGGTGAAAATGATGATTGGAAAGCTCTTGGTGAACGTCATCTCGGGATATGCTCCGCAGGTTGGTCGAAGCGATGAAGAGAAGGACAAGTTCTGGTGTGCGATAGAGAAGCTGATGGAAAACGTGAAAGATGAGGAAGTTGTTGTGGTGGGAGGAGACCTGAATGGACATGTGGGAAGGAGTATGGATGGTTTTGAGGGAGTTCATGGGGGTTACGGATATGGTGTGAGAAATGGAGAAGGTGAAAGGATTTTGGAGTTTGCTGATGGAGCTGATTTGTTGATTTGTAATACTCAGTTTCAGAAAGAGGATAATAAGCTTGTTACATACACGTCAGGTGGGTCGACGACAACCGTTACTACCTGATGGTGCGTAGGCGAGATAGGGGTCACCTCCGGGACACAAAGGTGATCCCGGGGGAGGAGGCTGTTTCACAGCACCACTTGGGTGTCTGCGACATAAGGGTGAAAGGTCCGAGGAGAGCTCGGCGGGTGAAGTACCAACCGAGAATGAAGGTGTGGAGGTTGAAAGAGGTGACAGAAAGGGAGGAATTAAAAGAGAGGCTGAGTAGGGTAGAGGATGATGTGGTTGAGCTTGAAAGTGGTTGGATGTCAATGAAAGCTAGTCTGTTGGGAGCCGTTGGTGAGGTATGTGGATGGACAAAAGGACCACCGAGGCACTCGGAAACATGGTGGTGGGATGTTGAAGTTGGAAAGAGGATTGATGAGAAGAGGAAGAAGTTCAAGGAGTGGCAGAAGGCGAAGGGTACGGGAGCAGAAACAGCAGAGCATGAAAGTTATAAGGCAGCCAGGAAGGCTGCAAAGAAAGAGGTAGCAAAGGCGCGGGAGGCATGTAGGAAAATGTTAGGAGAACGCTTGGATTCGGAAGAGGGTCAGAAAGCAGTATTCAGGATTGCAAAGCACATGGCGAAAGAGAGGTGTGATGTAATGGGGGTGAGTTGCTTGAAGGATGAAGTGGGACAAATCGTTGTCGACCCAGATGGAATTAAAGGAAGATGGAAAAGATATATGGAAATGCTGTTGAATACAGAGAATGAATGGGATGGCAACATAGAGAGTAACCCAGTTTTTGGACCGGCAGAGAAGATAACTGAGAAGCAAGTTGAGGAAGCGATAAAAGCAATGAAGAGTGGAAAAGCGGGAGGGCCGACGGGAGTTGTGGGAGATATGTTGAAGGCAGCAGGAAGTTGGGGTGTGAAGAGAATGACAGAGATCTGTAATCTGGTGGTGAAAGAAGGCCGCATTCCAGTGGATTGGGAACTGAGTACCCTCGTCTCTCTACACAAGGGGAAAGGTGACCCTCTGGAGTGTGGCTCGTACCGAACGATAAAGTTATTGGAGCATGGAATGAAGGTATTGGAAAGGGTGTTGGAGAGGAGGACAAGGAAGAAAGTGAAGATCGACGAAATGCAGTTTGGATTTATGCCAGGAAGAGGAACGACAGACGTGCTTTTCATTGTGAGGCAGTTGCAGGAGAAGTACATGGAGAAGAGGAAGAAGTTGTTTTTTGGGTTTGTTGATCTGGAGAAAGCATTCGATAGGGTTCCACGCAAAGTATTGACATGGGCATTGAGGAAGTTAGGAGTGGAGGAATGGTTGATCAGAGTAGTGATGGCAATGTACAAAAGAGCGCGCACAGCTGTAAGGACGAAGGACGGGAACAGTGGTGAGTTTGAGGTGAAGGTGGGAGTGCATCAGCGGTCGGTACTAAGTCCACTACTATTTGTAGCTGTGATGGAGGTGCTGGCTCAGAACGTAAAGGAGGGTTTACCGTGGGAGTTGTTGTATGCAGATGATCTGGTGTTGATTGCGGAAAGTATGGATGGACTGAAGGAAAAGACGAACAAGTGGAAGGAATGTATGGAGACAAAAGGTCTGAAGGTGAATATCGGAAAGACGAAGGTGATGGCAAGTGGTAAAGCATGTGGTGAGGTGGAAAGTACTGGGAAGTGGCCATGTGCTGTGTGCAGGAAGGGTGTCGGAGTGAACTCCATTCAATGTACAATGTGCGCTGAGTGGGTTCATCAAAAATGTAGTGGTCTGAGAGGGTCATTTACCAGTGTGGCAGCTACATTCAAATGTAAGGTGTGCACAGAGGGAGCTGCAGATGGAGGAAATGTTGAGTTGGATCTTGGAGACGGCGTGAAGCTGGAAGGTATGAAAACATTTTGCTACCTTGGAGACATGCTGAATGGAGAAGGTGGATCAGACTCGGCAACGGTTGCTCGAGTGAGATGTGCATGGAAGAAGTTTTGGGAACTGAGTGGCGTGCTGATGAGGAGGAGAGTGTCGCTGAAGCTGAAGGGAAAGGTGTATGCTGCATGTGTGAGAAGTGTTATGATTTATGGGAGCGAGACATGGGTAATGAACGTAGAGCAGCAATGTAGGCTGGAAAGGGTGGAAATGCGAATGGTTCGATGGATGTGCAGAGTATCGTTGAGAGAGAGGAAGACAAATGATGAATTGCGAAAGATGATGGGAATATTGCCTGTGATTGATGCTGTGAAGAGGAACAGGTTGAGATGGTTTGGTCATGTTTTGAGGAAGGATGAAAGTGACTGGTTGAGAAGAGTGATGGAAGTTAATGTAGAAGGAAGTAGAGGACGGGGAAGACCGAGAAAGACTTGGCTAAAGATGGTGGAAGAAGAAATGCGGGCAAGGTGGTTAACAAGGAGAGATGCAGAAAATAGGGAAAAATGGAGAAGATTGTCATGGGGACCGCAAGGCTAACCCCCACTCTAGCAGGGAAAATGGCCTTAAAATGCATGTTGTATCCGAACAAAACTCTGGCCTGTCGCCAGATTGCTCGCTACAAGGCACCCTTCCACCAACTGCGCATTGCCTATGGTACCATCAAGGGGAAGAACTACACTGAAGAAGAGGATTGTTTCCTCATCTGTATGCTGCTCAAGATGGGTTTCGACCGGGAGAGCGTCTACGACGAGCTGCTGCAGTGTGTGCGCAACGCTCCGCAATTCAAGTTTGACTGGTTTCTCAAATCCTGCACTGCAATGGTACGTTTCCCGCCTTCCTGGATTTCGGAATGCGTGGAAATGTGCAAAACGTTTTGTTTTGATTTATTCACTTGTTGTACACTGCTCCTTTGCTATTCCATCTCCAGGCGCTCACTGCATGATGTCATCGCCCGGCACCGCACGGGGCCCGATGATGACAAGTAGTACTGAAAAGGATTACTCAAAATGGGGGTATGCTTATTTAAAATGGGGGTGCGGAACTCAAAATGATGGCATGCTTACTCAAAATGGGCGTACAGAACATAAAATGTGCTATTGATCTACAAAGGTAAAACATATATATTTACAGAAGTACCAAGAAATAAAAGCGAACCTTTTGTACTTTTACCTCATATTCATCTTTTGATCTCAAATCCAAATCTGATGAGGATAAAGTAATCATTCTAAAATACGCCATTTGTGTCTGTGATGAATTTTTGTCGCCAATACATTCTGTCGTTACTTATCCAATCTCAACAAAACCTGACAGGATGACGAAGGGTTACACAATGAAGGTTGTAGCGCATTCATTTGCCCCCCCTCCCCAAGGAGGTTTTCTCGCCCCCCCCCCCCCGAGCAAGTTTGCCCGCCATTGCTGTCAATGGGGTTGCACGTTGAGGTGTATATAAATATTAAATTAGCTTTATCGTGGCATATTTCCAAAGAAGATTTATCGTGACGTTTTTCCAAAGACGCTTTTAATAACAAAATTAATGATAATCACATATTGTTAATGTTATTACAAAACAATATTAATACGAATAATGTCCCACTTCCCCAAGGCGTTTTTCCTGCAGTGGTTATGTGTATAAATATAGCTTATAGTTATAATAGCCTTTCCGAAGAAGCAACGGCTTCCACAGGAAGTAAAAATATTATACTGTAGCGGTTACCGGAAGCATGACACAATTACCTTGCACCGGCCGATGACGCAACCAGCGAGCGGTCACTTGTCCGGACTCGCCCGGGCGTGTCCAGACTTGCCTTTCCCGGGCGAACACTTGGCTTACCTATTTGCATACCACGCCCCGCCTGAGAGGCGTGGCTTTTGTGTGTTGAACCTTACTTATAAATTGCCGCCCGTTCGATGGGCTGATTCAGTGCTTTTGAGTTCTTTCGAGTGAGCTGAAAATAAATAGCTCAGTGAAACTTCATTCCTGGCGTCGTTCATTTTGTCCGGTATTATCGTGCGAGCATAGCTCCCACAATTGGTGACCCCGGCGTGATAAACATGGCGATGGAGTCATCTGTAGCTTTGAAGCTCCCGGGCTTTTGGGAATTGCACGCGGCCGTCTGGTTCGCCCAAGCGGATTCTCAATTCGCCCTGCGGAACATTACGGAGGACACAATGCGCTACCACCATGTGGTC
The DNA here is from genome assembly GCF_964187855.1 of Myxine glutinosa. Taxonomy (NCBI): domain Eukaryota; kingdom Metazoa; phylum Chordata; class Myxini; order Myxiniformes; family Myxinidae; genus Myxine; species Myxine glutinosa. The sequence goes on from NC_136272.1 coordinate 97,233,927, forward strand.
TCCGCGCTCAATGCCTCCACCGCGGCCTGGGTCCTGAGCTTCCTACAGAACCCGCAGAACACCGACAAATACGGCACGCTCAAAGGCCTACTCCTCGGTGCGTTTGGACTCACGGAGACCGAACGCACGCGACAACTACTCGACCTGCCGGAGCTGGGTGAGGCCCGTCCATCCGAGCGCATGGACCACATGCTGGCTCAATTCGGCAACCACAGCCCGGATTTCCTCTTCCGCGAGCTGTTCCTCCGGCAGCTACCCGGGCAGGTACGGTTAGCTTTGGCGAACTCGCCCATCACGGACCCTCGCGCCCTGGCCAAGGAGGCCGATAAATTTTTCTCGGCCAGGCGACACGTTGGAGTGGCCGCCTGGAACCCTGGGCCGACCGAGGCAACGCCCGCACCACAACCAGCGCCACCACCGGCCGAGTCAGCCGAACCGAATCCGACGCGACCGCCGGAGCCTCCACCAGAGCAGACCATGTGCTATTACCACGCCAGGTTCGGGCAGAAGGCCAGAACGTGCCGCCCACCGTGCACTTTCGGCAGTTCGGGAAATGACCAGGCCAGCGCTCGCTGCCTGCCATGAGCGTCGGCCATTCAGGCAGCCATTCAGGCAGTTAGTGTTGAAAAACTACTTTTCGCACTTGTGTTAGTGTTGAAAAACCACTTTTCGCACTTGTGTTGGTGTTGAAAAACCACTTTTCTCACTTGTGTTGGTGCAGGAAACCACTTTTGCACTTGTATTAGTGTGGAAAAAACACTTTTTGCACTTGTGTTAGTGTTGAAAAACCACTTTTGGCACTTGTGTTGGTGCAGGAAACCACTTTTGCACTTGTATTAGTGTGGAAAAAACACTTTTTGCACTTGTGATAGTGTTGAAAAACGACTTTTCGCACTTGTGTTAGTGTTGAAAAACCACTTTTCGCACTTGTGTTGTTGCAGGAAACCACTTTTGCACTTGTATTAGTGTGGCAAAAACCACTTTTCGCACTTGTGTTAGTGCAGGAAACCACTTTTGCACTTGTATTAGTGTGGAAAAAACACTTTTTGCACTTGTGATAGTGTTGAAAAACCACTTTTCGCTCTTGTGTTGGTGCAGGAAACCACTTTTGCACTTGCATTCGTGTGGAAAAAACACTTTTTGCACTTGTGATAGTGTTGAAAAACCACTTTTCGCACTTGTGTTCTTGCAGGAAACCACTTTTGCACTTGTATTAGTGTGGAAAAAACACTTTTTGCACTTGTGATAGTGTTGAAAAACCACTTTCCGCACTTGTGTTAGTGTTGAAAAACCACTTTTCGCACTTGTGTTTGTGCAGGAAACCACTTTTGCACTTGTATTAGTGTGGAAAAACCACTTTTCGCACTTGTGTTAGTGTTGAAAAACCACTTTTCGCACTTGTGTTGGTGCAGGAAACCACTTTTGCACTTGTATTATTGTGGAAAAACCACTTTTCGCACTTGTGTTAGTGTTGAAAAACCACTTTTCGCACTTCTGTTGGTGCAGGAAACCACTTTTGCACTTGTATTAGTGTGGAAAAAACACTTTTTGCACTTGTGATAGTGTTGAAAAACCACTTTTCGCACTTGTGTTAGTGTTGAAAAACCACTTTTTGCACTTGTGTTGGTGCAGGAAACCACTTTTGCACTTGTATTAGTGTGGAAAAAACACTTTTTGCACTTGTGATAGTGTTGAAAAACCACTTTTCGCACTTGTGTTAGTGTTGAAAAACCACTTTTCGCACTTGTGTTAGTGTTGAAAAACCACTTTTCGCACTTGTGTTGGTGCAGGAAACCACTTTTGCACTTGTATTCGTGTTGAAAAACCACGTTTTGCACTTGTGTTAGTGTTGAAAAACCACTTTTCGCACTTGTGTTGGTGCAGGAAACCACTTTTGCACTTGTATTAGTGTGGAAAAAACACTTTTTGCACTTGTGATAGTGTTGAAAAACCACTTTTCGCACTTGTATTAGTGTGGAAAAAACACTTTTTGCACTTGTGATAGTGTTGAAAAACCACTTTTCGCACTTGTATTAGTGTGGAAAAACCACTTTTCGCACTTGTGTTAGTGTTGAAAAACCACTTTTCGCACTTGTGTTAGTGTTGAAAAACCACTTTTCGCACTTGTGTTAGTGTTGAAAAACCACTTTTCGCACTTGTGTTGGTGCAAGAAACCACTTTTGCACTTGTATTAGTGTGGAAAAACCACTTTTCGCACTTGTGTTAGTGTTGAAAAACCACTTTTCGCACTTGTGTTGGTGCAGGAAACCACTTTTGCACTTGTATTAGTGTGGAAAAAACACTTTTTGCACTTGTGATAGTGTTGAAAAACCACTTTTCGCACTTGTGTTAGTGTTGAAAAACCACTTTTTGCACTTGTGTTGGTGCAGGAAACCACTTTTGCTCTTGTATTTGTGTTGAAGAAACACTTTTCGCACTTGTGTTGGTGCAGGAAACCACTTTTGCACTTGTATTAGTGTGGAAAAAAACACTTTTTGCACTTGTGATAGTGTTGAAAAACCACTTTTCGCACTTGTATTAGTGTGGAAAAAACACTTTTTGCACTTGTGATAGTGTTGAAAAAACCACTTTTCGCACTTGTGTTAGTGTTGAAAAACCACTATTCGCACTTGTGTTGGTGCAGGAAACCACTTTTGCACTTCTATTAATGTGGAAAAAACCACTTTTCGCACTTATGTTAGTGTTGAAAAACCACTTTTCGCAGTTGTGTTGGTGCAGGAAACCACTTTTGCACTTGTATTAGTGTGGAAAAAACACTTTTTGCACTTGTGATAGTGTTGAAAAACCACTTTTCGCACTTGTGTTAGTGTTGAAAAACCACTTTTCGCACTTGTGTTGGTGCAGTAAACCACTTTTGCACTTGTATTAGTGTGGAAAAACCACTTTTCGCACTTGTGTTAGTGTTGAAAAACCACTTTTCGCACTTGTGTTAGTGTTGAAAAACCACTTTTCGCACTTGTGTTGGTGCAGGAAACCACTTTTGCACTTGTATTAGTGTGGAAAAACCACTTTTCGCACTTGTGTTAGTGTTGAAAAACCACTTTTCGCACTTGTGTTAGTGTTGAAAAACCACTTTTCGCACTTGTGTTGGTGCAGGAAACCACTTTTGCACTTGTATTTGTGTGGAAAAACACTTTTTGCACTTGTGATAGTGTTGAAAAACCACTTTTCGCACTTGTGTTAGTGTTGAAAAACCACTTTTCGCACTTGTGTTGGTGCAGTAAACCACTTTTGCACTTGTATTAGTGTGGAAAAACCACTTTTCGCACTTGTGTTAGTGTTGAAAAACCACTTTTCGCACTTGTGATCGTGTTGAAAAACCACTTTTCACACTTGTATTAGTGTGGAAAAAACACTTTTTGCACTTGTGATAGTGTTGAAAAACCACTTTTCGCACTTGTGTTAGTGTTGAAAAACCACTTTTCGCACTTGTGTTAGTGTTGAAAAACCACTTTTCGCACTTGTGTTAGTGTTGAAAAACCACTTTTCGCACTTGTATTGGTGCAGGAAACCACTTTTGCACTTGTATTAGTGTGGAAAAAACACTTTTTGCACTTGTGATAGTGTTGAAAAACCACTTTTCGCACTTGTGTTAGTGTTGAAAAACCACTTTTCGCACTTGTGTTGGTGCAGGAAACCACTTTTGCACTTGTATTAGTGTGGAAAAAACACTTTTCGCACTTGTGATAGTGTTGAAAAACAACTTTTCGCACTTGTGTTAGTGTTGAAAAACCACTTTTCGCACTTGTGTTGGTGCAGGAAACCACTTTTGCACTTGTATTAGTGTGGAAAAACCACTTTTCGCACTTGTGTTTTTGTTGAAAAACCACTTTTCGCACTTGTGTTAGTGTTGAAAAACCACTTTTCGCACTTGTGTTGGTGCAGGAAACCACGTTTGCACTTGCATTAGTGTGGAAAAACCACTTTTCGCACTTGTGTTAGTGTTGAAAAACCACTTTTCGCACTTGTGTTAGTGTTGAAAAACCACTTTTCGCACTTGTGTTGGTGCAGGAAACCACTTTTGCACTTGTATTAGTGTGCAAAAACACTTTTTGCACTTGTGATAGTGTTGAAAAACCACTTTTCGCACTTGTGTTAGTGTTGAAAAACCACTTTTCGCACTTGTGTTGGTGCAGGAAACCACTTTTGCACTTGTATTAGTGTGGAAAAAACACTTTTTGCACTTGTGATAGTGTTGAAAAACCACTTTTTGCACTTGTGTTAGTGTTGAAAAACCACTTTTCGCACTTGTGTTGGTGCAGGAAACCACTTTTGCACTTGTATTAGTGTGGAAAAACCACTTTTTGCACTTGTGTTAGTGTTGAAAAACCACTTTTCGCACTTGTGTTGGTGCAGGAAACCACTTTTGCACTTGTATTTGTGTGGAAAAAACACTTTTTGCACTTGTGATAGTGTTGAAAAACCACTTTTTGCACTTGTGTTAGTGTTGAAAAACCACTTTTCGCACTTGTGTTGGTGCAGTAAACCACTTTTGCACTTGTATTAGTGTGGAAAAACCACTTTTCGCACTTGTGTTAGTGTTGAAAAACCACTTTTCGCACTTTGTGATCGTGTTGAAAATCCACTTTTCACACTTGTATTAGTGTGGAAAAAACACTTTTTGCACTTGTGATATTGTTGAAAAACCACTTTTCGCACTTGTGTTAGTGTTGAAAAACCACTTTTCGCACTTGTGTTAGTGTTGAAAAACCACTTTTCGCACTTGTGTTAGTGTTGAAAAACCACTTTTCGCACTTGTGTTGGTGCAGGAAACCACTTTTGCACTTGTATTAGTGTGGAAAAAACACTTTTCGCACTTGTGTTAGTGTTGAAAAACCACTTTTCGCATTTGTGTTAGTGTTGAAAAACCACTTTTCGCACTTGTGTTGGTGCAGGAAACCACTTTTGCACTTGTATGAGTGTGGAAAAAACACTTTTTGCACTTGTGATAGTGTTGAAAAACCACTTTTCGCACTTGTGTTAGTGTTGAAAACCCACTTTTCGCACTTGTGTTGGTGCAGGAAACCACTTTTGCACTTGTATTAGTGTGGAAAACCACTTTTCGCACTTGTTAGTGTTGAAAAACCACTTTTCGCACTTGTGTTAGTGTTGAAAAACCACTTTTCGCACTTGTGTTGGTGCAGGAAACCACTTTTGCACTTGTATTAGTGTGGAAAAACCACTTTTCGCACTTGTGTTTGTGTTGAAAAACCACTTTTCGCACTTGTGTTAGTGTTGAAAAACCACTTTTCGCACTTGTGTTGGTGCAAGAAACCACTTTTGCACTTGTATTAGTGTGGAAAAAACACTTTTTGCACTTGTGATAGTGTTGAAAAACCACTTTTCGCACTTGTGTTGGTGTTGAAAAACCACTTTTCGCACTTGTGTTAGTGTTGAAAAACCATTTTTCACACTTGTGTTAGTGTTGAAAAACCACTTTTCGCACTTGTGTTGGTGCAGGAAACCACTTTTGCACTTGTATTAGTGTGGAAAAAACACTTTTCGCACTTGTTAGTGTTGAAAAACCACTTTTCGCACTTGTGTTAGTGTTGAAAAACCACTTTTCGCACTTGTGTTGGTGCAGGAAACCACTTTTGCACTTGTATTAGTGTGGAAAAACCACTTTTCGCACTTGTGTTTGTGTTGAAAAACCACTTTTCGCACTTGTGTTAGTGTTGAAAAACCACTTTTCGCACTTGTGTTGGTGCAAGAAACCACTATTGCACTTGTATTAGTGTGGAAAAAACACTTTTTGCACTTGTGATAGTGTTGAAAAACCACTTTTCGCACTTGTGTTGGTGTTGAAAAACCACTTTTCGCACTTGTGTTAGTGTTGAAAAACCATTTTTTGCACTTGTGTTAGTGTTGAAAAACCACTTTTCGCACTTGTGTTGGTGCAGGAAACCACTTTTGCACTTGTATTAGTGTGGAAAAAACACTTTTCGCACTTGTGTTAGTGTTGAAAAACCACTTTTCGCACTTGTGTTAGTGCTGAAAAACCACTTTTCGCACTTGTGTTGGTGCAGGAAACCACTTTTGCACTTGTATTAGTGTGGAAAAAACACTTTTTGCACTCGTGATAGTGTTGAAAAACCACTTTTCGCACTTGTGTTAGTGTTGAAAAACCACTTTTCGCACTTGTGTTGGTGCAGGAAACCACTTTTGCACTTGTATTAGTGTGGAAAAAACACTTTTCGCACTTGTGCTAGTGTTGAAAAACCACTTTTCGCACTTGTGTTAGTGTTGAAAAACCACCTTTCGCACTTGTGTTGGTGCAGGAAACCACTTTTGCACTTGTGTTAGTGTGGAAAAAACACTTTTTGCACTTTTGATAGTGTTGAAAAACCACTTCTCGCACTTGTGTTAGTGTTGAAAAACCACTTTTCGCACTTGTGTTGGTGCAGGAAACCACTTTTGCACTTGTATTAGTGTGGAAAAACCACTTTTCACACTTGTGTTAGTGTTGAAAAACCACTTTTCGCACTTGTGTTAGTGTTGAAAAACCACTTTTCGCACTTGTGTTGGTGCAGGAAACCACTTTTGCACTTGTATTAGTGTGGAAAAAACACCTTTTGCACTTGTGTTAGTGTTGAAAAACCACTTTTCGCACTTGTGTTAGTGTTGAAAAACCACTTTTCGCACTTGTGTTGGTGCAGGAAACCACTTTTGCACTTGTATTAGTGTGGAAAAAACACTTTTTGCACTTGTGATAGTGTTGAAAAACCACTTTTCGCACTTGTGTTAGTGTTGAAAAACAACTTTTCGCACTTGTGTTGGTGCAGGAAAGCACTTTTGCACTTGTATTAGTGTGGAAAAACCACTTTTCGCACTTGTGTTAGTGTTGAAAAACCACTTTTCGCACTTGTGTTGGTGTTGAAAAACCACTTTTCGCACTTGTGTTAGTGCTGAAAAACCACTTTTCGCACTTGTGTTAGTGTTGAAAAACCACTTTTCGCACTTGTGTTAGTGTTGAAAAACCACTTTTCGCACTTGTGTTGGTGCAGGAAGCCACTTTTGCACTTGTATTCGTGTGGAAAAAACACTCTTTGCACTTGTGATAGTGTTGAAAAACCACTTTTCGCACTTGTGTTGGTGCAGGAAACCACTTTTGCACTTGTATTAGTTTGGAAAAACCACTTTTCGCACTTGTGTTATTGTTGAAAAACAACTTTTCGCACTTGTGTTAGTGTTGAAAAACAACTTTTCGCACTTGTGTTAGTGTTGAAAAACCACATTTCGCACTTGTGTTGGTGCAGGAAACCACTTTTGCACTTGTATTAATGTGGAAAAAACACTTTTTGCACTTGTGATAGTGTTGAAAAACCACTTTTCGCACTTGTGTTAGTGTTGAAAAACCACTTTTCGCACTTGTGTTGGTGCAGGAACCACTTTTGCACTTGTATTAGTGTGGAAAAACCACTTTTCGCACTTGTGTTAGTGTTGAAAAACCACTTTTCGCACTTGTGATGGTGCAGGAAACCACTTTTGCACTTGTATTAGTGTGGAAAAAACACTTTTTGCACTTGTGATAGTGTTGAAAAACCACTTTTCGCACATGTGTTAGTGTTGAAAAACCACTTTTCGCACTTGTGTTGGTGCAGTAAACCACTTTTGCACTTGTATTAGTGTGGAAAAACCACTTTTCGCACTTGTGTTAGTGTTGAAAAACCACTTTTCGCACTTGTGTTAGTGTTGAAAAACCACTTTTCGCACTTGTGATCGTGTTGAAAAACCACTTTTCACACTTGTATTAGTGTGGAAAAAATACTTTTTGCACTTGTGATAGTGTTGAAAAACCACTTTTCGCACTTGTGTTAGTGTTGAAAAACCACTTTTCGCACTTGTGTTAGTGTTGAAAAACCACTTTTCGCAATTGTGTTAGTGTTGAAAAACCACTTTTCGCACTTGTGTTGGTGCAGGAAACCACTTTTGCACTTGTATTAGTGTGGAATAAACACTTTTCGCACTTGTGTTAGTGTTGAAAAACCACTTTTCGCAGTTATGTTAGTGTTGAAAAACCACTTTTCGCACTTGTGTTGGTGCAGGAAACCACTTTTGCACTTGTATTAGTGTGGAAAAAACACTTTTTGCACTTGTGATAGTGTTGAAAAACCACTTTTCGCACTTGTGTTAGTGTTGAAAAACCACTTTTCGCACTTGTGTTGGTGCAGGAAACCACTTTTGCACTTGTATTAGTGTGGAAAAAACACTTTTTGCACTTGTGATAGTGTTGAAAAACCACTTTTCGCACTTGTGTTAGTGTTGAAAAACCACTTTTCGCACTTGTGTTCGTGCAGGAAACCACTTTTGCACTTGTATTAGTGTGGAAAAAACCACTTTTCGCACTTGTGTTAGTGTTGAAAAACCACTTTTCGCACTTGTGTTGGTGCAGGAAACCACTTTTGCACTTGTATTTGTGTGGAAAAAACACTTTTTGCACTTGTGATAGTGTTGAAAAACCACTTTTTGCACTTGTGTTAGTGTTGAAAAACCACTTTTCGCACTTGTGTTGGTGCAGTAAAACACTTTTGCACTTGTATTAGTGTGGAAAAACCACTTTTCGCACTTGTGTTAGTGTTGAAAAACCACTTTTCGCACTTCTGATCGTGTTGAAAATCCACTTTTCACACTTGTATTAGTGTGGAAAAAACACTTTTTGTACTTGTGATATTGTTGAAAAACCACTTTTCGCACTTGTGTTAGTGTTGAAAAACCACTTTTCGCACTTGTGTTAGTGTTGAAAAACCACTTTTCGCACTTGTGTTAGTGTTGAAAAACCACTTTTCGCACTTGTGTTGGTGCAGGAAACCACTTTTGCACTTGTATTAGTGTGGAAAAAACACTTTTTGCACTTGTGTTAGTGTTGAAAAACCATTTTTCGCACTTGTGTTAGTGTTGAAAAACCACTTTTCGCACTTGTGTTGGTGCAGTAAACCACTTTTGCACTTGTATTAGTGTGGAAAAACCACTTTTCGCACTTGTGTTAGTGTTGAAAAACCACTTTTCGCACTTGTGTTAGTGTTGAAAAACCACTTTTCGCACTTGTGTTGGTGCAGGAAACCACTTTTGCACTTGTATTAGTGTGGAAAAACCACTTTTCGCAATTGTGTTAGTGTTGAAAAACCACTTTTCGCACTTGTGTTAGTGTTGAAAAACCACTTTTCGCACTTGTGTTGGTGCAGGAAACCACTTTTGCACTTGTATTTGTGTGGAAAAAACACTTTTTGCACTTGTGATAGTGTTGAAAAACCACTTTTCGCACTTGTGTTAGTGTTGAAAAACCACTTTTCGCACTTGTGTTGGTGCAGTAAACCACTTTTGCCCTTGTATTAGTGTGGAAAAACCACTTTTCGCACTTGTGTTAGTGTTGAAAAACCACTTTTCGCACTTGTGATCGTGTTGAAAAACCACTTTTCACACTTGTATTAGTGTGGAAAAAACACTTTTTGCACTTGTGATAGTGTTGAAAAACCACTTTTCGCACTTGTGTTAGTGTTGAAAAACCACTTTTCGCACTTGTGTTAGTGTTGAAAAACCACTTTTCGCACTTGTATTGGTGCAGGAAACCACTTTTGCACTTGTATTAGTGTGGAAAAAACACTTTTCGCACTTGTGTTAGTGTTGAAAAACCACTTTTCGCACTTGTGTTAGTGTTGAAAAACCACTTTTCGCACTTGTGTTGGTGCAGGAAACCACTTTTGCACTTGTATGAGTGTGGAAAAAACACTTTTTGCACTTGTGATAGTGTTGAAAAACCACTTTTCGCACTTGTGTTAGTGTTGAAAAACCACTTTTCGCACTTGTGTTGGTGCAGGAAACCACTTTTGCACTTGTATTAGTGTGGAAAAAACACTTTTCGCACTTGTGATAGTGTTGAAAAACAACTTTTCGCACTTGTGTTAGTGTTGAAAAACCACTTTTCGCACTTGTGTTGGTGCAGGAAACCACTTTTGCACTTGTATTAGTGTGGAAAAACCACTTTTCGCACTTGTGTTTGTGTTGAAAAACCACTTTTCGCACTTGTGTTAGTGTTGAAAAACCACTTTTCGCACTTGTGTTGGTGCAGGAAACCACTTTTGCACTTGCATTAGTGTGGAAAAACCACTTTTCGCACTTGTGTTAGTGTTGAAAAACCACTTTTCGCACTTGTGTTAGTGTTGAAAAACCACTTTTCGCACTTGTGTTGGTGCAGGAAACCACTTTTGCACTTGTATTAGTGTGCAAAAACACTTTTTGCACTTGTGATAGTGTTGAAAAACCACTTTTCGCACTTGTGTTAGTGTTGAAAAACCACTTTTCGCACTTGTGTTGGTGCAGGAAACCACTTTTGCACTTGTATTAGTGTGGAAAAAACACTTTTTGCACTTGTGATAGTGTTGAAAAACCACTTTTCGCACTTGTGTTAGTGTTGAAAAACCACTTTTCGCACTTGTGTTGGTGCAGGAAACCACTTTTGCACTTGTATTAGTGTGGAAAAACCACTTTTCGCACTTGTGTTAGTGTTGAAAAACCACTTTTCGCACTTGTGTTGGTGCAGGAAACCACTTTTGCACTTGTATTTGTGTGGAAAAAACACTTTTTGCACTTGTGATAGTGTTGAAAAACCACTTTTTGCACTTGTGTTAGTGTTGAAAAACCACTTTTCGCACTTGTGTTGGTGCAGTAAACCACTTTTGCACTTGTATTAGTGTGGAAAAACCACTTTTCGCACTTGTGTTAGTGTTGAAAAACCACTTTTCGCACTTTGTGATCGTGTTGAAAATCCACTTTTCACACTTGTATTAGTGTGGAAAAAACACTTTTTGCACTTGTGATATTGTTGAAAAACCACTTTTCGCACTTGTGTTAGTGTTGAAAAACCACTTTTCGCACTTGTGTTAGTGTTGAAAAACCACTTTTCGCACTTGTGTTAGTGTTGAAAAACCACTTTTCGCACTTGTGTTAGTGCAGGAAACCACTTTTGCACTTGTATTAGTGTGGAAAAAACACTTTTCGCACTTGTGTTAGTGTTGAAAAACCACTTTTCGCACTTGTGTTAGTGTTGAAAAACCACTTTTCGCACTTGTGTTGGTGCAGGAAACCACTTTTGCACTTGTATGAGTGTGGAAAAAACACTTTTTGCACTTGTGATAGTGTTGAAAAACCACTTTTCGCACTTGTGTTAGTGTTGAAAACCCACTTTTCGCACTTGTGTTGGTGCAGTAAACCACTTTTGCACTTGTATTAGTGTGGAAAAACCACTTTTCGCACTTGTGTTAGTGTTGAAAAACCACTTTTCGCACTTCTGATCGTGTTGAAAATCCACTTTTCACACTTGTATTAGTGTGGAAAAAACACTTTTTGTACTTGTGATATTGTTGAAAAACCACTTTTCGCACTTGTGTTAGTGTTGAAAAACCACTTTTCGCACTTGTGTTAGTGTTGAAAAACCACTTTTCGCACTTGTGTTGGTGCAGGAAACCACTTTTGCACTTGTATTAGTGTGGAAAAACCACTTTTCGCAATTGTGTTAGTGTTGAAAAACCACTTTTCGCACTTGTGTTAGTGTTGAAAAACCACTTTTCGCACTTGTGTTGGTGCAGGAAACCACTTTTGCACTTGTATTTGTGTGGAAAAAACACTTTTTGCACTTGTGATAGTGTTGAAAAACCACTTTTCGCACTTGTGTTAGTGTTGAAAAACCACTTTTCGCACTTGTGTTGGTGCAGTAAACCACTTTTGCACTTGTATTAGTGTGGAAAAACCACTTTTCGCACTTGTGTTAGTGTTGAAAAACCACTTTTCGCACTTGTGATCGTGTTGAAAAACCACTTTTCACACTTGTATTAGTGTGGAAAAAACACTTTTTGCACTTGTGATAGTGTTGAAAAACCACTTTTCGCACTTGTGTTAGTGTTGAAAAACCACTTTTCGCACTTGTGTTAGTGTTGAAAAACCACTTTTCGCACTTGTATTGGTGCAGGAAACCACTTTTGCACTTGTATTAGTGTGGAAAAAACACTTTTCGCACTTGTGTTAGTGTTGAAAAACCACTTTTCGCACTTGTGTTAGTGTTGAAAAACCACTTTTCGCACTTGTGTTGGTGCAGGAAACCACTTTTGCACTTGTATGAGTGTGGAAAAAACACTTTTTGCACTTGTGATAGTGTTGAAAAACCACTTTTCGCACTTGTGTTAGTGTTGAAAAACCACTTTTCGCACTTGTGTTGGTGCAGGAAACCACTTTTGCACTTGTATTAGTGTGGAAAAAACACTTTTCGCACTTGTGATAGTGTTGAAAAACAACTTTTCGCACTTGTGTTAGTGTTGAAAAACCACTTTTCGCACTTGTGTTGGTGCAGGAAACCACTTTTGCACTTGTATTAGTGTGGAAAAACCACTTTTCGCACTTGTGTTTGTGTTGAAAAACCACTTTTCGCACTTGTGTTAGTGTTGAAAAACCACTTTTCGCACTTGTGTTGGTGCAGGAAACCACTTTTGCACTTGCATTAGTGTGGAAAAACCACTTTTCGCACTTGTGTTAGTGTTGAAAAACCACTTTTCGCACTTGTGTTAGTGTTGAAAAACCACTTTTCGCACTTGTGTTGGTGCAGGAAACCACTTTTGCACTTGTATTAGTGTGCAAAAACACTTTTTGCACTTGTGATAGTGTTGAAAAACCACTTTTCGCACTTGTGTTAGTGTTGAAAAACCACTTTTCGCACTTGTGTTGGTGCAGGAAACCACTTTTGCACTTGTATTAGTGTGGAAAAAACACTTTTTGCACTTGTGATAGTGTTGAAAAACCACTTTTCGCACTTGTGTTAGTGTTGAAAAACCACTTTTCGCACTTGTGTTGGTGCAGGAAACCACTTTTGCACTTGTATTAGTGTGGAAAAACCACTTTTCGCACTTGTGTTAGTGTTGAAAAACCACTTTTCGCACTTGTGTTGGTGCAGGAAACCACTTTTGCACTTGTATTTGTGTGGAAAAAACACTTTTTGCACTTGTGATAGTGTTGAAAAACCACTTTTTGCACTTGTGTTAGTGTTGAAAAACCACTTTTCGCACTTGTGTTGGTGCAGTAAACCACTTTTGCACTTGTATTAGTGTGGAAAAACCACTTTTCGCACTTGTGTTAGTGTTGAAAAACCACTTTTCGCACTTTGTGATCGTGTTGAAAATCCACTTTTCACACTTGTATTAGTGTGGAAAAAACACTTTTTGCACTTGTGATATTGTTGAAAAACCACTTTTCGCACTTGTGTTAGTGTTGAAAAACCACTTTTCGCACTTGTGTTAGTGTTGAAAAACCACTTTTCGCACTTGTGTTAGTGTTGAAAAACCACTTTTCGCACTTGTGTTAGTGCAGGAAACCACTTTTGCACTTGTATTAGTGTGGAAAAAACACTTTTCGCACTTGTGTTAGTGTTGAAAAACCACTTTTCGCACTTGTGTTAGTGTTGAAAAACCACTTTTCGCACTTGTGTTGGTGCAGGAAACCACTTTTGCACTTGTATGAGTGTGGAAAAAACACTTTTTGCACTTGTGATAGTGTTGAAAAACCACTTTTCGCACTTGTGTTAGTGTTGAAAACCCACTTTTCGCACTTGTGTTGGTGCAGTAAACCACTTTTGCACTTGTATTAGTGTGGAAAAACCACTTTTCGCACTTGTGTTAGTGTTGAAAAACCACTTTTCGCACTTCTGATCGTGTTGAAAATCCACTTTTCACACTTGTATTAGTGTGGAAAAAACACTTTTTGTACTTGTGATATTGTTGAAAAACCACTTTTCGCACTTGTGTTAGTGTTGAAAAACCACTTTTCGCACTTGTGTTAGTGTTGAAAAACCACTTTTCGCACTTGTGTTGGTGCAGGAAACCACTTTTGCACTTGTATTAGTGTGGAAAAAACACTTTTTGCACTTGTGTTAGTGTTGAAAAACCACTTTTCGCACTTGTGTTAGTGTTGAAAAACCACTTTTCGCACTTGTGTTGGTGCAGTAAACCACTTTTGCACTTGTATTAGTGTGGAAAAACCACTTTTCGCACTTGTGTTAGTGTTGAAAAACCACTTTTCGCACTTGTGTTAGTGTTGAAAAACCACTTTTCGCACTTGTGTTGGTGCAGGAAACCACTTTTGCACTTGTATTAGTGTGGAAAAACCACTTTTCGCAATTGTGTTAGTGTTGAAAAACCACTTTTCGCACTTGTGTTAGTGTTGAAAAACCACTTTTCGCACTTGTGTTGGTGCAGGAAACCACTTTTGCACTTGTATTTGTGTGGAAAAAACACTTTTTGCACTTGTGATAGTGTTGAAAAACCACTTTTCGCACTTGTGTTAGTGTTGAAAAACCACTTTTCGCACTTGTGTTGGTGCAGTAAACCACTTTTGCACTTGTATTAGTGTGGAAAAACCACTTTTCGCACTTGTGTTAGTGTTGAAAAACCACTTTTCGCACTTGTGATCGTGTTGAAAAACCACTTTTCACACTTGTATTAGTGTGGAAAAAACACTTTTTGCACTTGTGATAGTGTTGAAAAACCACTTTTCGCACTTGTGTTAGTGTTGAAAAACCACTTTTCGCACTTGTGTTAGTGTTGAAAAACCACTTTTCGCACTTGTATTGGTGCAGGAAACCACTTTTGCACTTGTATTAGTGTGGAAAAAACACTTTTCGCACTTGTGTTAGTGTTGAAAAACCACTTTTCGCACTTGTGTTAGTGTTGAAAAACCACTTTTCGCACTTGTGTTGGTGCAGGAAACCACTTTTGCACTTGTATGAGTGTGGAAAAAACACTTTTTGCACTTGTGATAGTGTTGAAAAACCACTTTTCGCACTTGTGTTAGTGTTGAAAAACCACTTTTCGCACTTGTGTTGGTGCAGGAAACCACTTTTGCACTTGTATTAGTGTGGAAAAAACACTTTTCGCACTTGTGATAGTGTTGAAAAACAACTTTTCGCACTTGTGTTAGTGTTGAAAAACCACTTTTCGCACTTGTGTTGGTGCAGGAAACCACTTTTGCACTTGTATTAGTGTGGAAAAACCACTTTTCGCACTTGTGTTTGTGTTGAAAAACCACTTTTCGCACTTGTGTTAGTGTTGAAAAACCACTTTTCGCACTTGTGTTGGTGCAGGAAACCACTTTTGCACTTGCATTAGTGTGGAAAAACCACTTTTCGCACTTGTGTTAGTGTTGAAAAACCACTTTTCGCACTTGTGTTAGTGTTGAAAAACCACTTTTCGCACTTGTGTTGGTGCAGGAAACCACTTTTGCACTTGTATTAGTGTGCAAAAACACTTTTTGCACTTGTGATAGTGTTGAAAAACCACTTTTCGCACTTGTGTTAGTGTTGAAAAACCACTTTTCGCACTTGTGTTGGTGCAGGAAACCACTTTTGCACTTGTATTAGTGTGGAAAAAACACTTTTTGCACTTGTGATAGTGTTGAAAAACCACTTTTCGCACTTGTGTTAGTGTTGAAAAACCACTTTTCGCACTTGTGTTGGTGCAGGAAACCACTTTTGCACTTGTATTAGTGTGGAAAAACCACTTTTCGCACTTGTGTTAGTGTTGAAAAACCACTTTTCGCACTTGTGTTGGTGCAGGAAACCACTTTTGCACTTGTGTTGGTGCAGGAAACCACTTTTGCACTTGTATTAGTGTTGAAAAACCACTTTTCGCACTTGTGTTAGTGTTGAAAAACCACTTTTCGCACTTGTGTTCGTGCAGGAAACCACTTTTGCACTTGTATTAGTGTGGAAAAAAACCACTTTTCGCACTTGTGTTAGTGTTGAAAAACCACTTTTCGCACTTGTGTTGGTGCAGGAAACCACTTTTGCACTTGTATTTGTGTGGAAAAAACACTTTTTGCACTTGTGATAGTGTTGAAAAACCACTTTTTGCACTTGTGTTAGTGTTGAAAAACCACTTTTCGCACTTGTGTTGGTGCAGTAAACCACTTTTGCACTTGTATTAGTGTGGAAAAACCACTTTTCGCACTTGTGTTAGTGTTGAAAAACCACTTTTCGCACTTCTGATCGTGTTGAAAATCCACTTTTCACACTTGTATTAGTGTGGAAAAAACACTTTTTGTACTTGTGATATTGTTGAAAAACCACTTTTCGCACTTGTGTTAGTGTTGAAAAACCACTTTTCGCACTTGTGTTAGTGTTGAAAAACCACTTTTCGCACTTGTGTTAGTGTTGAAAAACCACTTTTCGCACTTGTGTTGGTGCAGGAAACCACTTTTGCACTTGTATTAGTGTGGAAAAAACACTTTTTGCACTTGTGTTAGTGTTGAAAAACCACTTTTCGCACTTGTGTTAGTGTTGAAAAACCACTTTTCGCACTTGTGTTGGTGCAGTAAACCATTTTGCACTTGTATTAGTGTGGAAAAACCACTTTTCGCACTTGTGTTAGTGTTGAAAAACCACTTTTCGCACTTGTGTTAGTGTTGAAAAACCACTTTTCGCACTTGTGTTGGTGCAGGAAACCACTTTTGCACTTGTATTAGTGTGGAAAAACCACTTTTCGCAATTGTGTTAGTGTTGAAAAACCACTTTCGCACTTGTGTTAGTGTTGAAAAACCACTTTTCGCACTTGTGTTGGTGCAGGAAACCACTTTTGCACTTGTATTTGTGTGGAAAAAACACTTTTTGCACTTGTGATAGTGTTGAAAAACCACTTTTCGCACTTGTGTTAGTGTTGAAAAACCACTTTTCGCACTTGTGTTGGTGCAGTAAACCACTTTTGCACTTGTATTAGTGTGGAAAAACCACTTTTTCGCACTTGTGTTAGTGTTGAAAAACCACTTTTCGCACTTGTGATCGTGTTGAAAAACCACTTTTCACACTTGTATTAGTGTGGAAAAAACACTTTTTGCACTTGTGATAGTGTTGAAAAACCACTTTTCGCACTTGTGTTAGTGTTGAAAAACCACTTTTCGCACTTGTGTTAATGTTGAAAAACCACTTTCGCACTTGTATTGGTGCAGGAAACCACTTTTGCACTTGTATTAGTGTGGAAAAAACACTTTTGGCACTTGTGTTAGTGTTGAAAAACCACTTTTCGCACTTGTGTTAGTGTTGAAAAACCACTTTTCGCACTTGTGTTGGTGCAGGAAACCACTTTTGCACTTGTATGAGTGTGGAAAAAACACTTTTTGCACTTGTGATAGTGTTGAAAAACCACTTTTCGCACTTGTGTTAGTGTTGAAAAACCACTTTTCGCACTTGTGTTGGTGCAGGAAACCACTTTTGCACTTGTATTAGTGTGGAAAAAACACTTTTCGCACTTGTGATAGTGTTGAAAAACAACTTTTCGCACTTGTGTTAGTGTTGAAAAACCACTTTTCGCACTTGTGTTGGTGCAGGAAACCACTTTTGCACTTGTATTAGTGTGGAAAAACCACTTTTCGCACTTGTGTTTGTGTTGAAAAACCACTTTTCGCACTTGTGTTAGTGTTGAAAAACCACTTTTCGCACTTGTGTTGGTGCAGGAAACCACTTTTGCACTTGCATTAGTGTGGAAAAACCACTTTTCGCACTTGTGTTAGTGTTGAAAAACCACTTTTCGCACTTGTGTTAGTGTTGAAAAACCACTTTTCGCACTTGTGTTGGTGCAGGAAACCACTTTTGCACTTGTATTAGTGTGCAAAAACACTTTTTGCACTTGTGATAGTGTTGAAAAACCACTTTTCGCACTTGTGTTAGTGTTGAAAAACCACTTTTCGCACTTGTGTTGGTGCAGGAAACCACTTTTGCACTTGTATTAGTGTGGAAAAAACACTTTTTGCACTTGTGATAGTGTTGAAAAACCACTTTTCGCACTTGTGTTAGGTGTTGAAAACCACTTTTCGCACTTGTGTTGGTGCAGGAAACCACTTTTGCACTTGTATTAGTGTGGAAAAACCACTTTTCGCACTTGTGTTAGTGTTGAAAAACCACTTTTCGCACTTGTGTTGGTGCAGGAAACCACTTTTTGCACTTGTATTTGTGTGGAAAAAACACTTTTTGCACTTGTGATAGTGTTGAAAAACCACTTTTTGCACTTGTGTTAGTGTTGAAAAACCACTTTTCGCACTTGTGTTGGTGCAGTAAACCACTTTTGCACTTGTATTAGTGTGGAAAAACCACTTTTCGCACTTGTGTTAGTGTTGAAAAACCACTTTTCGCACTTTGTGATCGTGTTGAAAATCCACTTTTCACACTTGTATTAGTGTGGAAAAAAACACTTTTTGCACTTGTGATATTGTTGAAAAACCACTTTTCGCACTTGTGTTAGTGTTGAAAAACCACTTTTCGCACTTGTGTTAGTGTTGAAAACCACTTTTCGCACTTGTGTTAGTGTTGAAAAACCACTTTTCGCACTTGTGTTAGTGCAGGAAACCACTTTTGCACTTGTATTAGTGTGGAAAAAACACTTTTCGCACTTGTGTTAGTGTTGAAAAACCACTTTTCGCACTTGTGTTAGTGTTGAAAAACCACTTTTCGCACTTGTGTTGGTGCAGGAAACCACTTTTGCACTTGTATGAGTGTGGAAAAAACACTTTTTGCACTTGTGATAGTGTTGAAAAACCACTTTTCGCACTTGTGTTAGTGTTGAAACCCACTTTTCGCACTTGTGTTGGTGCAGTAAACCACTTTTGCACTTGTATTAGTGTGGAAAAACCACTTTTCCGCACTTGTGTTAGTGTTGAAAAACCACTTTTCGCACTTCTGATCGTGTTGAAAATCCACTTTTCACACTTGTATTAGTGTGGAAAAAACACTTTTTGTACTTGTGATATTGTTGAAAAACCACTTTTCGCACTTGTGTTAGTGTTGAAAAACCACTTTTCGCACTTGTGTTAGTGTTGAAAAACCACTTTTCGCACTTGTGTTAGTGTTGAAAAACCACTTTTCGCACTTGTGTTGGTGCAGGAAACCACTTTGCACTTGTATTAGTGTGAAAAAACACTTTTTGCACTTGTGTTAGTGTTGAAAAACCACTTTTCGCACTTGTGTTAGTGTTGAAAAACCACTTTTCGCACTTGTGTTGGTGCAGTAAACCACTTTTGCACTTGTATTAGTGTGGAAAAACCACTTTTCGCACTTGTGTTAGTGTTGAAAAACCACTTTTCGCACTTGTGTTAGTGTTGAAAAACCACTTTTCGCACTTGTGTTGGTGCAGGAAACCACTTTTGCACTTGTATTAGTGTGGAAAAACCACTTTTCGCAATTGTGTTAGTGTTGAAAAACCACTTTTCGCACTTGTGTTAGTGTTGAAAAACCACTTTTCGCACTTGTGTTGGTGCAGGAAACCACTTTTGCACTTGTATTTGTGTGGAAAAAACACTTTTTGCACTTGTGATAGTGTTGAAAAACCACTTTTCGCACTTGTGTTAGTGTTGAAAAACCACTTTTCGCACTTGTGTTGGTGCAGTAAACCACTTTTGCACTTGTATTAGTGTGGAAAAACCACTTTTCGCACTTGTGTTAGTGTTGAAAAACCACTTTTCGCACTTGTGATCGTGTTGAAAAACCACTTTTCACACTTGTATTAGTGTGGAAAAAACACTTTTTGCACTTGTGATAGTGTTGAAAAACCACTTTTCGCACTTGTGTTAGTGTTGAAAAACCACTTTTCGCACTTGTGTTAGTGTTGAAAAACCACTTTTCGCACTTGTATTGGTGCAGGAAACCACTTTTGCACTTGTATTAGTGTGGAAAAAACACTTTTCGCACTGGTGTTAGTGTTGAAAAACCACTTTTCGCACTTGTGTTAGTGTTGAAAAACCACTTTTCGCACTTGTGTTGGTGCAGGAAACCACTTTTGCACTTGTATGAGTGTGGAAAAAACACTTTTTGCACTTGTGATAGTGTTGAAAAACCACTTTTCGCACTTGTGTTAGTGTTGAAAAACCACTTTTCGCACTTGTGTTGGTGCAGGAAACCACTTTTGCACTTGTATTAGTGTGGAAAAAACACTTTTCGCACTTGTGATAGTGTTGAAAAACAACTTTTCGCACTTGTGTTAGTGTTGAAAAACCACTTTTCGCACTTGTGTTGGTGCAGGAAACCACTTTTGCACTTGTATTAGTGTGGAAAAACCACTTTTCGCACTTGTGTTTGTGTTGAAAAACCACTTTTCGCACTTGTGTTAGTGTTGAAAAACCACTTTTCGCACTTGTGTTGGTGCAGGAAACCACTTTTGCACTTGCATTAGTGTGGAAAAACCACTTTTCGCACTTGTGTTAGTGTTGAAAAACCACTTTTCGCACTTGTGTTAGTGTTGAAAAACCACTTTTCGCACTTGTGTTGGTGCAGGAAACCACTTTTGCACTTGTATTAGTGTGCAAAAACACTTTTTGCACTTGTGATAGTGTTGAAAAACCACTTTTCGCACTTGTGTTAGTGTTGAAAAACCACTTTTCACACTTGTGTTGGTGCAGGAAACCACTTTTGCACTTGTATTAGTGTGGAAAAAACACTTTTTGCACTTGTGATAGTGTTGAAAAACCACTTTTCGCACTTGTGTTAGTGTTGAAAAACCACTTTTCGCACTTGTGTTGGTGCAGGAAACCACTTTTGCACTTGTATTAGTGTGGAAAAACCACTTTTCGCACTTGTGTTAGTGTTGAAAAACCACTTTTCGCACTTGTGTTGGTGCAGGAAACCACTTTTGCACTTGTATTTGTGTGGAAAAAACACTTTTTGCACTTGTGATAGTGTTGAAAAACCACTTTTTGCACTTGTGTTAGTGTTGAAAAACCACTTTTCGCACTTGTGTTGGTGCAGTAAACCACTTTTGCACTTGTATTAGTGTGGAAAAACCACTTTTCGCACTTGTGTTAGTGTTGAAAAACCACTTTTCGCACTTTGTGATCGTGTTGAAAATCCACTTTTCACACTTGTATTAGTGTGGAAAAAACACTTTTTGCACTTGTGATATTGTTGAAAAACCACTTTTCGCACTTGTGTTAGTGTTGAAAAACCACTTTTCGCACTTGTGTTAGTGTTGAAAAACCACTTTTCGCACTTGTGTTAGTGTTGAAAAACCACTTTTTGCACTTGTGTTAGTGCAGGAAACCACTTTTGCACTTGTATTAGTGTGGAAAAAACACTTTTCGCACTTGTGTTAGTGTTGAAAAACCACTTTTCGCACTTGTGTTAGTGTTGAAAAACCACTTTTCGCACTTGTGTTGGTGCAGGAAACCACTTTTGCACTTGTATGAGTGTGGAAAAAACACTTTTTGCACTTGTGATAGTGTTGAAAAACCACTTTTCGCACTTGTGTTAGTGTTGAAAACCCACTTTTCGCACTTGTGTTGGTGCAGGAAACCACTTTTGCACTTGTATTAGTGTGGAAAACCACTTTTCGCACTTGTTAGTGTTGAAAAACCACTTTTCGCACTTGTGTTAGTGTTGAAAAACCACTTTTCGCACTTGTGTTGGTGCAGTAAACCACTTTTGCACTTGTATTAGTGTGGAAAAACCACTTTTCGCACTTGTGTTTGTGTTGAAAAACCACTTTTCGCACTTGTGTTAGTGTTGAAAAACCACTTTTCGCACTTGTGTTGGTGCAAGAAACCACTTTTGCACTTGTATTAGTGTGGAAAAAACACTTTTTGCACTTGTGATAGTGTTGAAAAACCACTTTTCGCACTTGTGTTGGTGTTGAAAAACCACTTTTCGCACTTGTGTTAGTGTTGAAAAACCATTTTTCACACTTGTGTTAGTGTTGAAAAACCACTTTTCGCACTTGTGTTGGTGCAGGAAACCACTTTTGCACTTGTATTAGTGTGGAAAAAACACTTTTCGCACTTGTGTTAGTGTTGAAAAACCACTTTTCGCACTTGTGTTAGTGCTGAAAAACCACTTTTCGCACTTGTGTTGGTGCAGGAAACCACTTTTGCACTTGTATTAGTGTGGAAAAAACACTTTTTGCACTCGTGATAGTGTTGAAAAACCACTTTTCGCACTTGTGTTAGTGTTGAAAAACCACTTTTCACACTTGTGTTGGTGCAGGAAACCACTTTTGCACTTGTATTAGTGTGGAAAAAACACTTTTCGCACTTGTGCTAGTGTTGAAAAACCACTTTTCGCACTTGTGTTAGTGTTGAAAAACCACCTTTCGCAATTGTGTTGGTGCAGGAAACCACTTTTGCACTTGTGTTAGTGTGGAAAAAACACTTTTTGCACTTTTGATAGTGTTGAAAAACCACTTCTCGCACTTGTGTTAGTGTTGAAAAACCACTTTTCGCACTTGTGTTGGTGCAGGAAACCACTTTTGCACTTGTATTAGTGTGGAAAAACCACTTTTCACACTTGTGTTAGTGTTGAAAAACCACTTTTCGCACTTGTGTTAGTGTTGAAAAACCACTTTTCGCACTTGTGTTGGTGCAGGAAACCACTTTTGCACTTGTATTAGTGTGGAAAAAACACCTTTTGCACTTGTGTTAGTGTTGAAAAACCACTTTTTGCACTTGTGTTAGTGTTGAAAAACCACTTTTCGCACTTGTGTTGGTGCAGGAAACCACTTTTGCACTTGTATTAGTGTGGAAAAAACACTTTTTGCACTTGTGATAGTGTTGAAAAACCACTTTTCGCACTTGTGTTAGTGTTGAAAAACAACTTTTCGCACTTGTGTTGGTGCAGGAAACCACTTTTGCACTTGTATTAGTGTGGAAAAACCACTTTTCGCACTTGTGTTAGTGTTGAAAAACCACTTTTCGCAGTTGTGTTGGTGTTGAAAAACCACTTTTCGCACTTGTGTTAGTGTTGAAAAACCACTTTTCGCACTTGTGTTAGTGTTGAAAAACCACTTTTCGCACTTGTGTTAGTGTTGAAAAACCACTTTTCGCACTTGTGTTGGTGCAGGAAACCACTTTTGCACTTGTATTCGTGTGGAAAAAACACTTTTTGCACTTGTGACAGTGTTGAAAAACCACTTTTCGCACTTGTGTTAGTGTTGAAAAACCACTTTTCGCACTTGTGTTGGTGCAGGAAACCACTTTTGCACTTGTATTAGTGTGGAAAAAACACTTTTCGCACTTGTGATAGTGTTGAAAAACAACTTTTCGCACTTGTGTTAGTGTTGAAAAACCACTTTTCACACTTGTGTTGGTGCAGGAAACCACTTTTGCACTTGTATTAGTGTGCAAAAACACTTTTTGCACTTGTGATAGTGTTGAAAAACCACTTTTCGCACTTGTGTTAGTGTTGAAAAACCACTTTTCGCACTTGTGTTGGTGCAGGAAACCACTTTTGCACTTGTATTAGTGTGGAAAAAACACTTTTTGCACTTGTGATAGTGTTGAAAAACCACTTTTCGCACTTGTGTTAGTGTTGAAAAACCACTTTTCGCACTTGTGTTGGGGCAGGAAACCACTTTTGCACTTGTATTAGTGTGGAAAAACCACTTTTCGCACTTGTGTTAGTGTTGAAAAACCACTTTTCGCACTTGTGTTGGTGCAGGAAACCACTTTTGCACTTGTATTTGTGTGGAAAAAACACTTTTTGCACTTGTGATAGTGTTGAAAAACCACTTTTTGCACTTGTGTTAGTGTTGAAAAACCACTTTTCGCACTTGTGTTGGTGCAGTAAACCACTTTTGCACTTGTATTAGTGTGGAAAAACCACTTTTCGCACTTGTGTTAGTGTTGAAAAACCACTTTTCGCACTTTGTGATCGTGTTGAAAATCCACTTTTCACACTTGTATTAGTGTGGAAAAAACACTTTTTGCACTTGTGATATTGTTGAAAAACCACTTTTCGCACTTGTGTTAGTGTTGAAAAACCACTTTTCGCACTTGTGTTAGTGTTGAAAAACCACTTTTCGCACTTGTGTTAGTGTTGAAAAACCACTTTTTGCACTTGTGTTAGTGCAGGAAACCACTTTTGCACTTGTATTAGTGTGGAAAAAACACTTTTCGCACTTGTGTTAGTGTTGAAAAACCACTTTTCGCACTTGTGTTAGTGTTGAAAAACCACTTTTCGCACTTGTGTTGGTGCAGGAAACCACTTTTGCACTTGTATGAGTGTGGAAAAAACACTTTTTGCACTTGTGATAGTGTTGAAAAACCACTTTTCGCACTTGTGTTAGTGTTGAAAACCCACTTTTCGCACTTGTGTTGGTGCAGGAAACCACTTTTGCACTTGTATTAGTGTGGAAAACCACTTTTCGCACTTGTTAGTGTTGAAAAACCACTTTTCGCACTTGTGTTAGTGTTGAAAAACCACTTTTCGCACTTGTGTTGGTGCAGTAAACCACTTTTGCACTTGTATTAGTGTGGAAAAACCACTTTTCGCACTTGTGTTTGTGTTGAAAAACCACTTTTCGCACTTGTGTTAGTGTTGAAAAACCACTTTTCGCACTTGTGTTGGTGCAAGAAACCACTTTTGCACTTGTATTAGTGTGGAAAAAACACTTTTTGCACTTGTGATAGTGTTGAAAAACCACTTTTCGCACTTGTGTTGGTGTTGAAAAACCACTTTTCGCACTTGTGTTAGTGTTGAAAAACCATTTTTCACACTTGTGTTAGTGTTGAAAAACCACTTTTCGCACTTGTGTTGGTGCAGGAAACCACTTTTGCACTTGTATTAGTGTGGAAAAAACACTTTTCGCACTTGTGTTAGTGTTGAAAAACCACTTTTCGCACTTGTGTTAGTGCTGAAAAACCACTTTTCGCACTTGTGTTGGTGCAGGAAACCACTTTTGCACTTGTATTAGTGTGGAAAAAACACTTTTTGCACTCGTGATAGTGTTGAAAAACCACTTTTCGCACTTGTGTTAGTGTTGGAAAAACCACTTTTCACACTTGTGTTGGTGCAGGAAACCACTTTTGCACTTGTATTAGTGTGGAAAAAACACTTTTCGCACTTGTGCTAGTGTTGAAAAACCACTTTTCGCACTTGTGTTAGTGTTGAAAAACCACCTTTCGCAATTGTGTTGGTGCAGGAAACCACTTTTGCACTTGTGTTAGTGTGGAAAAAACACTTTTTGCACTTTTGATAGTGTTGAAAAACCACTTCTCGCACTTGTGTTAGTGTTGAAAAACCACTTTTCGCACTTGTGTTGGTGCAGGAAACCACTTTTGCACTTGTATTAGTGTGGAAAAACCACTTTTCACACTTGTGTTAGTGTTGAAAAACCACTTTTCGCACTTGTGTTAGTGTTGAAAAACCACTTTTCGCACTTGTGTTGGTGCAGGAAACCACTTTTGCACTTGTATTAGTGTGGAAAAAAACACCTTTTGCACTTGTGTTAGTGTTGAAAAACCACTTTTTGCACTTGTGTTAGTGTTGAAAAACCACTTTTCGCACTTGTGTTGGTGCAGGAAACCACTTTTGCACTTGTATTAGTGTGGAAAAAACACTTTTTGCACTTGTGATAGTGTTGAAAAACCACTTTTCGCACTTGTGTTAGTGTTGAAAAACAACTTTTCGCACTTGTGTTGGTGCAGGAAACCACTTTTGCACTTGTATTAGTGTGGAAAAACCACTTTTCGCACTTGTGTTAGTGTTGAAAAACCACGTTTCGCACTTGTGTTGGTGTTGAAAAACCACTTTTCGCACTTGTGTTAGTGTTGAAAAACCACTTTTCGCACTTGTGTTAGTGTTGAAAAACCACTTTTCGCACTTGTGTTAGTGTTGAAAAACCACTTTTCGCACTTGTGTTGGTGCAGGAAACCACTTTTGCACTTGTATTCGTGTGGAAAAAACACTTTTTGCACTTGTGACAGTGTTGAAAAACCACTTTTCGCACTTGTGTTAGTGTTGAAAAACCACTTTTCGCACTTGTGTTGGTGCAGGAAACCACTTTTGCACTTGTATTAGTGTGGAAAAAACACTTTTCGCACTTGTGATAGTGTTGAAAAACAACTTTTCGCACTTGTGTTAGTGTTGAAAAACCACTTTTCACACTTGTGTTGGTGCAGGAAACCACTTTTGCACTTGTATTAGTGTGCAAAAACACTTTTTGCACTTGTGATAGTGTTGAAAAACCACTTTTCGCACTTGTGTTAGTGTTGAAAAACCACTTTTCGCACTTGTGTTGGTGCAGGAAACCACTTTTGCACTTGTATTAGTGTGGAAAAAACACTTTTTGCACTTGTGATAGTGTTGAAAAACCACTTTTCGCACTTGTGTTAGTGTTGAAAAACCACTTTTCGCACTTGTGTTGGGGCAGGAAACCACTTTTGCACTTGTATTAGTGTGGAAAAACCACTTTTCGCACTTGTGTTAGTGTTGAAAAACCACTTTTCGCACTTGTGTTGGTGCAGGAAACCACTTTTGCACTTGTATTTGTGTGGAAAAAACACTTTTTGCACTTGTGATAGTGTTGAAAAACCACTTTTTGCACTTGTGTTAGTGTTGAAAAACCACTTTTCGCACTTGTGTTGGTGCAGTAAACCACTTTTGCACTTGTATTAGTGTGGAAAAACCACTTTTCGCACTTGTGTTAGTGTTGAAAAACCACTTTTCGCACTTGTGATCGTGTTGAAAATCCACTTTTCACACTTGTATTAGTGTGGAAAAAACACTTTTTGCACTTGTGATATTGTTGAAAAACCACTTTTCGCACTTGTGTTAGTGTTGAAAAACCACTTTTTGCACTTGTGTTAGTGTTGAAAAACCACTTTTCGCACTTGTGTTAGTGTTGAAAAACCACTTTTCGCACTTGTGTTGGTGCAGGAAACCACTTTTGCACTTGTATTAGTGTGGAATAAACACTTTTCGCACTTGAGCTTGTGTTGAAAAACCACTTTTCGCACTTGTGTTAGTGTTGAAAAACCACCTTTCGCACTTGTGTTGGTGCAGGAAACCACTTTTGCACTTGTGTTAGTGTGGAAAAACCACTTTTCGCACTTGTGTTAGTGTTGAAAAACCACTTTTCGCACTTGTGTTGGGGCAGGAAACCACTTTTGCACTTGTATTAGTGTGGAAAAACCACTTTTCGCACTTGTGTTAGTGTTGAAAAACCACTTTTCGCACTTGTGTTGGTGCAGGAAACCACTTTTGCACTTGTATTTGTGTGGAAAAAACACTTTTTGCACTTGTGATAGTGTTGAAAAACCACTTTTTGCACTTGTGTTAGTGTTGAAAAACCACTTTTCGCACTTGTGTTGGTGCAGTAAACCACTTTTGCACTTGTATTAGTGTGGAAAAACCACTTTTCGCACTTGTGTTAGTGTTGAAAAACCACTTTTCGCACTTGTGATCGTGTTGAAAATCCACTTTTCACACTTGTATTAGTGTGGAAAAAACACTTTTTGCACTTGTGATATTGTTGAAAAACCACTTTTCGCACTTGTGTTAGTGTTGAAAAACCACTTTTTGCACTTGTGTTAGTGTTGAAAAACCACTTTTCGCACTTGTGTTAGTGTTGAAAAACCACTTTTCGCACTTGTGTTGGTGCAGGAAACCACTTTTGCACTTGTATTAGTGTGGAAAAAACACTTTTCGCACTTGTGCTAGTGTTGAAAAACCACTTTTCGCACTTGTGTTAGTGTTGAAAAACCACCTTTCGCACTTGTGTTGGTGCAGGAAACCACTTTTGCACTTGTGTTAGTGTGGAAAAAACACTTTTTGCACTTTTGATAGTGTTGAAAAACCACTTCTCGCACTTGTGTTAGTGTTGAAAAACCACTTTTCGCACTTGTGTTGGTGCAGGAAACCACTTTTGCACTTGTATTAGTGTGGAAAAACCACTTTTCACACTTGTGTTAGTGTTGAAAAACCACTTTTCGCACTTGTGTTAGTGTTGAAAAACCACTTTTCGCACTTGTGTTGGTGCAGGAAACCACTTTTGCACTTGTATTAGTGTGGAAAAAACACCTTTTGCACTTGTGTTAGTGTTGAAAAACCACTTTTTGCACTTGTGTTAGTGTTGAAAAACCACTTTTCGCACTTGTGTTGGTGCAGGAAACCACTTTTGCACTTGTATTAGTGTGGAAAAAACACTTTTTGCACTCGTGATAGTGTTGAAAAACCACTTTTCGCACTTGTGTTAGTGTTGAAAAACCACTTTTCGCACTTGTGTTGGTGCAGGAAACCACTTTTGCACTTGTATTAGTGTGGAAAAAACACTTTTCGCACTTGTGCTAGTGTTGAAAAACCACTTTTCGCACTTGTGTTAGTGTTGAAAAACCACCTTTCGCACTTGTGTTGGTGCAGGAAACCACTTTTGCACTTGTGTTAGTGTGGAAAAAACACTTTTTGCACTTTTGATAGTGTTGAAAAACCACTTCTCGCACTTGTGTTAGTGTTGAAAAACCACTTTTCGCACTTGTGTTGGTGCAGGAAACCACTTTTGCACTTGTATTAGTGTGGAAAAACCACTTTTCACACTTGTGTTAGTGTTGAAAAACCACTTTTCGCACTTGTGTTAGTGTTGAAAAACCACTTTTCGCACTTGTGTTTGTGCAGGAAACCACTTTTGCACTTGTATTAGTGTGGAAAAAACACCTTTTGCACTTGTGTTAGTGTTGAAAAACCACTTTTTGCACTTGTGTTAGTGTTGAAAAACCACTTTTCGCACTTGTGTTGGTGCAGGAAACCACTTTTGCACTTGTATTAGTGTGGAAAAAACACTTTTTGCACTTGTGATAGTGTTGAAAACCACTTTTCGCACTTGTGTTAGTGTTGAAAAACAACTTTTCGCACTTGTGTTGGTGCAGGAAACCACTTTTGCACTTGTATTAGTGTGGAAAAACCACTTTTCGCACTTGTGTTAGTGTTGAAAAACCACTTTTCGCACTTGTGTTGGTGTTGAAAAACCACTTTTCGCACTTGTGTTAGTGTTGAAAAACCACTTTTCGCACTTGTGTTAGTGTTGAAAAACCACTTTTCGCACTTGTGTTAGTGTTGAAAAACCACTTTTCGCACTTGTGTTGGTGCAGGAAACCACTTTTGCACTTGTATTCGTGTGGAAAAAACACTTTTTGCACTTGTGACAGTGTTGAAAAACCACTTTTCGCACTTGTGTTAGTGTTGAAAAACCACTTTTCGCACTTGTGTTGGTGCAGGAAACCACTTTTGCACTTGTATTAGTGTGGAAAAAACACTTTTCGCACTTGTGATAGTGTTGAAAAACAACTTTTCGCACTTGTGTTAGTGTTGAAAAACCACTTTTCGCACTTGTGTTGGTGCAGGAAACCACTTTTGCACTTGTATTAGTGTGCAAAAACACTTTTTGCACTTATGATAGTGTTGAAAAACCACTTTTCGCACTTGTGTTAGTGTTGAAAAACCACTTTTCGCACTTGTGTTGGTGCAGGAAACCACTTTTGCACTTGTATTAGTGTGGAAAAAACACTTTTTGCACTTGTGATAGTGTTGAAAAACCACTTTTCGCACTTGTGTTAGTGTTGAAAAACCACTTTTCGCACTTGTGTTGGGGCAGGAAACCACTTTTGCACTTGTATTAGTGTGGAAAAACCACTTTTCGCACTTGTGTTAGTGTTGAAAAACCACTTTTCGCACTTGTGTTGGTGCAGGAAACCACTTTTGCACTTGTATTTGTGTGGAAAAAACACTTTTTGCACTTGTGATAGTGTTGAAAAACCACTTTTCGCACTTGTGTTAGTGTTGAAAAACCACTTTTCGCACTTGTGTTGGTGCAGTAAACCACTTTTGCACTTGTATTAGTGTGGAAAAACCACTTTTCGCACTTGTGTTAGTGTTGAAAAACCACTTTTCGCACTTGTGATCGTGTTGAAAATCCACTTTTCACACTTGTATTAGTGTGGAAAAAACACTTTTTGCACTTGTGATATTGTTGAAAAACCACTTTTCGCACTTGTGTTAGTGTTGAAAAACCACTTTTTGCACTTGTGTTAGTGTTGAAAAACCACTTTTCGCACTTGTGTTAGTGTTGAAAAACCACTTTTCGCACTTGTGTTGGTGCAGGAAACCACTTTTGCACTTGTATTAGTGTGGAAAAAACACTTTTCGCACTTGTGTTAGTGTTGAAAAACCACTTTTCGCACTTGTGTTAGTGTTGAAAAACCACTTTTCGCACTTGTGTTGGTGCAGGAAACCACTTTTGCACTTGTATGAGTGTGGAAAAAAACACTTTTTGCACTCGTGATAGTGTTGAAAAACCACTTTTCGCACTTGTGTTAGTGTTGAAAAACCACTTTTCGCACTTGTGTTGGTGCAGGAAACCACTTTTGCACTTGTATTAGTGTGGAAAAAACACTTTTCGCACTTGTGCTAGTGTTGAAAAACCACTTTTCGCACTTGTGTTAGTGTTGAAAAACCACCTTTCGCACTTGTGTTGGTGCAGGAAACCACTTTTGCACTTGTGTTAGTGTGGAAAAAACACTTTTTGCACTTTTGATAGTGTTGAAAAACCACTTCTCGCACTTGTGTTAGTGTTGAAAAACCACTTTTCGCACTTGTGTTGGTGCAGGAAACCACTTTTGCACTTGTATTAGTGTGGAAAAACCACTTTTCACACTTGTGTTAGTGTTGAAAAACCACTTTTCGCACTTGTGTTAGTGTTGAAAAACCACTTTTCGCACTTGTGTTGGTGCAGGAAACCACTTTTGCACTTGTATTAGTGTGGAAAAAACACCTTTTGCACTTGTGTTAGTGTTGAAAAACCACTTTTTGCACTTGTGTTAGTGTTGAAAAACCACTTTTCGCACTTGTGTTGGTGCAGGAAACCACTTTTGCACTTGTATTAGTGTGGAAAAAACACTTTTTGCACTTGTGATAGTGTTGAAAAACCACTTTTCGCACTTGTGTTAGTGTTGAAAAACAACTTTTCGCACTTGTGTTGGTGCAGGAAACCACTTTTGCACTTGTATTAGTGTGGAAAAACCACTTTTCGCACTTGTGTTAGTGTTGAAAAACCACTTTTCGCACTTGTGTTGGTGTTGAAAAACCACTTTTCGCACTTGTGTTAGTGTTGAAAAACCACTTTTCGCACTTGTGTTAGTGTTGAAAAACCACTTTTCGCACTTGTGTTAGTGTTGAAAAACCACTTTTCGCACTTGTGTTGGTGCAGGAAACCACTTTTGCACTTGTATTCGTGTGGAAAAAACACTTTTTGCACTTGTGATAGTGTTGAAAAACCACTTTTTGCACTTGTGTTAGTGTTGAAAAACCACTTTTCGCACTTGTGTTGGTGCAGGAAACCACTTTTGCACTTGTATTAGTGTGGAAAAAACACTTTTTGCACTTGTGATAGTGTTGAAAAACCACTTTTCGCACTTGTGTTAGTGTTGAAAAACAACTTTTCGCACTTGTGTTGGTGCAGGAAACCACTTTTGCACTTGTATTAGTGTGGAAAAACCACTTTTCGCACTTGTGTTAGTGTTGAAAAACCACTTTTCGCACTTGTGTTGGTGTTGAAAAACCACTTTTCGCACTTGTGTTAGTGTTGAAAAACCACTTTTCGCACTTGTGTTAGTGTTGAAAAACCACTTTTCGCACTTGTGTTAGTGTTGAAAAACCACTTTTCGCACTTGTGTTGGTGCAGGAAACCACTTTTGCACTTGTATTCGTGTGGAAAAAACACTTTTTGCACTTGTGATAGTGTTGAAAAACCACTTTTCGCACTTGTGTTAGTGTTGAAAAACAACTTTTCGCACTTGTGTTGGTGCAGGAAACCACTTTTGCACTTGTATTAGTGTGGAAAAACCACTTTTCGCACTTGTGTTAGTGTTGAAAAACCACTTTTCGCACTTGTGTTGGTGTTGAAAAACCACTTTTCGCACTTGTGTTAGTGTTGAAAAACCACTTTTCGCACTTGTGTTAGTGTTGAAAAACCACTTTTCGCACTTGTGTTAGTGTTGAAAAACCACTTTTCGCACTTGTGTTGGTGCAGGAAACCACTTTTGCACTTGTATTAGTGTGGAAAAACCACTTTTCGCACTTGTGTTTGTGTTGAAAAACCACTTTTCGCACTTGTGTTAGTGTTGAAAAACCACTTTTCGCACTTGTGTTGGTGCAGGAAACCACTTTTGCACTTGCATTAGTGTGGAAAAACCACTTTTCGCACTTGTGTTAGTGTTGAAAAACCACTTTTCGCACTTGTGTTAGTGTTGAAAAACCACTTTTCGCACTTGTGTTGGTGCAGGAAACCACTTTTGCACTTGTATTAGTGTGCAAAAACACTTTTTGCACTTGTGATAGTGTTGAAAAACCACTTTTCGC
The DNA here is from genome assembly GCF_964187855.1 of Myxine glutinosa. Taxonomy (NCBI): domain Eukaryota; kingdom Metazoa; phylum Chordata; class Myxini; order Myxiniformes; family Myxinidae; genus Myxine; species Myxine glutinosa. The sequence goes on from NC_136272.1 coordinate 97,266,079, forward strand.
ACTTGTGTTAGTGTTGAAAAACCACTTTTCGCACTTGTGTTGGTGCAGGAAACCACTTTTGCACTTGTATTAGTGTGGAAAAAACACTTTTTGCACTTGTGATAGTGTTGAAAAACCACTTTTTGCACTTGTGTTAGTGTTGAAAAACCACTTTTCGCACTTGTGTTGGTGCAGTAAACCACTTTTGCACTTGTATTAGTGTGGAAAAACCACTTTTCGCACTTGTGTTAGTGTTGAAAAACCACTTTTCGCACTTTGTGATCGTGTTGAAAATCCACTTTTCACACTTGTATTAGTGTGGAAAAAACACTTTTTGCACTTGTGATATTGTTGAAAAACCACTTTTCGCACTTGTGTTAGTGTTGAAAAACCACTTTTCACACTTGTGTTAGTGTTGAAAAACCACTTTTCGCACTTGTGTTAGTGTTGAAAAACCACTTTTCGCACTTGTGTTAGTGCAGGAAACCACTTTTGCACTTGTATTAGTGTGGAAAAAACACTTTTCGCACTTGTGTTAGTGTTGAAAAACCACTTTTCGCACTTGTGTTAGTGTTGAAAAACCACTTTTCGCACTTGTGTTGGTGCAGGAAACCACTTTTGCACTTGTATGAGTGTGGAAAAAACACTTTTTGCACTTGTGATAGTGTTGAAAAACCACTTTTCACACTTGTGTTAGTGTTGAAAACCCACTTTTCGCACTTGTGTTGGTGCAGGAAACCACTTTTGCACTTGTATTAGTGTGGAAAACCACTTTTCGCACTTGTTAGTGTTGAAAAACCACTTTTCGCACTTGTGTTAGTGTTGAAAAACCACTTTTCGCACTTGTGTTGGTGCAGTAAACCACTTTTGCACTTGTATTAGTGTGGAAAAACCACTTTTCGCACTTGTGTTTGTGTTGAAAAACCACTTTTCGCACTTGTGTTAGTGTTGAAAAACCACTTTTCGCACTTGTGTTGGTGCAAGAAACCACTTTTGCACTTGTATTAGTGTGGAAAAAACACTTTTCGCACTTGTGTTAGTGTTGAAAAACCACCTTTCGCACGACTGTTGGTGCAGGAAACCACTTTTGCACTTGTGTTAGTGTGGAAAAAACACTTTTTGCACTTTTGATAGTGTTGAAAAACCACTTTTCGCACTTGTGCTAGTGTTGAAAAACCACTTTTCGCACTTGTGTTAGTGTTGAAAAACCACCTTTCGCACTTGTGTTGGTGCAGGAAACCACTTTTCGCACTTGTGTTAGTGCTGAAAAACCACTTTTCGCACTTGTTTTGGTGCAGGAAACCACTTTTGCACTTGTATTAGTGTGGAAAAAACACTTTTTGCACTCGTGATAGTGTTGAAAAACCACTTCTCGCACTTGTGTTAGTGTTGAAAAACCACTTTTCGCACTTGTGTTGGTGCAGGAAACCACTTTTGCACTTGTATTAGTGTGGAAAAAACACTTTTCGCACTTGTGCTAGTGTTGAAAAACCACTTTTCGCACTTGTGTT
>NC_136272.1:97267768-97497768 GCF_964187855.1 Myxine glutinosa
GTGCGAAAAGTGGTTTATCCACATTAATACAAGTGCAAAAGTGGTTTCCTGCACCAACACAAGTGCGAAAAGTGGTTTTTCAACACTAACACAAGTGCGAAAAGTGGTTTTTCAACACTATCATAAGTGCAAAAAGTGTTTTTTCCACACAAATACAAGTGCAAAAGTGGTTTACTGCACCAACACAAGTGCGAAAAGTGGTTTCCTTCACTAACACATGTGCGAAAAGTGGGTTTTCAACACTATCACAAGTGCAAAAAGTGGTTTTTCCACACTAATACAAGTGCAAAAGTGGTTTCCTGCACCAACACAAGTGCGAAAAGTGGTTTATCAACACTAACACAAGTGCGAAAAGTGTTTTTCAACACTATCAGAAGTGCAAAAAGTGTTTTTTCCACACTAATACAAGTGCAAAAGTGGTTTCCTGCACCAACACAAGTGCGAAAAGTGGTTTTTCAACACTAACACAAGTGCGAAAAGTGGTTTTTCAACACTAACACAAGTGCGAAAAGTGGTTTTGCAACACACACAAGTGCGAAAAGTGGTTTTTCCACAATAATACAAGTGCAAAAGTGGTTTCCTGCACCAACACAAGTGCGAAAAGTGTTTTTTCAACACTAACACAAGTGCGAAAAGCGGTTTTTCAACACTATCACAAGTGCAAAAAGTGTTTTTTCCACACTAATACAAGTGCAAAAGTGGTTTCCTGCACCAACACAAGTGCGAAAAGTGGTTTTTCGAAAAGTGATTTTTCGAAAAGTGGACGGTTTCGAAAAGTGGACGAAAAGTGGTTTTTCAACACTAACACAAGTGCGAAAAGTGGTTTTTCCACACTAATACAAGTGCAAAAGTGGTTTCCTGCACCAACACAAGTGCGAAAAGTGGTTTTTCAACACTAACACAAGTGCGAAAAGTGGTTTTTCAACACTAACACAAGTGCGAAAAGTGGTTTATCCACATTAATACAAGTGCAAAAGTGGTTTCCTGCACCAACACAAGTGCGAAAAGTGGTTTTTCAACACTAACACAAGTGCGAAAAGTGGTTTTTCAACACTATCATAAGTGCAAAAAGTGTTTTTTCCACACTAATACAAGTGCAAAAGTGGTTTCCTGCACCAACACAAGTGCGAAAAGTGGTTTCCTTCACTAACACATGTGCGAAAAGTGGGTTTTCAACACTATCACAAGTGCAAAAAGTGGTTTTTCCACACTAATACAAGTGCAAAAGTGGTTTCCTGCACCAACACAAGTGCGAAAAGTGGTTTATCAACACTAACACAAGTGCAAAAAGTGTTTTTCAACACTATCAGAAGTGCAAAAAGTGTTTTTTCCACACTAATACAAGTGCAAAAGTGGTTTCCTGCACCAACACAAGTGCGAAAAGTGGTTTTTCAACACTAACACAAGTGCGAAAAGTGGTTTTTCAACACTAACACAAGTGCGAAAAGTGGTTTTTCAACACACACAAGTGCGAAAAGTGGTTTTTCCACAATAATACAAGTGCAAATGTGGTTTCCTGCACCAACACAAGTGCGAAAAGTGGTTTTTCGAAAAGTGATTTTTCGAAAAGTGGACGGTTTCGAAAAGTGGACGAAAAGTGGTTTTTCAACACTAACACAAGTGCGAAAAGTGGTTTTTCCACACTAATACAAGTGCAAAAGTGGTTTCCTGCACCAACACAAGTGCGAAAAGTGGTTTTTCAACACTAACACAAGTGCGAAAAGTGGTTTTTCAACACTTTCACAAGTGCAAAAATTGTTTTTTCCACACTAATACAAGTGCAAAAGTGGTTTCCTGCACTAACACAAGTGTGAAAAGTGGTTTTTGCCACACTAATACAAGTGCAAAAGTGGTTTCCTGCACCAACACAAGTGCGAAAAGTGGTTTTTCAACACTAACACAAGTGCGAAAAGTGGTTTTTCAACACTATCACAAGTGCAAAAAGTGTTTTTTCCACACTAATACAAGTGCAAAAGTGGTTTCCTGCACCAACACAAGTGCGAAAAGTGGTTTTTCAACACTAACACAAGTGCGAAAAGTGGTTTTTCAACACTATCACAAGTGCAAAAAGTGCTTTTCCACACTAATACAAGTGCAAAAGTGGTTTCCTGCACCAACACAAGTGCGAAAAGTGGTTTTTCAACACTAACACAAGTGCGAAAAGTGGTTTTTCAACACTAACACAAGTGTGAAAAGTAGTTTTTCAACACTAACTGCCTGAATGGCTGCCTGAATGGCCGACCAGAAAAAAAATGGCCAGAAAAATTTATCGGCCTCCTTGGCCAGGGCGCGAGGGTCCGTGATGGGTGAGTTAGCCAAAGCTAACCGTACCTGCCCGGGTAGCTGCCGGAGGAACAGCTCGCGGAAGAGGAAATCCGGGCTGTGGTTGCCGAATTGAGCCAGCATGTGGTCCATGCGCTCGGATGAACGGGCCTCACCCAGCTCCGGGAGGTCGAGTAGTTGTCGCGTGCGTTCGGTCTCCGTGAGTCCAAACGCACCGAGGAGTAGGCCTTTGAGCGCGCCATATTTGTCGGTGTTCTGCGGGTTCTGTAGGAAGCTCAGGACCCGGGGCGCGGTGGAGGCATTGAGCGCGGAGAACACATGGTGGTAGCGCATTGTGTCCTCCGTAATGTTCCGCAGGGCGAATTGAGAATCCGCTTGGGCGAACCAGACGGCCGCGTGCGATTCCCAAAAGCCAGGGAGCTTCAAAGCTACAGATGACTCCATCGCCATGTTTATCCAGCCGGGGTCACCAATTGTGGGAGCTATGCTCGCACGATAAAACCGGACAAAATGAACGACGCCAGGAATGAAGTTTCACTGAGCTATTTATTTTCAGCTCACTCGAAAGAACTCAAAAGCACTGAATCAGCCCATCGAATGGGCGGCAATTTATAAGTAAAGCTCAACACACAAAAGCCACGCCTCTCAGGCGGGGCGTGGTATGCAAATAGGTAAGCCAAGTGTTCGCCCAGGAAAAGCAAGTCTGGACAAGCCCGGGCGAGTCCGGACAAGTGACCGCTCGCTGGTTGCGTCATCGGCCGGTGCAAGGTAATTGTGTCATGCTTCCAGTAACCGCGACAGTATAATATTTTTACTTCCTCTGGAAGCCGTTGCTTCTTCGGAAAGGCTATTATAACTATAAGCTATATTTATACACATAACCACTGCAGGAAAAACGCCTTGGGGAAGTGGGACATTATTCGTATTCATATTGTTTTGTAATAACATTAACAATATGTGATTATCATTAATTTTGTTATTAAAAGCGTCTTTGGAAAAACGTCACGATAACTCTTCTTTGGAAATATGCCACGATAAAGCTAATTTAACATTTATATACACCTCAACGTGCAACCCCATTGACAGCAATGGCGGGCAAACTTGCTCGGGGGGCGGGGGGAGAAAACCTCCTTGGGGAGGGGGGGGCAAATGAATGCGCTACAACCTTCATTGTGTAACCCTTCGTCATCCTGACAGGTTTTGTTGAGATTGGATAAGTAACGACAGAATGTATTGGCGACAAAAATTCATCACAGACACAAATGGCGTATTTTAGTATGATTACTTTATCCTCATCAGATTGGGATTTGAGATCAAAAGATGAATATGAGGTAAAAGTACAAAAGGTTCGCTTTTATTTATTGGTACTTCTGTAAATATATATGTTTTACCTTTGTAGAACAATAGCATTTTTTATGTTCTGTACGCCCATTTTGAGTAAGCATGCCGTCATTTTGAGTTCCGCACCCCCATTTTCAATAAGCATACCCCCATTTTGAGTAATCCTTTTCAGTACTACTTGTCATCACCGGGCCCCGTGCGGTTCCGGGCGATGACATCATGCAGTGAGCGCCTGGAGATGGAATAGCAAAGGAGCGGTGTACAACAAGTGAATAAATCAAAACAAAAAGTTTTGCACATTTCCACGCATTCCGAAATCCAGGAAGGCGGGAAACGTACCATTGCAGTGCAGGATTTGAGAAACCAGTCAAACTTGAATTGCGGAGCGTTGCGCACACACTGCAGCAGCTCGTCGTAGACGCTCTCCCGATCGAAACCCATCTTGAGCAGCATGCAGATGAGGAAACAATCCTCTTCTTCAGTGTAGTTCTTCCCCTTGATGGTACCATCGGCAATGTGCAGTTGGTGGAAGGGTGCCTTGTAGCGAGCAATCTGGCGACAGGCCAGAGTTTTGTTCGGATACAACATGCATTTTAAGGCCATTTTCCCTGCTAGAGTGGGGGTTAGCCTTGCAGTCCCCATGACAATCTTCTCCATTTTTCCCTATTTTCTGCATCTCTCCTTGTTAACCCCCATTGCCCGCATTTCTTCTTCCACCATCTTTAGCCAAGTCTTTCTCGATCTTCCCTGTCCTCTACTTCCTTCTACATTAACTTCCATCACTCTTCTCAACCAGTCACTTTCATCCTTCCTCAACACATGACCAAACAATCTCAACCTGTTCCTCTTCACAGCATCAATCACAGGCAATATTCCCATCATCTTTCGCAATTCATCATTTGTCTTCCTCTCTCTCAACGATACTCTGCACATCCATCGAACCATTCGCATTTCCACCCTTTCCAGCCTTCATTGCTGCTCTACGTTCATTACCCATGTCTCGCTCCCATAAATCATAACACTTCTCACACATGCAGCATACACCTTTCCCTTCAGCTTTAGCGACACTCTCCTCCTCATCAGCACGCCACTCAGTTCCCAAAACTTCTGCCATGCACATCTCACTCGAGCAACCGTTGCCGAGTCTGATCCACCTTCTCCATTCAGCATGTCTCCGAGGTAGCAAAATGTTTTCATACCTTCCAGCTTCACGCCGTCTCCAAGATCCAACTCAACATTTCCTCCATCTGCAGCTCCCTCTGTGCACACCTTACATTTGAATGTAGCTGCCACACTGGTAAATGACCCTCTCAGACCACTACATTTTTGATGAACCCACTCAGCGCACATTGTACATTGAATGGAGTTCACTCCGACACCCTTCCTGCACACAGCACACGGCCACTTCCCAGTTCTTTCCACCTCACCACATGCTTTACCACTTGCCATCACCTTCGTCTTTCCGATATTCACCTTCAGACGTTTTGTCTCCATACATTCCTTCCACTTGTTCGTCTTTTCCTTCAGTCCATCCATACTTTCCACAATCAACACCAGATCATCTGCATACAACAACTCCCACGGTAAACCCTCCTTTACGTTCTGAGCCAGCACCTCCATCACAGCTACAAATAGTAGTGGACTTAGTACCGACCCCTGATGCACTCCCACCTTCACCTCAAACTCACCACTGTTCCCGTCCTTCGTCCTTACAGCTGTGCGCGCTCTTTTGTACATTGCCATCACTACTCTGATCAACCATTCCTCCACTCCTAACTTCCTCAATGCCCATGTCAATACTTTGCGTGGAACCCTATCGAATGCTTTCTCCAGATCAACAAACCCAAAAAACAACTTCTTCCTCTTATCCATGTACTTCTCCTGCAACTGCCTCACAATGAAAAGCGCGTCTGTCGTTCCTCTTCCTGGCATTAATCCAAACTGCATTTCGTCGATCTTCACTTTCTTCCTTGTCCTCCTCTCCAACACCCTTTCCAATACCTTCATTCCATGCTCCAATAACTTTATCGTTCGGTACGAGCCACACTCCAGAGGGTCACCTTTCCCCTTGTGTAGAGGGACGAGGGTACTCAGTTCCCAATCCACTGGAATGCGGCCTTCTTTCACCACCAGATTACAGATCTCTGTCATTCTCTTCACACCCCAACTTCCTGCTGCCTTCAACATATCTCCCACAACTCCCGTCGGCCCTCTCGCTTTTCCACTCTTCATTGCTTTTATCGCTTCCTCAACTTCCTTCTCAGTTATCTTCTCTGCCGGTCCAAAAACTGGGTTACTCTCTATGTTGCCATCCCATTCATTCTCTGTATTCAACAGCATTTCCATATATCTTTTCCATCTTCCTTTAATTCCATCTGAACGATTTGTCCCACTTCATCCTTCAAGCAACTCACCCCCATTACATCACACCTCTCTTTCGCTATGTGCTTTGCAATCCTGAATACTGCTTTCTGACCCTCTTCCGAATCCAAGCGTTCTCCGAACATTTTCCTACATGCCTCCTGCGCCTTTGCTACCTCTTTCTTTGCAGCCTTCCTGGCTGCCTTATAACTTTCATGCTCTGCTGTTTCTGCTCCCGTACCCTTCGCCTTCTGCCACTCCTTGAACTTCTTCCTCTTCTCGTCAATCCTCTTTCCAACTTCAACATCCCACAACCATGTTTCCGAGTGCCTCGGTGGGCCTTTTGTCCATCCACATACCTCACCAACGGCTCCCAACAGACTAGCTTTCATTGACATCCAACCACTTTCAAGCTCAACCACATCATCCTCTACCCTACTCAGCATCTCTTTTAATTCCTCCCTTACTGTCACCTCTTTCAACCTCCACACCTTCATTCTCGGTTGGTACTTCACCCGCCGAGCTCTCCTCGCACCTTTCACCCTTATGTCGCAGACAACCAAGTGGTGCTGTGAAACAGCCTCCTCCCCCGGCATCACCTTTGTGTCCCGGAGGTGCCCCCTATCTCGCCTACGCACCATCAGGTAGTTAACGGTTGTCGTCGACCCACCTGACGTGTATGTAACAAGCTTATTATCCTCTTTCTGAAACTGAGTATTACAAATCAACAAATCAGCTCCATCAGCAAACTCCAAAATCCTTTCACCTTCTCCATTTCTCACACCATATCCGTAACGCCCATGAACTCCCTCAAAACCATCCATACTCCTTCCCACATGTCCATTCAGGTCTCCTCCCACCACAACTTCCTCATCTTTCACGTTTTCCATCAGCTTCTCTATTGCACACCAGAACTTGTCCTTCTCTTCATCGCTTCGACCAACCTGTGGAGCATATCCCGAGATGACGTTCACCAAGAGCTTTCCAATCATCATTTTCACCATCATCAACCTATCACTCACTCTAGTCACACTCACCACACTGTCTACAAACTCCTCAGAAAACAGGACACCAACACCATTCACGCCCTCCGGGCACCCTTGCCACACAAACTTGTATTTCTGTCCCTGCCTACCCTTCACCATTCTCACACCACTTCCCTTCCATCTCGTCTCTTGCACACAACATATGTCCATTCTTCTTCTGACCAATACTTCCACCACTTCTCCTGATCTCCCTGTCATTGTCCCTACATTCCATGTCCCAAACCTCAGAAACCGATCTCCACTTCGGGCTGCACCCTGCCCATATGTACTTGTAATTGTCATGGTTCTCTTTTTGAGGCAATGTTTTTATGGCCGGATGCCCTTCCTGACGCCAACCCTCTTAGTCGTCTCTTACGACACGCAGCGATACGGTGTACCTATTCTGACCAGGGTACACACTGGGAAACGTTTAAAACATGGAATTCGGGGGGGGGGGAGGGGCGGCGTCAGCATCACGGCTGCGGTTTCAACATATTCCAACAATATCCAAACAGAACCATGAAAACCATGAAAAACAATCCGGGAAAAGTCTCCAAGTGAGAACGTGGATTTGAGAAAGAAGGGGCAGAGGCGGAAGAAAAACGAGATTCAGGGGGCGGGGCATAAGCCGAGACGAGGAGGAGAGTGAACAAGCACGTGTCCGGGTGGAGAGAAAGAATAAATATAGAATTCTTTGTCTAGGGAGGTCAGGTGAGGGGGAGAAAACAAAATAAAAGAAACAAGCAATACAGCGAAGGAAATAACCCAAACCGACAAAACACCGACGGGGGGAGGGAAGCCCCAACTTAGGGAGGGAAGCCGCGCACGAGGTACTACCCAGAAAACGATTAATTACACACAAGTTTGCACGAACCACAAACCGACAGCAACTAGAAACACACAATAACACGTACACAGCAAAATAACCAGTGGAAATTTGACAAAGACAAGAATGGGAAAACACTCAAACTTCGATGCCGTGGAGAGCTCGAAGCACGCCTCACTCGCCCGAGGAACCGGCAGATGTTCGGATACATCCAATCAAATTGGCATGTGCATAATCAACGACAAACAGAAAACAGAACCATGACAACAAAGTACACAATCAGATTTTAGAATCTCGAAGAGAATGCACCAAGGGAAGAAAGAAAGATTAAAATGAGACGACACAAAACAGGATGTTTTAACCGTGGCAGTTCTTGTTGCGAGCGCCCCACACCTTCGCATCCAACGCTATCTTGATGCCGATGCGACGCTGGATCCGAGCCTCTCCACGCTCAATCTGGGAGATGATCTTCTCGATGTCCTGCAGCTCATTGGAGTGATCCCAGAACACCGCTATGATGAGAAATAAAAGTGAAGTTCCACAGATTAATGAGAGCAGCAATGTGGGTAAATATATTCAATACGGAGGTCAACGTAATGGGATTGTTGTGAAGAGCATTTGACTCGGAGAAAGATAACTGGAACATTTCATCAACTAGGGAGTTCATAGAACACCTTTCGCCATGTCGTCTTGAGAAAGAAGGACATGGGAAAGAGACCGATTTTTACCAAAGGAAAGAAACCGATCACTCCCTGCTGACAACAGACCGAGCTCACTTACATCAGTCTCTATAAATCTTTCAGCACATAATTTTCCATAATATTATGGCTCGTATAGAAAGACATAAAAACCTGAAAACATAACAGCATGGCTTTTTGAAAGCCCACTTTTGTGAGACACATCTTGTGAACACTGTGGAGGAGATGGGGTTTTTTTTGTATTACATAGCCAAGGCTGGTGTTTGAGCTAGTACTAGTATACTGAATAGACCAGGATACAACAGGACAAAAGGAACAGCAGAGAAAGGGGGAAAACACCAACAGCAGAGACAAAGGCCAAGACAGAGGGATAAAGACAAACAAGACAGAGGGAAAAAGACAAACAAGACAGAAGGAAAATTAGGGACAGGAGAGGATGCAAGGGGTGGACAAGGTGGATGCAGAAGGGAACTCTCATGAGGGAAAACTGGAAATTTGGAAGAAGGGGTTGGGTGGGGTGGAAGCTTAACGAGAGTAGTAGAGGTCATGGTTTTGGATTGGGATGATCTGACATGGTGGTGAACAGCTGTCTTGACGACCTGGAGGGAAGAATGAGATTGAAGAGGATATGGAAGTTGGTTGCACAGGTGGGAAATAAAAGAAACAAATGAGTGATGTGAACAGTGATCCTCGATTCAGGCAGTTTCACCAGAAGGGGAAGGTGGTGGACCATATGAACACCTGGGAGGGGTGGGGGGTGGTCGATGAGAAAGGAGGCAGAGGAAGACAGAGACCACCGACCAGTCTGTGATGGCAAAATGATAGGCCCATAAACTCAGCTTCATTGCAGGAGAGTCCAATAATCTTGAAGACCTTGGTTCACTGACGATTGCCTTTTGTACCGATCCATTCATGGGCAGGAATATCAAGTACAGTTGCAGAAATATCCAGACACATTGAGGGATTTGTCCCACAGATGGCAAATGACTTTCCACCTGTCAAAGTGCCACACAATGCATGCAACAAGATGCGGCCAACCTTGGGATTAAACATACTGCATGTTGAGGGTAAACTTTACATCTATTCAGCAGAGCCATTATCTTGGTGTCAACCTGTCAAGCAACATGACAGGTAATCATCATGTGAACCATGTTGTAAATGTTGCAAACAAAATCCTGGGATTCGGAAGGAGAAGCCTACCCAAATGGGAAGCAAACGTTGACATAGCTGCAAACAAGGCATTGGTACATCCCAAACCTGAGCCTACAGATTTGGGATCCTACCTTGAAAATAAACTGGATATATGTGCAGCATGGTTTGTCTCTAATGACTATGCCAGATATTCCAGTATTACGTCAATGTTGAGCTCCTTGAAGTGACCTTCAATGCAACATCGACGACGGCCAAGTAGGCTCATACTGTTCTTCAAGGCAGTACACCATGAAGTTACTATTGATATTCCACCATACGTCAACCAAGCAATCCGCTCCAGGAGGAAACACCAACTGCTTTGTGCCTCTCCAGTGTCGCACTTAAGGCATACCTTAATTGTTACATACCTAATACCACAAGAGACTGGAATAACCTCCCACCAGAAACAAAAACAAAAAAAAACACCTCGCAGCAATTTAAAATACAACTAAATTGATATATGTCGGAAAATTACATGCCCAGACCAGGAATCGAACCTAGGCTCTCGGAAAAACCATACCAGTGCTCTGCCATCTGGGCTATCTGGACGACCCTGACTGAGCATGCAATTTTCCCACACATATGATTTCACTCTTTCCGGAAATGCTTCCGGGGCACTCGCTGCCAACCATATGAGAACCAATGGCCTGAACACGGGGCAGCGAGCACTGAGCGTTCCACATAGTCTGTCAGTCTGTCCGTCCGTCACGCAAAGAACAGTTTTCCGGACTTTTTTTCTAAACTCTTAATGCTAATGATTTCAAACTTGGTACATGGTTTCCTCATGATAAGTTACAGATCAAGTTCGAACTTCACGACATTTAGATCATTTTTGACAAAGTTATGGCACTTTGAACTTTGGTAATTTCCCCAACAGTTTTCCGGACGACAGACTGCCGGTAGGGAACATGTATTTCAGCGCAATACTCAGAATGCTTGTTGTCTGTGTCCTTTATGACGTCTGTAAAAACAGGACATTTCCTGTTTGGAATGATTTTCAATTCTGTTTGACTGCCAGACAGACAAGAGTAAAAAAAAATTCTCACTCCTCTCTTCACATGCGCGATTGGGACGAATTCGGAGCAAAAGAACTGCGAAACCACAGATTAGTTTCCGATTCATGTTCAAAATAAAACATTCAATTGAAATAAGTAGTTCCTCGATCAATAAACTGACGTTTGTGGACAGACAGACGAAGGGGACCAATTACTTAACCTCGCTTTTCGAGTACGCGGGGTAAAAACAAAGACGACGGTCGGGTCGAATGAGAGTAGATCACAGTATAAAAAGAACAAGTTTGCGTCATGCAATGAGACATCCTTACTCGAATACTCGATGACCTCCTCTGGAGCTTTTCCTTCGACCTCCTGTGCGATGTTATCTATGTCGTCCCGGCCCCACTTCTCGTTCGCTTTTATGAACTGATTGAAGTCACGCTTGTTCCAGCTCGTGAAACCCTGTCAAGAAAAGGTGCCGTGTTTATGAAAATTTATTTCATTCCACTCATCATATTGAAAAGGTCAATGGAGCCTTCGCCAATTCCCTTCTGGTTTTGGATAAAGAAATCACACAAATTGACCCCATGCTTCCTCTTTGGTGGAAATCTGCGAAACAACAGGAAAGGATCATGAAAAAGGGAAACCTGCAAGAGGAGTTTCTCCTTTTCCTCCATCTCGTCCTCTGGTAACGGCTCAGCCGATTCGATCTTGCTCTGCTACTCCTTCTGAGCGTACGCCGAGTTTGGCAGATCCGAGTTCTGCAGAAACTTTGCAGGAAATCAAAAAAATAAAGAGAATGAACAAGAGTACTCCTGTAAACTGGTATGCAACAAAGGACACACATTCAACAATGTGAAATTTGGTTTAGTTCATAGATCAAAGGCACAAGGTTCACTTTGTATCCAATGGTCTTTCTGTAGTGGAGGATCTCCTTCTCCAGAATCTCTAACAGCCGAGGGGGGAAGAACTGGAAGTCCTGAATGTTTGGTTGTCTTGGGGGTCGTGGAGCCTGGGAGAACAAGAAACGACCTTAAATCTGTTTCATTAGCATTTAAAGATGTTTACGTTGAGGGAAGTTGTAACCTTTTGCATTCAAATTGTGAATTTGAGGGGTTTTAGGCAGAACCTAAAATTCGGCAAAAACCAATAATCATGCACGATTGATGAAACAAAGCACTAATCATACAACTGCTCCACAAAACATCTGACAAGACGTCATTTCCGCATTTCAAACCTTGGGGGCTTTCGGCTCAGTGACCCGCAGGGCATCTCGGAAGTAGGCATCGACGGCGTAGTTTGCTTTCCTTTCGCGCTTTGGAGGTTCGATCCACTCCGTCATGTTCGTCTACAAATATTTCACATTCAAATCCATCAATAATTCCACAGTTTTGTTTGAAAGTGTTCAGAGGAAAGGTCAGCCTGGCAAGAGGTGACCTCGTGATTATTACAGTCATGGCCAAACATATTGGCACCCATGCACTTTTTTCAAATAACACAATTTTCTCTAAAAATAAATTGAAATTGACAAAAGTATTTGGTCTCCACAATAATTTATTTCACTGTTAATATTACAGAACCTTTGTTTTTGATTCAGAACTTAATATATCCTTTTAAATCAGAAAAGAAAAATAAATGGCATTGACAAAATTATTGACACCCTAGACTTGATATTTCGGAGCACACACAGCCTTTGGACAAAATAACTGCAGTAAAGCGCTTCCTATAGCCATGAATGAGCTTCCAACACCTCTCTATTAGCAGTTTGGCCTACTTTTGTGCAAACTGCTCCAGTTCTCCCAGAATTGAAGGGTGCCTTATCCCAACTGCTGTTTTCAGATCTCCCCACAGGTGTTCAATGGGATTTAGACCTGGACTCATTGCTGGCCACTTCAGAACAGTCCAGCGTTTTGTCTTGAACCATTTCTGGGTGATTTTTTAAGTGTGTTTGGGGTCATTGTCCTGCTGCAAGACCCATGACCTTCGACGGAGACCTAGCTTTCTGACACTGGGTCGAACAATGCGCCGCTCCAAAATGCCATCGTTATCTCCTGATTTCATGATGCCATGCACACATTCAAGGCACCCAGTGCCAGAGGCAGCACAGCAACCCCAAAACATCACTGAACCTCCTCCATGTTTGGCTGCAGGGAAGATGTTCTTTTCTTTGAAGGCTTCAATTTGTTTTCTGTAAACATTGAGATGATGTGCTGCACCAAAAAGCTCTAATTTGGTCTCATCTGTCCACAGGACATTCTCCCAGAAAGATTTTGGCTTGTTCAGGTGTGTTTTGGAAAATTCTAGTCAGGCTTTCTTACGTCTCTCTCAGCAGTGGGGTCGTCCTGGATCTCCTACCATAGAACCCCCTTTCATTGAGTTGGCGACGCATGGTGCGAGTTGAAACTGTTGCACCTTGTGTCTGTAGGTCAGCTTGAATCTGTTTGGCAGTTGATTGAGGTGCTTTCTCCACCATCCGAACAATCCTTCGCTGCAATCTTCGATCAAGTTTTCTCTTGCGGCCACGTCACGTTCAGGGAGGTTGGTTACACTGCCATGGGACTTAAACTTCCTGATAACAATGCATTCGGTGGACACAGGAACATCAAGGTCTCTGGAGATGGAATTGTAGCCTTGAGATTGTCCATGTTTGCATCAATCTTGTGTCTGACCTCCACAGACAATTCTCTGGTTTTCTTTCTTTTCTCCATGCTCATTGCGGTACACACAGCAACACAAAACAGCAGAATGACTCCTTTTCTCCATTCAAACTGGTTGAATGAGTGATTTTTATATTGCAGGCGCCTGCAACTCACCACAGGTGAGTTCAATTCCAAAGTAAAGGAGAATCACCTGCTTGAAATCTAATTATTTCTAACAACTTCTGAAAGGTGCCAATAATATTGTTGCGGTTTTGTGTTTTTATAATAAAGGTTAATTTCCCCTCCTAGTTGGTACACTACAACATGTCGCCTCGTTTAAGCTGTTATTTCTTCGTAACTGTAAAGCGCAGTCCTTTCCTGTGTTAGTTTTGCGTTGAGTAGGATAATGAGAATTATGTCCCCTTACGATGCCTCGATGCTTTTTGTTTTGGCACGAAATGCCACGAGGCAGGCCTGAACAAGTCGACCAAGGCCGAAGGAAGGCGGAGGAGGAGCCAACGGTAAACGCGAGCCGCCAATCAGGGCTCCACGGGAGTGACTTACCACAGCGGCAAAAGGCGTGGTTTGGAACATTCGATTCGGGCCATGGCGGGGCAATATAACCCTGTGCCGAGAGCCCCCACCTCAGTTGGTGAGTCAGCAGATGAGTTGCGCAGCCCATGAGAAGAGTTCTGAATCGGATTTGTGAGAAGACGCACGTGAGATTGCGTTGTGTCGAGTCATATTGGAGGAACTGAATAACTCCGTGTACACGAACTTTGCCCTGCTCCCTGCGCAGTATTAATCGCGCTGTAAAGACGACCCGCGCCGGGCCACAGACGCGCGTATTTCCTTCTGCCTGCCTTTGCCGATATACGCGCCGCGAGGATTTTCTCGCCTGCCTGCTTTCGCCGAGATACGTGCTGTGACCGCCAGAGGGCCACACCGAGCTGTTCCTGGAGCGACCGAAGCAGGCGCGTTCGGCGCGCGAACATCCTTCCTCCATCTCCCTGTGTGTGAAAGTGGGCCCATTGTCTGGGTAATAAGTAAGACTGATTAAGACTGCCCTGTCTCTTCTTCTACCAATCATTGTAAATAGTGTAAATAAACCTGTTATTTCTTCTGATTCGACCGTCTTGTGTTTCCATCATTGGCTTGGCATGGTACGAATTAGATCGCTCTAATCGGGTTCAATAGCAAGGTAACAGCATGGGTCACGTGGTACGCCATACGCTCGGGTGTACTTAATTACGCGTGGTTCGTGCGAGACTCGATCCCCGCTCTCGCTGCGGCGTGGGTACTCAAGGTACGTGCAAAATTGTCCCGAGACCCTTTACCACGTCTGCCCGGAACTGGCGACTCAGTCTCGCGGTTTCGAAGACCCAAGGAAAAAAAGGGGCTTAATCTCCCCCTTTGTAAGGGAGCGGGCTTTGGAAAACCGCAACAATATTATCCGGGCCAGTTTAGGATTTCTGTGTGGAACAAGCGAAGATTTAGTAATTTTATCAGTTTTTTTTTGTTTTTTTCCACTGCAAGCCAAAGAAATACATATACTAGATGACCAAAAGTATGTGGCCACCCGAACAATGGAACATCTCATTCCAAAATCATGGGCATTAATGTGGAGTTGGTCCCCCCCCCCCCACTCCCCTCCTCCCTTTGTTGCAAAAACCGCCTCCACTCTTCTGGGAAGGCTTTCAACTGGATGTTGGAAAATTGCTAAGGGGATTTGCTTCCATTCAGCCACAACAGCATTAGTGAGGTCGGGCGATTAGGCCTGGCTTGCAGTCGGCGTTCCAATTCATCCCAAAGGTGTTTGATGGGGTTGAGTTCAGGGCTCTGTGCAGGTCAGTCAAGGTCTTCAACACCGATCTCGCCAAACCATTTCTGTATGGACCTCGCTTTGTTCATGGGGGTATTGTCATGCTGAAACAGGAAAGGGCCTTCCCCAAACTCTTGCCACAAAGTTGGAAGCACACAATCATCTAGAACGTCATTGTATGCTGAAGCGTTAAGATTTCCCTTCACTGGAACTAAGTGGCCTAGCCCAAAGCATGAAAGAGAGCCCCAAACCATTATTCCTCCCCCACCAAACTTTGCAGTTGGCACTATGCATTCGGGCAGGTAACGTTCTCCTGGCATCCGCCAAACCCAGATTCGTCCTTCGGACTGCCAGATGGTGAAGCGTGATTGATCACTCCAAAGAATGCGTTTCCACTGCTCCAGAATCCAATGGCGGCAAGTTTTACACCACTCCAGTCGACGCTTGGCATTGCGCATGGTGATCGTCGGCTCGTGTGCGGCTGCTCGGCCATGGAAACCCATTTCATGAAGCTCCGGACGAACAGTTGTTGTGCTGACGTTGCTTCCAGAGGCAGTTTGGAACTCGGTAGTGAGTGTTGCAACCGAGGAAAGACGATTTTTATGCGCTTCAGCACTCGGCGGTCCCATTCTGTGAGCTTGTGTGGCCTACCACTTTTCAGCTGAGCTGTTGTTGCTCCTCGACGTTTCCCCTTCTCAATAACCACACTTACAGTTGACAGGGGCAACTCCAGCAGGGCAGAAATATCTTTTAGAGGTATGTGTGCATAATGCTCATTATTTAAAATCGTTGATGTAATCGCAATGCTCATATCTCAATTCACAATGCTCATATCAATTCATAATCACAATGCTCATATCCTTCATATCCTTCATATCCTTCATATCCTCATATCCTCTCCTTGCTTCACCCTATATTAATATTTTCTCTCCACTCTTGTCTTTTACAGAAAGAGATTCAAAATCTGAAGACATCTGCTGTATTTGAATTGTGCTGGGAAGAAGCTGATGGCTTGTGCTGGGAAGAAGCTGAATATATACCTCAAGAAAAATGTTTTAATAATATAAGGATTTTTATGTTTTCACTATTATTTAATTATATTTGTTTTGACTAAAATTATTTAATTCTTAATTACAAAAAGGGAATAAAGGAAAAAAATAAAGGGAAGTGCGCCCCTACCAAAGACCCTCCACCCCCCTCATCCCGCCCCTCCCCTTGTGTGTGTGGTGAAGGTGGGGGTGGGATGAGGGTGTGGAGGGTCAAGGGTGAGGGCACACAGAGGGGTGGGGGATGATGGGTGTGGTCTGTGTGGGTGTGGTCTGTGTGGGCGTGGTCTGTGTGGGTGTGGTCTGTGTGGGCATGGTCTGTGTGGGTGTGGTCTGTGTGGGCGGGGTCTGTGTGGGCGTGGCTTATGATGATTATTTTTTATTACTAGTAATTAAATTAACTAATCTGGGTGGGGTGGATAAAAGTATGAATGGTTGTTGTTTAATGGCTTATCATCTTTGTTTTTTGTAATTCTTGTGAGTAAAATGAACCCAAGATTTCTTCCCCATTCATATCATATAATTTGTAGGTCCAAGGGACTGTATCCATTACATCAACGATTTTAAATAATTCATTAGTCCATTTTTTTGTATAACCTTTCTCAAAATGACTTTTCCATCTGTATATTCTTACAATATCAGCAACTTTGAACTTCGGTTTTCTTAAATTAATCTCCTTTTCATATTCTAATTTTGTAAATGATTCTGACGGTTTTAATTTTGTTGATGAATGAACGGTATTATTGTAATTATCTACAATATCCTGAATTAAATATACCCATTGTTGAGAACCGAGTTGTGTGAATTTTTTATATAATTTCTCTTTCAAAGTGCGATTAAAATGCTCAATAACAACTGCCTTTCCTTCATTAAAGGTGCTGTATTATTTAATACCTTCCCCCTTAAGAAATTTCATAAATATTTTGTTATAGAACTCTGTTCCCTCATCAGTCCATAACTTCTTTGGTTTCCTTTTGCTTTTACTAAATATGCCACTGAAAGCTAACATAAGAGTATCACCCCTTTTGTTTTTCAAAGGATCAACCCAAGCATATCTACTCCTCAAATCAATAACGGTTAAAGCATACCTGTATCCCCTATCATTATTCAATTCAATTAAATCGGCGGACCAGATGTGGTCGGTGTCTTTAGAATAAACCTTCCTTCTTTTAAACTTTGTGATTATAGGTTTGTGTAATTCATTAGCCAAAAGCTCCTCAGTCTTGATGACATCATTAGAGCCTAATAGTTTTTTGAGGGTGAATAACCAAGACCAAGTTTCAATTTGGCACTTATCATTTTTTTCACAATAAACCTATCAACTTTCTCTCTCAACGTAGGATTTCGTATCAAAGACAAATTATACAACATTTCTTTATCTGCTTCATGTTTTTCATCCAATGTAGTGGTATTCCCATAAGCAATATCATGCTTCATACACACTTCATCAACCCTATTTATAGGTTTAGACCAAGGTTTAGGATTGTCAGCCTCATCTAATCTTTTATCCAGGTTTGTTCCAGGACCACAGAAAGAACATCCAGGTAGATGTAGTTCCCCAGGAATTCCAGTTGTTGTAAATTTACTTGCTGACAGAAACTTTTGTGTGTCTCCTCCACTTTTAGGAGAGATTAATTGGCACTTTTTAGAGCCACACACTTGACATATTCCTTTTTGATAAACTCTATTATTTTTAGCTTTAACAGAAGAGATATTTTTAGATTTCGTTTTCTTTTTACATTTGAGACAATAACTCATATTTATTTATGAGAAAAGGTCCGACATAGTGCCAAAACCTTTTTTGGTTTTCAACATATACATTTCAATCTTTATTTTTAAAACATAAAGAATCCTTAGAAATGTCTTCACTCTCTCCTCCATTTATTTATCAATAAAACTTTAACCAAAATCAATAACCCCAACATCATCAACTATATGACCTTTCTCTTCTTCATGTATATCTTCTCCCTGAACTCAACTCAGCAAATTAAAAAACCAATATCTTCATAAGTCATTAATTCTTTATTTTCCTCTTCGGTGCGTTGATTGATTTATTTGCCATAATACCTTCAATCTTTCATTAATCTCAGAAATTTAGCTCTTTCACGAGCCTCGATCTTGTATACAAAAAAAAAAAAAAAAAAAAAAAAAGGTCATATTTTTATATTTTTCCTCCCTCTCTCTTTCCTCCCTTTCCTCCTTCTCCTTTTTCTCTCTTTCCTCCCTCTCCTCTTTCTCCCTTTCCTCCTTCTCCCTTTCCTCCCTCTCCTCCTCTCCTTTTTCTCCCTTTCCTCCTTCTCCTTTTTCTCCCTTTCATCCTTCTCCTTTTTCTCTCTTTCCTACTTCTCCCTTTCCTCCTTCTCCTTTTTCTCTCTTTCCTCCTTCTCTTCTTCAACTGCTTTCTCCTTCTCCTCAACTCCTTCCTCATCCCTTGCTACCCTTGAGTTTGAGCC
This sequence comes from Myxine glutinosa, assembly GCF_964187855.1. Lineage (NCBI taxonomy): Eukaryota > Metazoa > Chordata > Myxini > Myxiniformes > Myxinidae > Myxine > Myxine glutinosa. Next base: position 97,286,449 of record NC_136272.1, read on the forward strand.
CCAAAGAATATTATACATTTTCTCATCTGGATTTTGAGATATTCTTGTATCTATAATTATTTTTCTCATAATAGGATACCAATAAGATTTGTTGATGATTTCTAAAAGAGTTTTATATTTCATAACTTTGAGAAGTTCATTTTTATTTAATATTTTAATCAAGTCTCTATTTGTGGGTTTAACAATATCAATATAAGGCCAGTTTTTTATGACAAAATTTCCATGTATATGCTCCAAATCATAAGGTATGTAATACCGAGCACCCTTTTCTTGTAGGTATCCCTGAATACAAAAATTATAATTCTCTTGTAGTCTTCTTCCTGCCATTTATGTATCACAAATATATGTGAGATTAATATTATGACAGGTAATACCACCCCATCTTCCCACTACCAAATGGTTTGTATTCCTCGGCTTTCTATCCTTATCTCATTACATTCCTTCTTTGTCATGCTAACCATCGCTATACTATCATATTTTTTTTTATTCTTAAAATCATGTATTTGTTGTTTACTAATTGTACTTCCACATAACTCTTTATCCTCACCAAGTGGATAATATTCTTCTTTACGAGACTGATTAAAATCATGCAGGTCTTCTAAGTTTATTGAAAAAAACCAATTATACCCGAAATCAGGCATATCATACCCCCATTTATTAATTCGCATATTAACTATGTGTCCTTTATAAAATTCAATTGTAAGCAGATAGTTAAATTGAATGAGGAAAGGTGTATGGTCAGTATAACCAGGTGTTGTGGTTGTAAAGTTTACTTGTTTAACAAAACGTGCTGTTTTCTTTAAAGATATACAGTCACGTGAAAAAGTCAGTACACCCAATGTAAAGTTTTGACTTTTTCAACATATTTCAACATACAGCTATTTGATCTTCATTTCAACAATATTGATAGATAAAGGTGATACAATATAACAAATATCATGAAACATTTACATTTTGTAGTCCATTGTATAATTTAAATAAACATAAATGCAAATTTCGCATGTGGAAAAAGTAAGTCCACCCCTGCATTTATCACTACTTCAAATACCTAAAATTAGAATCAGGTGCACTAGCTCAGGTGCAAATGATTAGAACATTGGAAGAGAGGATCTTGGAGGAACCTGTCTTATTTAAACCTCAGACATTTAATTTGGTTTGCTCTTTGTTGTTGAAGTGTGCGGCGTCACCATGCCTAGATCAAAAGAGCTATCTGAGGCCTTCAGAAAGAAGGTTAAAGATGCCCACGAGTCTGGGAAGGGATTTAAAAAGATCTCCAAACAATTTGAAATCAATCATTCGACTGTCCGGAAGATCATCTACAAGTGGAGAAGATTCCAAACAACTGCCAACTTGTTCAGGCCAGGCCGCCCCAGCAAGTTCAGCCCGAGAGCAGACTGCAAGATGCTGAAATAAGTCTCTAACAACCCCAGAATGTCATCACGGGACCTACAGGTAGCTCTTGCCACTGTTGATGTCAAAGTGCACGAGTCTACCATTAGAAAGAGGCTGCACAAATTTGATCTACATGGGAGGTGTGCCAGGAGGAAACCTTTGCTGTCCAGAAAGAACATTAGGGCAAGACTAAAGTTTGCCAATGAACACCTAGGCAAAGACCAGCACTTCTGGAACAATGTGCTCTGGACAGATGAGTCAAAGGTAGAGCTATTTGGCTACAGTACCAGAAGACATGTTTGGCGAAAACCAAAGACAGCATTTGACCACAAGAACCTGATACCAACTGTAAAGCATGGTGGTGGAAATATTATGTTTTGGGGCAGCTTTGCTGCATCAGGGCCTGGGCAGCTCACCATCATAGAATCCACTATGAATTCTTCATTGTACCAGAGGGTGCTTGAGGATAATGTGAGGCCATCTGTCGGAAAGTTGAAGCTCAACCGAAGGTGGACCTTGCAACATGACAATGACCCTAAACATACCAGTAAAACCACCAAGGAATGGCTGAAAAGAAAGAAATGGAGGGTTCTGGAATGGCGAAGTCAAAGCCCGGATCTAAATCCCATCGAGATGTTGTGGGGATATTTGAAACGAGCTGTGCATGCAAGAAACCCCTCAAACATCACACAGCTGAAATAATTCTGCATGGAGGAGAGGGCAAAAATTTCTCCCAGTCGATGTCAGGGACTGGTAGACTGTTATAAGAAACGCCTACTTGAGGTTGTTTCTGCCAAAGGGTCAACACCCCCTATTAGAGCCAAGGGTGTACTTACTTTTTCCACATGCGAAATTTGCATTTATGTTTATTTAAATTATACAATGGACTACAAAATGTAAATGTTTCATGATATTTGTTATATTATATCACCTTTATCTATCAATATTGTTGAAATGAAGATCAAATAGCTATATGTTGAAATATGTTGAAAAAGTCAAAACTTTACATGGGGTGTACTTACTTTTTCACGTGACTGTATATTGTGATAAATCACTGAATCTAATTGTCATTCACATCTGTAGGGTTTGGATAATTGATTAATTTATAAGTATTTTTCATATTAATATTTTTTGTTATATTATATTTTTGTCGTTCAGCCTGTGCCTTTGTATAATAATTTGATAAATCAATATCCTGAGAGGATTCTCCAAAGATAGAACCATCTTTTCCAACAAAAGTCATTTATATTAGATTAAAAATGACATCATAAAAATGTTCATTATTGTTGAGTTGAAATAATACATATAAACATAATTGAACACAACATTTAGAATTAATTTCTTGAACTTGAAATGTTTGATAAACACCATTCTGTAAGAATTGTATTACTTCAACAGGTGGTGGAATACCATAACTATCAAAATAATATTTATCCTGACTATTATGAATACAAACCCAATGAGAACCATTCTGTGTGTCTAAATTCATAATAATATTCTTTGTATTCTTGGACAACTTTGTTAATTCATCTCTCATACAGATTACCACATTATCAATTTTTAGTTTTTTACAATACTTAGCTAGTTCTATATTTGACATTGTATTCTTTCCAAATTGTTTAAACCATTTATCCATTTATTTATAAGAAAGATACAATCCATTACCCCGTTTAGTTAGTTTAACACCCGCTTGAGCGATAGAGGAAAGCATATCTCCAACTAACAATCTCGCTTTATCAGGTAGGCTTTCAAGCTTTTCAGCAAAATCTACAATTACACCACTTCCACGAATTTGTTTCTCCAACTCCTTGTTATGTCTTTCCAATTCTTTTTGAGCTTTTAGTTGTGCCTTCCTTTCGTTAGCAGTTTTTACCGCTGCTGAAATACCACCAGACAATGCTCCCGTCGCACTTAAACCAGCAAATAAAGGAATTAGAAATGGGAGGAATCCTCCACTCGTTTCCCTTGTTGAATATTTCTTTAACATTGGTTTTGTCATTTTAATTTTAAGTGATCCAACATCATGTAGTGTTTTCACCTGCTCTCTTGTGAGTAAAACATCAATTCTTACTGCTCCTTTTCTTTGAATTGTATTAACATTAATAATACAAGGCTTTTGATTTTGAATACAAGATGTTAATTTATTAAGATTGATTTGATTAACATATACCGGTTCTTTCCTATTCATTTATTTATGAGAAAAAATCTATGTGATATTAATCATAACACCATTATCTGTATTAATCTGTAATTCTGTTTCTTCCAAAAGCAAACAATATGTATTAACCTCTTCCCTCTCCCCTCTTTCAATGTATAGAGAAGTATCCACTCTATTATTGTTGTTTTCATGTTTTGTTATGCATTATGTTTTGCACTCTGTCAAAGCACCTTTGGGCTTCATGAAAAGCGCTATACAAAATAAATGAATTATTATTATTATTATTATTAGACTTTATAGTTTCTTTTTGAGAACTCAGGTCAATTGCGTAGATCGTATAAAGTTTTTGAAACGCAACTATATCCAAAATAGGCTCATTATTACCGTTGCTTTCACACACCTTTTGGTAAGACTTGTAGGCTTCCGCATAATCATTTTTTTCCCAAACAATTTCCAATCTATCTCGCGGATAAAATGTGCCATCAAGAGAAACCCGAAGTTGTTTCACCTTAGCATTACCACACAGCGCATTATTCTTATCAGTACCATCCTCTCCATCTGGTTTTTAAAAAAGGAGCCAGAACGTGGCTTTCTTTGAAGAACACACAAATTCCAAGTGTAGGTAGTGTGTTACAGTTTAATGTGTTGACATCTTCTTTTAAGGTATGATACATTTAGCAGGGTCTTTGAGTTAAGTCTTCTATTCAACATCTCTTCAGTTTTAAGATTAGGAGTATATTCACTGATATACCAACACAAATCATTAATAACAAATTTATTATTGTCGCCAAAAAGCATTTTCAGCCCCAAAAAGCAATCTATTTACATTATCATTCCTTTGTAGTTGAAATCTAATTTTACGCCCATACAAAACTTTGTCATAATCACAAAATCCAAATATACCTTTCAGAGGTACTGCTACGGTAAAACTATTCTCTGTTTTAGTGTCATCATTATACATTGCCTTCCTTTGACTATAACCAGGGTCTGCGTTTGTACCCCTTGACGTATCAGGAATAAAACCTTCAACAGCTCCCTTACCCATTCTATCACTAAACGAATATAGTGTAAATTTCATCATTTCAGATGTAGCAGAGACATAATCAACCGCTTCAACCTCTTGTGTTTCAATATACAGGCAGACACTATCAAACATTTTCCAGAAGAAATCATTTACGAGTGTAGCATTAGTATTATTCGCAGCCTTAGTGAATTTAAATTTACACAGCAAGAAACTATCAGCTAGATTCAAGTAAGTTTGTTGATTATTTATTTCAAAACTTTTTGTTCCGTTTGAATTCCAGTCTGTTCCTGTTATAGCATTTACCTTAAAATAGTCTTCCTTTTTAGTGGAGTTTGAAATGATAATCGTATCATCCAAATCATAGATACTATCAATCGCTTCCATACTTGTATTTATATAGCATTAAAATCGTTGAAACCCTGACCCAAGTATTTTAATGATTTTTTGTCGTTCTTGTGAAGATAGTTGAGTTTTACCTTTTTTAATTTCTTTGATTGATTGTAATTTATGAGACTCCTTTTGAGCATCTTTATACTCTTTATAGCACCCGCAACTGAGCCCACGGCAGAAGCAGTTGAACCAATTAGGTCTTTATGTTTAAGAATGGTTGAACCAATACCCATTAGAGTATCAATTATCCCATCTCCTTTATTTCTAAATTGATGTCCCACACCCCGTTGTCTCTTAGGTTTATAGTATCCTCTACCAAGAAACATACCTTCACCCTTATAGTATGGTGAAAGGAACATCCCATCCCCTGTAATTACTTTATATTTTCCCAACTCGTGTTTTCTCACAATAACCATTATTTATTTATTGAAAAACTTCACGTAGGTGAATTCTGATTTATATAATTTCTTCATTAAAGGAGATCATACGATTATCTTGATCGGTTATCCTAAAATTTACTCTGTGTATGGTTTTTCCTGACACAGGTAAATAGACAAGATTTTTTGGTTCCATATTAAATTTATAACCAATCGGGGTTGAGTATGCGCTGAATGAAAATATTGTATTTGTTCTTATTCCATCGTTATAAGCAGCATCAATCAAATCACAATGAATTAATACTGAATTTATACCGGAGGATATTTGAATGACATTATCACTGTAAAACATCCCGTTAGTTTCAATCCTTTTTGAAGAGAAACCCAATAGCTCTCTAAACGATTTTTCAATCGTGAAATCAACTTTATAATTATTTTTAAGTTTAATAGTTGATTTTGAAGTGTTTTTGAATATCTATTACAATATTTTTTGGTTCATCACCTTGTTCTTTCATAAGGCGAGAGACTTCAGAAGATATTTGAGAAATCTCGTAAGCTCAGCGGTCCGTCGCTGAGTTTTCTGGATGCCCAGTTTTCTCTCAGCGGTCCGTCGTTTGTGATCCAATAACTTTCGTTCTCTGTATTCCCAGGCTTTTCACCCATAGCCTACTTCCTTGTGTAAATCTCAACTCAAAAAAAAAAAAAAAAAAAAAAAAAAAAAAACATTTCCTTCTCTGTTCTCATTCGTTTATTCATTCTTATTCGTTCGTTCGTTCTTCGACCACGTGTTTCTCCCCCATTTCCCCAGATAGTTTTCACTCATTAACCTTCAATGTTTACACTTTCCCCTCAAGTTATGTATTCCGTCATATTTTATAACACCTTTTTCTTCTTCTTCTTTAAAAGGCTGCTTTCGACTTGCTCACCAAATCAATTCATCCCAAAAAAAATATCCATCTCCTATAGTGCCTTTTTTCTACATTCCCTAAACTCTCCTGCACTCCATCCTCCATCCAGCATCCTTAAACGTATTTTTAACTCGAAGGTCACAAGAAACTCATTTTGCAATAAATGTTCGTTTCCCATAAATCGTACACTTTCAAAAATCCAATCTCACCCCTCCCCTCCAAATCTTCCCCATAACCCCTCCCCTCCAAATCTTCCCCATCACCCCTCCCCTCCAAATCTTCCCCATCACCCATCCCTTTCAAATCTCCCCCCTTGCCCCCTCCCTCCTAAACTACCCCCTCACCCCTCCCCGCCAAGACGCCCCCTCGCCCCTCCCCTCCTAGACTCCTGCCTCACCCCTCCCCTCCAAATCTCCCCCATATCCCATCCCTTTCAAATCCCTCCCCTTGTCCCTTCCCTCCCAAACTCCCCCCTCACCCCTCCCCTTCAAATCTCCCCACCCTCATTGCTTCTCAATTTCCCCCCTCTCACTCCCCCTCCTCAAAGCGTCCTCCCCGCTTCTTCCCCCTTCAAACTCTCACCTCCATCTCCCCCAACCTTCTGCCTCGCTCTTCCCCCTCCTCAAATAACACCTCATTGTGGCTCACCCAATCACCATCAAACCTTTTGTCCGCCCCATCCTTCCCTTTCTCCGAGCTATTCTGAAATCTCTGACACACCTTCAACAGCTCTCCCTATCTCTTCCACCTCTTCCACATCTTACCCTACCCCTCCTCCCCCCTGTTCTGTATCTGATGCTCCCCCTTCCTCTTCATTAACGGTATGGACCTCAAACATCCGGGGCCTTCGTTCAAACTTAACTGATCTCTCCATACAGGTTGCTTCTGTCAAACCAGACGTGATCTGCTTAACAGAAACTTTCCTCCTTTATGATGTCTCTGATTCCATAGTATCTCTCCCGGGCTACTCCCTCCTCCGGTATGATAGACCTGAGCCTCGTCCTGGAGGCGGGGTTGCTATCTTTATCAAAAACTCTCTTCCTCACTCGCCCTGCACTGCACTCTCTCCACCTCACCCCCAGGAATACCTCTGGCTACGGCTTCCCCTTCGCTCCCACCTCTTGTTCATATGTGTGTTGTACCGTCCACCAAACAGTGATGACTCCATCTACATCTCGCTGTCTGATGATATGGACCAACTTCTATCTACTCATCCCAACTCTCTCTTCCTCATATGTGGTGATTTCAATTGTCACCATGCCAGTTGGCTGGGTGTGGGTACCTCTCTCACCAGCCATGGCTCTTCAGCAAAGGACTTCTGCGACTCACTGGGACTGACACAATCTGTCAATTTCCCGACCCGGATCTCAGTCAACGGAACGTCTTCTCTTCTGGACTTGGTTATGACTAACTTCCCTGAAAATGTCTGCTGCTCTTCTTCTGCTCCAATCGGATCATCTGATCATGTCCTTGTTAAAGTGGACATCTCTCTGACCATCCTCAGGGAGCCTGCTCAGCGTCGACGAGTCTGGCATTTCACTCAGGCCAACTGGCACGGTCTTCAAGCAGCCATCAATCATCTGGACTGGTCTCCCATCTCTACCACCTCTGACATCAACTCATCCTGGGAATTCTTCCAAAGTAAATTGCTCTCTCTCATGCACAGATTTATCCCATCTCGTCTTCAGTTGTCATACCCTTCCTCCCGTCCATGGTACACGGAATCTTGTGGTGAGGCTGTTGCCCAGAAACAACTTGCCTTCGTCTCCTGGAAAGCAAATCCAACGGAAGGAAATCTCATTTCCTTTCACAAAGCCCGAAACAAGTGTGTGTCCACCCTCAGGAGAGCCAGGAAACAATATCTCTCCGTTCTCAAGACCGAACTCTCTTATCTGTCTCCCTCTTCCAAATCCTGGTGGCGTCTGGTCAAATCCGTTTCTGGTGTTTGTTCCCCCTCCATCCCCTCCCTTACCTCAAACGGCTACACAGCTGACTCCGCACGTGAAAAAGCTGAATGCCTCAACTCTGTGTTTGCCTCTAAATCTTGTGTCCCAAACCCATCCCTCTCTGTACCCACCATACCCAGTCGTACCCTGCTGCTCCTGGACTCCGTGTCCTTTCCTCCTGACAAGGTGGAAAAGTTTTTGTCAACCCTCGACTCTGATTCTGCAACTGGACCCGACGGCATCAGCCCACGGGTCCTAAAATCCTGCTCTGCTGCTCTATCTCACCCTCTCTCTGTTCTCTTCACCCTCTCTTTTGCTCAAGGTCAACTGCCATCTGCTTGGAAATCAGCCAACATCACCGCTTTGCACAAAAAAGGTGCAAAAACAGATCCTAGCAACTACAGACCAATCAGCCTTCTCCCAATTATCAGCAAAGTCATGGAATCCATCATTGCTTCGGATATGAAATCTTTCCTCTTCTCCAATGGCTTGATCTCTGATCATCAATTTGGTTTCAGACCAGGTCACTCTACTCTGGACATGCTGCTTCTGCTGTCTCAACAATGGATGGAGGTCCTCAATGCCAAACAGGAAATTAGAGCTGTCTCCCTCGACATATCACGTGCCTTCGACACGGTCTGGCACCCCGCTCTGCTCACCAAACTCTCCTCCTTTGGTATCCATGGAAATCTCCACGCATGGCTGGCGGACTTCCTCTCTAGTCGTCGTCAACGTGTGGCCCTGAATGGGTTTCTCTCATCTCCTCTTCCTGTTCAGGCTGGAGTTCCCCAAGGCAGTGTTCTGGGCCCCGTGCTTTTTCTGGTCTTCATCAATGATCTCTCTGACTCTCTCGAAAATCCTCTCTATCTCTTTGCTGATGACTCCACTCTCTGCCGCTCCATTCCTCTTCCCTCAGATCGGCAGTCTGCTGCCTCCTCACTCTCTGAAGACTTGGACAAAATCACAGACTGGTCAAACAAGTGGAACATGTCTTTCAATCCTGACAAATCTCACACTCTTACTATGTCTCTCGGAAAAGATCGACTGGACAACCCTCCCATCTACTTTCTCAACAATCCTCTCCAAGAAGTTCTGTCGCTCAAGATTTTGGGTCTCACTATCTGCCATGATCTTTCTTGGGAAAACCACATTTCCAAGCTGGCCTCCAAAGCCAGTCGCCGACTGGGCATCCTCCGTCGTGCGAAGTCCTTCCTCGGCACACCTGAGCTCCTCACCACATACAAGGCTTTCATCCGCAGCTCAATGGAATACTGTTCTCCCCTATGGGCCGGTGCTCCTGCCTCACACCTAGCTCGGCTTCACGCTGTTGAAACCAAAGCTTTCAGAATTATTGGAATCTCCCGCGATGAAGCTATCTCTGAGGGCCTTTCACTCACTCACCGCAGGCAGGTAGGTGGTCTTTCTGTCTTCTACCGACTCCTCTCCGGCCTTGCACCCCCAGCTCTCTCTGTGCTCTGTCCCCCAAATATTCCTACAGGTCGCACAAGATCTGCCAGCAACCCTCTGATGGTTAAACTGCCGAAATCTCGGCTCTCTGCTCACCTTCACTCTTTCATTCCTCTTTTCTCCCGCCTCTGGAACAAACTCCCTCACTCCCTTCAATCCCACTCCTCCCTCCAGGTCTTTAAAACAGCTGTTCACCACCATCTCTTATCTTCCCCCATCCAAAACCTTGATCTTTTCTACCCCCGCTAATTCACCCCAGATCCACCTTGTTTGAAATTCCAACTTCTTTCCTGGAAGTCCTGGCAGTGTCCATATGTTTTATACCTCTCCCACCGCCCCCTTCCCATGCCCCCCCCCCCCCCCCAAAGCCCTCGCCCTCTCTCAGATCTCTCGGTGTCTCCATTTCTCTCGGTCCCTGCTCTCAAATGTTGTGTTTGTGTCCTTCCCCCTCTCTCCCCATCTTGTCTACCGCTCCCGATGTTATATGTTTTATGTGTCGGTTTGTCTTTCTGTGTGATTAATGTTCGCTCTTTCACGAGCCTCGATCTTGTATACAAAAAAAAAAAAAAAAAAAAAAAAAAAAAAAAGCTCCGGGTGAAACGGTTATAGTTTTATATCCACTTCCTGGATTATAACTAAACTTGTTGTTTTTCTCTGTGATATTAAAAAGGGTATTATAAGTTTCCATCGACAATAAAGATGCCTCATATTCTTTTGTGGGGTCAAGTTGTCGTGGGTAAGGGAATGAAGCTGCGTAATCACTCGTTGTGAAATAAAAACTAAGAATTGTGCTTCTCATCTTATTTAATATCTAATAAAATACCTTTGCATTAATATAAAATAAATAACCACCTTTAGAGGCCATTTTTCCCCACAAAGCGGGGGTTGGCCTTTTTCGGGAACCTGGTTGTTGTTGTTTTTCGGTCCCCTTTTTGAAGCAATGTTTTACGGCCAGATGCCCTTCCTGACGCCAACCCTTTTTGCCACCTTTAACGACAAACAGGGATTTACCAGTGAACTGGTACTCAATTTGCCGACCTCAGAAGGATGACAGGCTGAGTCAACCCCCCTGGCGTTAATTCAGCGATCGACTGGGATTACGAACCCAGGATCCTAGGATCTAAGCCGGCACCCTAGCCGCTAGCCCAACACCAGGTTGATTTCACGATTGAAAAATCATTGCATTGACATTTATTAATTATTTTCATATTCACCAACTGATCTAAAATGACAGATGCTTCATTAAAACAATTGTTGTTTCCAGCCTTCTTACTACCTAACAACAATAATAGCCTATTAACTAATTGTGATGGGTCATTTGGAAGAAAGCTCACACCCGAACCAAGCTTACTTAAAGCATCAATAATATGTTTCTCCTTCTCATTCTTCTTACTTTTACCAGCAACAGAAACTCCATAATCAAGTGCGTTTAGCAACTCAATATACTCTCTATCTTCCTCTCTTTCCATATCAAGTGGTTCATCAAAATATTTTGAACCGCTGAATCCGGAGTTTGTTAGAAGAAACATTAATCTTGGAGTTAATTCAACATTTGGATGAGCAGAACTTAAGAACACCAATTTATCATTAAATATCAATACCTTTTCTTTCACAAGATAGAACTGTGCTGGTTCTTCTGTTGGAATGAGACCTGCTCTGGTTTTTGAATCCGCCGAATATTCATTGTTTTGAAGAGCTTCCACAATATAATTAGGGGGTTGATTTACCTCCTCAAGTTTCCTAAATAATCCTTCATCATCATATCCTAATTCTCCAAGTTCTTGCTCTGTCATTTGACTAAAATCTTTGAGCATTTGAAGTTTTTTCGGAGTAAATTCTACCATGGGAACTGTAGGTGAAATCATTTGTTGAGTTTTTTAAAGTGGTTTAAAAATTTTCTCTTGTTTTCTTTCAAACGCTTCTTCGCCCGTCAGTTTCTGTCTCCTTTTTTTTTTAAATGTCTTTCTGTTGCTTTACAACTTTTGAAACCAACTCTTGATGTTCTTTAAACTTTCTTGCTCTTTCTTCGGTATTCATTTTCTGTATTTATTTATTGAAAAATATCATTTCATGAATTGTAAAGGTCAATGGGAAAATTTTCCTTTTCTTCGTCATCATAGTAAATGTGTTGAAATAAATCCTTTTCTTCAAATATTTCATCAAATTCTTTATTGGTATTAATAAGAGTTGTTATTTCTTCTTCACTAATACTTGTATCTCTGCTTTTCATACATTTGCGTTGAGTCTCCTCATCGATATCAAAACCGAATGATAAAATCCTAACTCCATCACCACGCAAATGTTTACTAATTTGTCTCATTCCTTCAGGATTAGTTTCTAAAAGCCCAAGACCATTAGATTTTACTTTATTTAACTCACGCTTACAATGTGAATATTTTGTAGAACCAAGAGAGACCTCCTCAAATATTTGACCTTTGTTCCTCAATCACATATGTTCCTCCATTGAAATGTAGTAATAATCTTTCCCTTCTACTTCTCCTGGTCGCATTGCTCTGGTTGTAGTACCTACAAAACGAATCATAGGGTGTTTTTTCAAAAAACCTTCAATCTTTTCATTTTTACTCTTCAAGAGTTTAGATTTATGAAAGTTCTTTCCTGAAGCAGATTTACCCGCAAGATTAATAATAATAGTTGTCATTTATGTGTGTAAAATATCAGTTAGTATCTCATCTTGTTTCACAACAATATATTTATATTTTCCAATCATGTGTTTCATATAATTTTCAAAATCTTTTTTAGCCGCGTCGCAGACGCTGCTCATAGAGTGCACTCTGCTGTTGTTGTTGTTACCACGTCTTCTTCTTCTTCTTCTTCTTGTTGTTCTTGCAGAGAAGACAAAACCTCAAAGCTCCACCCATTCTGGGAACCATAGCTCCACCCATTCTGGGAGAGCCTTCATATAAACAAATATCCACCATTTTATTAACTCGCATAGCTTTGAGGCCTGTTTTGTAGGCCCGTGGTGTCTTCCTCTCACACAGTTTTCTTTCAAATCAAATTCGATATATCATTTCATTTTTCACAGTCGCCAACATAGTTTTAGACTCGGTTGAAAAAAAACGGGAAGAAAATGCGATGAAAGTTGCCCTTTATAGAACGAAATGAATTCTCAAAGGCCTGTAACTTCAAGTCCATTGACATATTTTTTTTTTAAATCGCGGCATGCTCAGTCATACACCGCCCGAAATAACAGACGGGAAAATGCCGAGATATATATATATTTTGTTTAAATCGTGGCATGCTCAGTCATACACCGCCCGAAATAACAGACGGGAAAATGCCGAGATATATTTAAAATTCGTCCATTAATGACAATCGTCACGATGAAATATTTAATTTATACTTCGTCACAATAATGTGGAGAGAGGAGCATAGCTTCGTTCACGTGTCGCCACATACGGGAAATTGCCGAGATTTTTTTTTTTTTACATCGCGGCATGGTCAGTCATACACCGCCTGAAATAACAGACGGGAAAATGCCGAGATATATTAAAAATTCGTCCATTTGATGACAATCGTCACGGTGAAATATTTAATTTATACGTCGTCACAATAATGTGGAGAGGGGAGCATAGCTTCGTTCACGTGTCGCCACACACGGGAAATTGCCGAGATATTTTTTTTTTTCAATCGCGGCATGGTCAGTCATACACCGCCTGAAATAACAGACGGGAAAATGCCGAGATATATTAAAAATTCGTCCATTTGATGACAATCGTCACGATGAAATATTTAATTTATACGTCGTCACAATAATGTGGAGAGGGGAGCATAGCTTCGTTCACGTGTCGCCACACACGGGAAATTGCCGAGATTTTTTTTTTTTTTAATCGCGGCATGGTAAGTCATACACCGCCTGAAATAACAGACGGGAAAATGCCGAGATATATTAAAAATTCGTCACCACACACGGGAAATTGCCGAGATATATTTTCACTTTGCACAAAAATAACATCAAGTAATCGAATGAATAGGAATGTCCTGTGCTTATAACATCGACGTTATAGGCACAGCTGCATCTAGGCATTGTGTAACATCGACGCGGCTTTTGTTTTAATTAAAACTTTTTGTACTTGTTACTACATAACGTAGAGCAATTATCTCTCCAAAAATTATTTATATCTATTGAATTTAACTTAAATAAAATAAAAGTATTAGCATTGTTTCTTATTGAGCGCCGAGGGAGTCGAAAATATGACTGACTAAGATAAATACAATTACAAGAAGAATGTCTCCCTCTTGTATAGTAGCTATCCATTACTGTTTGGTTTCTCTCATGAACACAATCATCAAAGATAACGAGGTTCTTTTTTGATTTATCTAAATCTTGAGGTGAAGGTATATCATCCGTATTTTCACTGAGAATACAAGTTATGGGTTTTGGTTTCGGTTTTGATTTCTGTGCATCACAAAATAATTGTATTATATCTTCAATATTATCATCATTTAGTTTGTTTTGAAGTTTAAATAAACCGATAATGTCTTCCTTTTTAAGACCCGCATTAAAACCCTGTGAGAGTAGTTGATACTCAGGTTGAAAACTTGACTTCGTAAAAATTATTAAATTAGCATAACCTAAAAAATTAGGACTAAGGAGCATCTTTAAAAGCAAACAGGTTTTTCCACATCTGCTTGAACCAACTATTAGACATCTCAATGAATCTGGAAGATTTTTATGGTTATTAAATTTTATCTTATTTTCCCAAACGGGTAAAAAATCGTTCATTTATATATTTTGAAAAAAGGAGATCTAACTTTTTTGAGCTTTTTTAGAAACTCTATATTTTATCCTGAGTTCAGGTTTAATTTCAAAATAATCCATTATTTTATTTATATAGTATCTTGTATTAACATTTCCATTAAAATTATTTTGAATAATAAATATCATTAAACCCTTATACATTTCCTCAATATAAATACTCTTCCCTTGAAAGAAATGGTGTATTATCATCACAATACTTAACATTCATCTCTCTTATTAATCTTGTAAAGTAATTCATTTTTGGTTCTAATTTAAAAGAGTTATATATGTATATATATATTTTTTATTATCATTAATTATAATTAAATCACAGAAAATACATTGTTTATATGAACCCTCATTATTAAGCCCTATTCTACCACAACGGCAGCAGATTTCTAAATTATCATATGGAGAGTCTGGAAATTCTAAATCTCCTTCAGAATTTATTATATTTAAACAGTAAATATTTACTAAAACTAAACGCACGTTTATTAGTTAATAAATACAATGTTTCAAAGCACAAAATACAAATTTCAATCAATCTCTACTTCGGTGGAAGATATAGAAAAATATGTCAAAGATAAATATGGAAATTTTTGGGTAAAACCAGTTATGGAAAATAACATGAGCCCCTCTATTTCATTTAAAGGAAGAGCTCTAACTATGTCTGGAAAGACATCCATTAAAGTAAATCTAACAAAAGTTTCTCCTCTACTGGCAATTTATTCAAAGCTTGAAAAAGTGATCGATCGCGATACTTTGAAAAATAATGATAAGACCATCAACAATACTCGTGGAGAAATTTGTATTTACTTTAATAATCCAAAGGGTGCAGATGTAAGTAAAATGAATGATGTTAATATTTCTGGTGAAATGTCATTTCGTTCTATAATAGTTAGAGATTATTTAAAGATAACTTTTGATATTAAAAATGTAGAGATTGAATCCGTTAATGAAAGAAAGTATATAGATATGGGAATATTGTGAATGTATATGGGAATATTTTTGGGAATATTTTTCCCAAAGAAAGTATATGGGAATATTTTTCCTGCTAATTAAATGAGTGATAGTTCCTGCTCAGAAGTTTCCTCATATACTGAGAGCCTCTGTGATACAGAGAGCCTCTGCTCCTGTGATACGGAGAGTCTAGGTCCAGTAGATAGTTTTGATTCAGAGTCAATATGATAGTTATGATAGTAGTTTTATTGATGACTCTCAGATGTCTGATTGTGAGATTGATTGTGAATATGACCCTGGTCCTGATATGGATTTGGAGATGTAAAGGAGTTTTAGTTTAAGTAAAGTTATATACAGACTAGGCATTTAATATGGAATATTTTTTTGTGGGGGTGAACTTACTTTTCAAGATGTCTTAGAACCAAAAGTTCATTGGAATTATGTTGAAATTATTCAAGATTTTGTTAATGTGACCTTTAAAAGAAACAAAAACCACATTTGACATTTCGAAACAAATAAATTGATCCTTGAAAGTGATGTAAACTGATATCGAACTCAATTCATGGACAGTACTGTGTTAAACTTCTGTACGTTTTCCAGAAGTATCTCTTTATTTTGCACATTAGCCAAAAAAAATTTATAACAAAAACAAAAGTTAAATTACGACTGGGATTACGGACAGTAAAATTACAGTTCAGTACTTCGTGTAACCCCCACGAGCATTCAGGAGAGCACGTGCACGTTGAGGCATGCTGTTCACGAGATTTGCCAAGGTTTGGACAGGAATCGCTTGCCATGCAGTGACAATAGCCTGCTGCAATTCACGCACAGAGGTCGGCTGCTGGTCCAAGTGGTCGATTTGACGCGTTAATTCTGCCCACAAGTTCTCTATCGGATTCATATCCGGGGACATGGCAGGCCACTCCATATGCTCTACACCACGGTCAACAAGAAAGTGTTGGATCATGCGAGCACGATGAGGCCGTGCATTGTCATCTTGGAAGACAAAGTTTCCTCGAAAGGCTGCACGAGCAAATGGAAGCAATGTTTCTTCCAGAATGGCCCTGTGCTTGAACTGGTTCAGGTTTCCATTCAGAACAACCAGGTCAGTTTTTTCCCCTGCATGAAAAGCAGCCCAAACAGTCACCCCACCACCTCCAGCTTGGACTCTTGGCACTATACAATCTTTGTTGTCGGCTTCATGCACTTGTCTGCACACTCGGACGTGACCATCTTGACGATAGACAAGAAATCTAGACTCGTCACTGAAGATCACGTGATTCCAGTGTCCTGGCTGCCATTGACGGTGCTCTCTGGCCCACTGCAATCGGCGCTGGCGGTGTTGTCTGGTCAGGTGTGGCTTTCTCAGGGGATGACTGGCACGATAGCCTGCTTGAACCAGTCGTTGGTTGACTAGCCTTCTGGATACAGGCACATTTGTCAGTTGCTGCCACTCAGCCCTAAGCCGATTAGCTGACTTGGTACGGCCATTGCGGACTAACCGGTGCAGCTGGCGAACATCCCTCCTTGTGGTTCTGCGGGGACGTCCTGGCCTTGGTATTGGAGTAGGGCCACCCCTCTGAGCATTTCGTTTCAGGATCTTTGACACCTGACCTTGAGTGATGCCATACTGCCGAGCAATAGCACGGTTTCATGCCGTAATTTCGTAAAGCCACCACTCCATGACAAACAGCATTGTCGAGTTGACGGACCATCTCCAGAGGAAGCGGCAATAACTTTTGGAGACGTGCAGCAGTTGTTTTCCACTAATACAGAACGCAACAACCCTTGTATACCCGACTGTGAAGCCAATCATCAAATGCACCTGTCTGTACCTTTTGCCACGCCACCTGTGAGATAATCCTGTTGTTGACTTCTTGCTGCGACAGACAATCAGTGACATGGTTCTTTGAACAAATAAATCACCAACGTGTAAAAGAAACTCACTAGATTGATATACTGAGTTAAGAAAGTAAACCCAAGTCAAGAAAAAAAATATATTCCATATTAAATGCCAAGTCTGTAAATAAAAAACAAGCCAAAAAGGCGTTTTCGTTTAAGTAAAGATATATATATAAAACGAGCCGAAAAAGCTCGAAAAGGTGTTTTAGTTTAAGCACAGTGATATATATAAAACACTCTGTTTTCTTACCCTCTAAATATGGTCTATTGTGATACTTGCGAAAAGGAAGTAAAACATTATAGAAAACACATACTCACAGTTAAACACACTTACAACATTCTAAATCAATTATCACCACTTCCTAAGAACAAAAAACATTGTAGTCTCTGTAATAGAGATATCCTAAAGAAGGGGTTCAAAGCCCATCTTAAAACAAACAAACACTTGTCAAAATTGTTTACTATTAAAAATACTGATGGTGCTTTCAAAAGACATTAAAATAAGTCTTTAACTTAAAACCTCCTGAACCAGAGTCTATAGTTGATGCTGTAGGAAGAGTTAAACCTGCTGTTCAAACGTTGATTGAAAAAACACGAAAATAAATGAAACCACTTAAATTTTATATGGGAGTAAAATTCGAAATGACAAAGGATGAAGGAGTTTAGATACACCATACATGAGAACTGAGCCACACTTTATATCTTCATATCAAGATTTCAAAACATCAGGAGTCTATGATGAACTTATTAAACAAGAGCAAGATGTGGATAATTCAATCGTAGGAAGTGGATTCAATATAGTGTGGCGGACACGAAAGCCCACTGGCGTGGTGACGTCATTCCGCGCACCAAGTGGGCGGTGGTCACGCCCGAGGGGTAGGCGTGGCCTCAGGATATACACCGGGCGCACAGCCCGGGGTGCGCCAGTGCTACAGTGACCTCTTGTCAATAAAGACACTTTTGTTTTAACCGCGTTGTCCGCTTCCTCCTTGGTAGCAAGTAAGCGCGCGTAGCACCGCGCTTCAATAGGAAAAAAAATTTCATAGACATTCATATTCTTAAATCAGATCCTCTAAAAGCTTCTTCTTACATTGATTTACCTAGTGTTATCAAAAATAGAAAAGCAGTTATCAAGATCAAAAATAAAGACAATAAATGTTTTCACTGCTCCATTCTAGCACACTTACATCCTCCACATTTTCATGATGAAAGAGTATCTCATTATAAAAAATAGGAGAATACATTAAATACGAAAGATCTAAAGTTTCCTCTGGCTTTAAATGATATTCCTAAATTTGAAAAGATGAATAATTTATCAGTTAATGTTTATGGTCTAACAGAAACAAACAACATTCAGGTTTTAAAGCTTTCTGACAATTGTAAACAAACTCATATTAATCTTCTATATTTTAATTCAGAGGAAAATTCACATTATACATACATCAAAGATATTGCTAAATTAATAAAACCACAAGTATGTAAAATAACAAATAAAATATATATTTGTTTGCGTTGTCTTAACTTCTTCAATTCACAAGAAAGATTCGATAAACATTCAAATTATTGTGGTGATCATAAATCAACGGCAATCAATATGCCAAAACAAGGCTCAAAGATCACATTCAAAGATGAAAAGAAGACGATCAAACATCCATTTGTAATATATGCTGATTTCGAAAGTATTCTAGAAAAAATAGATAATGCTTCTCCAGATCCAAAATAATCATACACAAATAAATATCAAAAACATACTCCTTGCGGTTTTTGTTATTACTAGGGCATTGCCCGTACTATATCTATATCTAAAATTATATCCCCCCCCCCCCTCTATTTACATGAAATGGTTTGGTCCAAAGCGAACGGCTTCCGGAGTTTGGTAAAGAAATCGCCATCGCGTGCACAAACGCGCAGGAAAGCGAATGAATCGCAAATTCGTTTTTATTAGTTTTAAAACATAGTTTAACGCCAACATAGTTTGCAAACGTGAAATAAATGAATACGCTCTCAAATGTGCCATCCGAGGCAGAGTGTGTCCGCCACGTTCGGCACACGCGATAGTTCGCTGCTCTCTGATTGGTTGAATCGTTTTTTGGACATAGCTCGGTAAGTAATTGTCCGATTAATATGAAACCTTGAAAAGGCACATCCTCGGGTCCCCAGCAATATACCTGGCAAGTTAAAAGTATATCGGACCCGTGGTTGTCGAGAAACAGCAGTCACAGACAAACAAACGTACAAACGTACAAACAAACAGAGATTACTGGAATTATAGATAGATATCAAATCATCCGTTGGTGATGAATATAACAAGGTAGAGGAGTATAGAGGCTCAAATACCCCAGAGGAGTTTGTGAAACGACTAGAAAAAGACTGTGTCCGATTAACCAAGATAATGAGAGAAACCAATAAACCAATGTCCTTGACGAGTGAAGAGAAAAGGGAATTTAGAAAAAACAATGTTTGTCATATTTGTGAGGACAAAATTGGCGAAGGTCTAAAGGTTAGAGATCATTGTCATCTCACTGGTAAATATAGAGGCCCGGCTCATCAAAGTTGTAATATTAATTATAATCTCCCCTCTTTCATTCCTGTCTTTCTTCATAACAACGCTCATTATGATACGCATCTATTTATTAATGAACTTTCAAAGACATCTGGGCACATTTCAGCAATTCCTAACACGGATCAGAAATACATTTCATTCACAAAAACAATTCACACATCTGCTATTACTCATATCAGATTTCTTGATACATTAAATTCATGGCAAGTCCATTGGCTAACTTGGTTCAAAATCTAAAAGAGTTTCCATGTCTTTCAGAGTATTTTTCAGATAAAGATTTATTAACACAAAAGGGAATTTACCCCTATGACTGACTATATGGACTCATTTGAGAGATTCAATGAAACACAACTTCCTTTAAAAGAAAATTTCTATAACAAATTAAACAACAGCCATATATCTGATAAAGATTATGTACACGCACAAAATGTTTGGGAAAAATATAACATCAAGAATCTTGGCGAGTATCACGATTTGTATCTCAAAACTGATGTGCTTTTATTGGCCGATGTATTTGAAGCCTTTAGATCTGTTTGTCGCACTGGATATGGATTGGATCCTGCTCACTACTACACAGCACCTGGATTGGCTTGGAGCGCGATGTTGAAAATGACAAAACAAGTTTTGGATTTGATAACCGATGTTGATATGCTTTTGATGATTGAAAAGGCAAAAAGAGGTGGAATTTCACAAGTCTGCTCGAGTAGATACGCAAAAGCAAATAACAAATATCTTCCAAATTATGATTCAACGAAAAAGAGTTCTTACTTGATGTAGTATGACGCAAACAACTTGTATGGCTGGGCAATGTCTCAAGCTCTTCCTCATGGTAAACTAGGATGGGTAAAGGAAAAAGACTACAAAAAGGTTTTACAAGATGTATGTATCTCTACACAAAAAGAATTGGATGATTCAAAGGTTGGTTATTATTTTGAGGTCGATTTAAAATATCCTGAAGAACTTCATATCAAACATAAAGATCTTCCATTTGCTTGTGAGAAAGAAAGTCCAAAGAAAGAATGGTTGAGTGATTATCAACGATCGTTTGATATAGGTGAATCCACAGAAAAATTACTTACTGCATTATATAACAAGAAAAATTATGTTCTACACCAAAGAAATTTGCGACAATATTTATCAAAAGGTCTAAGAGTAGACAAGATCCATAGGGTTCTAAAGTTCAATCAAAGTCGTTGGCTAAAGGAGTACATTGATTTTGATACACAAAGAAGAACAGAGTCAAAAACAGATTTTGAGAAAGACTTTTATAAATTGATGAATAATGCGGTCTTTGGTAATACCATGGAGAACGTGAGGAAAAGACAAAATATCAGACTAGCAACATCTTGGGAACAAGCATCAAAATTAATTAATAGACCGAGTTTTACTGGAGCTGAGGTCTTTACTGAGAACTTTTGTGTGATCCATTTGATTAAAGAGAGTATTGAAATGGACAAACCTATTTATATTGGAACATCAATTCTTGATTTATCAAAGTCATTAATGTATGATTACTTTTATAATAACTTGAGGAAGAAATATCAAAATGATGTTAATCTACTTTATATGGATACAGATAGTTTTATTTTGAAAATTAATACTGATGATGTTTATTCAGACATGAAGGAGGACATCAATATCTATGACACTAGTAATTATAGTCCAGAGAGTGGATTGTTCTCTTCTAAAAATAAAAAGGTGATTGGAAAGTTCAAGGATGAATTGGGAGGAAGTGTTATGACTGAATTTGTGGGATTGAGGTCAAAGGCATATGCTTATAAATACATTGTGAATGACGTTGAAAAGACTGATAAGAAGTTAAAGGGTGTAAAGAAAAATGTTATTAAAGAAACAATAAACTTTGAAAATTATTATAATTGTTTAACAACAAAGAAAGAAGAGTTTAGAAAGATTAATGGAATAAGAAGTTATAAACATCAATTTTATTCAGAAGAGGTGAATAAGAAAGCATTGAAGGCTTTTGATGATAAGAGGTTTATTTTAGAAAATGGAATTGATAGTCTCCCTTATGGTTATAAGTGTTAAAATATATAGCAGTGATAAGATATAAAAGTGATAAGATATATATAAGTGATAAGATATATAAGTGATAAGATATAGGTGATAAGATATATATAAATTATGTCACCCACAGGGTGAACCGTATCTTGCCAAAATGTGAAAATTCCGTTTTTTCGTCATGACGTCACCAAATGACGTCATAGCGTCAAACTGTTTACAGATCTGGGAAGCACTCATCAAGGGCATTCATATGAGGTATTACTCGATATGGTACCTACGATTTCAAAATTTGACCTTGGGGTCAATAATTTTCGACCTCCAGCGCTAACCATGAAGGTCAAGGCCGATCGCCACCAAAAACTAATCAGCTGAGCGCCGGACCATATACTAGATTCCCATGAAGTTTGGAGACGATCCGATCAAAGTTACTCAAAAAATTAGTGTTTCGTCGACCTCCATGATTGACCACAAAGTGACCTTGACCTTTGACCTTGACCTTCAAAATTTTGTGTGCTGAAGGGTATCTCTATAGGACTCTGATATGCGAAGTTACAGGAGTTTCCAATAATAACTGTGGTCTACAGAGTGATCTAAACGTGAAAAAAAATGATTAACCACAAACAAAAAAACAAATGAACATATGTCACCCACAGGGTGAACCGTATCTTGCCAAAATGTGAAAATTCCGTTTTTTCGTCATGACGTCATCAAATGACGTCATAGCGTCAAACTGTTTACAGATCTGGGAAGCACTCATCAAGGGCATTCATATGAGGTATTACTCGATATGGTACCTACGATTTCAAAATTTGACCTTGGGGTCAATAATTTTCGACCTCCAGCGCTAACCATGAAGGTCAAGGCCGATCGCCACCAAAAACTAATCAGCTGAGCGCCGGACCATATACTAGATTCCCATGAAGTTTGGAGACGATCCGATCAAAGTTACTCAAAAAATAAGGGTTTCGTTGACCTCCATGATTGACCGCAAAGTGACCTTGACCTTTGACCTTGACCTTCAAAATTTTGTGTGCTGAAGGGTATCTCTATAGGACTCTGATATGCGAAGTTACAGGAGTTTCCAATAATAACTGTGGTCTACAGAGTGATCTAAACGTGAAAAAAAAATGATTAACCACAAACAAAAAAACAAACATACAAGCTGACTAATACATCTTGCAAAAACTTCGTTTTGGCAAGATAACAAACAAACATACAAGCTGACTAATACATCTTGCAAAAACTTCGTTTTGGCAAGATAATAAGTGATAAGATATATATAAGTGATAAGATATATCAGTGATAAGATATATAAGTGATAAGATATATAAGTGATAAGATAATAGGGTTGGGAATAGGGAATCCCTGGTGTTGGGCTAGCGGCTAGGGTGCCGGCTTAGGATCCCAGGATCCTGGGTTCGAATCCCGGTCGATCGCTGAATTAACGCCAGGGGGGTTGACTCAGCCTGTCATCCTTCCGAGGTCAGCTAATTGAGTACCAGTTCACTAGTAATTCCCTGTTTGTCGCTAAAGGTGGCAAAAAGGGTTGGCGTCAGGAAGGGCATCCGGCCGTAAAACATTGCTTCAAAAAGGGGACCAAAAAACAACAACAACCACGGTTCCCGAAAAAGGCCAACCCCCGCTTGCGGGGGAAAATGGCCTCTAAAGGTGGTTATAATAGGGTTGGGGATTTTAAGGGGCTACGCCGCCTTTTTTATGAATATATAAATGATAGAACCAAGTATCAACCAAACCAAAGAGTGGAGGTGTAATCAACCTTGGTATATAAATGGTAAACATAACAAATGTGAAAAAATATCAAAGAAAACTTATTGTAAAGGCAACTGGTAAAAAAGTTCACAAAACAAATAAGAGACTTAATTTAAATACCGGTGAATTGGGTAAAAAAGATGGAAATATTTTTGAGTGGACGGAAAACTTTGATGGTTGTCAGGAAAATATATACTTTAATTTTAAAATGGTGTGTGGCACTGGAGGCGCTCAAACAAGAACGTTGAGGGAGGTGTATCATTTTATCTTAGCTCAGTTAAAATATCTTGATAAAGAAGCAAACTCAAACATCTTTTTTGTTAATATTGTTACGGACCCGGGGGACGGCAGCGTTAGCAAGGGGGGTTTAATCCCCTTGTCTTGTTAAGCTGGCCGTCCGAACGGTCCTGGTACTTGTAACGCTCTTTTGCGGGGTGGGATTGATCAGGGTTATTGGTCCAGGTATTAGCCCGAATACCTTTATCAATCCCTCCGCAAAACAGGGAGACAAGTACCACTCGAATCCCGGACAAGTTGGAGTTTGCCGAGCGGTTTAG
The DNA here is from genome assembly GCF_964187855.1 of Myxine glutinosa. Lineage (NCBI taxonomy): Eukaryota > Metazoa > Chordata > Myxini > Myxiniformes > Myxinidae > Myxine > Myxine glutinosa. Next base: position 97,310,647 of record NC_136272.1, read on the forward strand.
CAATCCGGAATCCGAGCCGTTAGCAATTGGGAATCGTTAGAGGTTCGGGAATCGCGGCACGCCGTCGGTGCCCTGCGTGAGCGTCCACGCTCTGGTGCAGTGGCGAAAACCCTGTCGTCAGTGCTGGTTGGTATCGCGTCTCTCTCCGGTGCTCCTTTCTCATGCGTCCTTGCTCATCTGCCTCTCACCGTGGCTCTTCAATCTCCTCCCGCGTCTCTCTGGTGGGGACCTCACGCCAAGGGTTTTATAACCACGCCCGTGGAACTTTCTTGAACCCTCTAGATGTTTCTTGCCACGCCCTATCAAGCCATGCCCACCGATTCCTGGTTGGACGTTAGGGGCTCTCTGGCTCCACCTTTCATGACGAGGTGGGGCCACGCCCTTCTTCTCCGATCCTGGCCTCGTGGGCAATGGAGTTTTGGCGCGAAGAAAACAGCCCAACTGTTACCGGCAGCGAACGCTGCCTTACCGCTACTGCACTTGAAGAGCGGGAGACGATTGGGGAAAATTGAAAGGGGAACTATCTTATTTGATTGATGCAACGTAGAGTCGACTATTGGAAACACAGCCTTACCTGAAACACATACTAATGACATAACGATTGAGAGGTCCTATGGTTCGCTACGTGTTGTACATGGACTAACTAAGGTGCAATCTTTAATTAACAGCCAATTAAGGGGAAATGTACACAGGGGTTATTTATAAGGGAATTTACTACTAAATTTACATGTGAAGGTTCTAAAAACCGTAACAATATATTAGATGGTGATGGAAGTGGTAAGAGAATTAAATTATTTCCTACGCATAAACAAATATTTGTAGGATCGATGTTTGAGTGGTCGACTAGACAATCTGCCAGTGTATAATGACCTGTGCTCAGTGTCAATAGTAGAAGAAGGATCATAGGTTCATAAGGCTAGAAGGATCATAGGGGTAAATGTTAGGAGGTTCATAAGGGGGTAGCAGTAATGGGGGTGAGAGGTAGCAAATATTCGTAGGATCATGGTTTGAGTGGTCTAATGAACAACATTGAGGATAAGAGTAGGTTATCTTTTGCTATAGCTAGTATGTCAAAAGGCCAAAAGGTTCGTAAAGATCAGGGTGGCAGAAATAGAGGTGTTAAGGGGAGATGAGGGAAAGTGAGGGTGAGAGGAAAATTTACATGTAAGTGAATGGAGATTTGGGGGTGTCCCAGGAACAACATTTATCATCTACTATCATCTGTTTGGGAGTGCTCCAATTTAGGAATTTATTGTTATTTGACCTTGTTTTATTTTGTTACCGGCGTTTCTTGATAAAGCCGGCATTTTCTTGTACATTTTAAACTCGTCTCTGTTTGAGTTGATTTAATGCAGGATTTAGGACTACCGCTGGAACCGTGAAGGTAAGCGCTCCTGTTTCTCCCCCTCCCTCTTGTTTCCCCACGCGTATTCTCCGCCATTTGAACTGAACGCCTCGGAGTAACAGCTTGTTTGGTCATCCGTGCTACCCTTAGGTGTTTATCAAGGGTAGTCACGTGACAATATTAAAGGACGTAATCATTATTTTGAAAATGATATTACTAACAAAAAACCGAGGCTAATTCCTTTCTTACGCGTTATTAATATTAGTGCCGAACAACTCTTATATCATTGATTCATGAACCATACACCACTTCAATCCATTAACTTCACATTCACGACACTGGGATTAAAGTATTATGGTTATATTTACTATATTATTATTATTATTCTTACGAAAACGATACTACTGAAACGATAACACTACTGTATTAAGAAACCTGGGTTTAATTTGTCCGAAGCAGGCCGAAGATGAGGCATAACGCCTAATGCCTATACATACCGTACGGTATTGTTGGAAGACCGATGCTTTCGATATTTCATGGTCATTTTAACAATCGGTTTGTTTGTGTTTCACATTGAATGAAAAACGTGAAGGTAGAGCATGGCGATTGTGATATATGACAGGTTCGACGATATGTTCGGGTGAACGGCATACAAATAAAAATGGCGGTTTGTGGAGAGTCAGCCGTCGTGCTGCCGTAATGACATCAGACATAATCACATCACCCTGTCATGTGACCAGATCCTGAGCTCTAATTGGTATATGTTTGAGGGGACATACATAAACACATACATACAGATAAACACTGTTCTGGACTGCTTTGCCTTATGGGCCACGCCGTAAAAACAAAGGTTCTGTAATATTAACAGTGAAATAAAAAATTGTGGAGACCAAATACTTTTGTCAATTTCAATTTTTAGACAAAATTGTGAGTTATTTTTTAAAAGTGCAAGGGTGCCAATATTTTTGGCCAATATACTGTAGTTTGCTGGAAAATGCCGCGAATGTCGAAATCACGATTGTGGGGCATTGTTGCAATGGGAAAAGGGGGATAGGTTCTCAGCAGATCCTGATTCGCGGTAAATCCCATGAATGTCGACACCGCGAATGTCGGGGCATTGTTTTAATGGGGGAAACAAAAGATAGGTTCCCTGCAGTTCTTGATTCAAAATGGAAAATCTCACAAATGTGAAACTGCAAATGTCAGGGCATTGTTTCAATGGGGAAAAGAGGGATAAGTTCCGATAGGCCGGATCCTGATTCATAGGAGAAATTTTTTTAAGTTAAAAATGTTTTAGACCATGAATGCACAGGATTAGTTTCATAAAATATGCTTGAATAATAAAAAAAAAACACGACACCAAGTACCGTTTCCGATGTTTATTGAAGGAATGCGATTACAGTTTATTGAAAGTGTTCAACCATACGGTGCGAAAAAAAACATCATGCACCGTTTCAAATTTTCATTTTACAAACACACACAACTTTTCAGATAATGGTGATGATGGTGAAGAATTCAAATCCAGCAAACTCCTCGACTGATGAGTCGAGGCTCTGAAGCCAACCGAGGTGTGGATGCCAATGAGTCGTGCACCAAAAATAATGTCGTAAGCCATGGGCTACTATAGCTGCCCAACTCAGCCCTTCAAAGAACATGGCTCTGGAAACAATATCACCATGTAGTAGAGGTTTAGAGCAGCACTCAAGGTGGGTGAACTATCAGATTGAAATCTGGAAGAGGGCCCATATCGCGAAATACGATATTCCAGATGCAACCGTTGTCCATGGATGGGAGTTGAGGGATGGCAAGCTGGAGCCACTATGGAAATGTAGGAATGTACACAGGAAATGATCTGACACAACAGCTCATCGATATCATCGACAAACTACCAGATTCTGAGGATGTGGACTCAGATGAGTCGGATGCAGAACTGCCAGATATCCTATATCAGTTTGGTGGAGACAGCACTCACAGTGATCAGGATTGACAATGTTCATCAGTGAATGAACTCTGTGCCCGTTTGTTATATTGTTATGGATATGAGAATTGTGTTTAATTGTTGCAAAATATCACCCTCCTTCCTCCATTTGTTGTGTATAAAGGTCAAAGGTCGTTCCCGTAGTTATTCCATATACAATCACGCAGCAAATAATAGATTTCCTTTGTTCAGTAGTTATCTCCTTATTATGTGTATTAGGTTAAGGTTCTGTCTTCCCACTAGTTAACACTGCATTGCACCAAATGAAATAAGGTAGAATCCCCTTTCAATTGCCACCAAAACGAAATTGCCGGCAGCGTTCGCTGCCCTTTGGCTGGGGCTCGCTCAAATCGCCCCAAAACCTCCTTTACGCACATGGTTAAGCTGGAGAAGAAGGAGGAGGAGCCGTCGGATCATGGGCGTGGCACCACCTCGTCATCAAAGGTGGAGCCAGCGAGCCCCGACCAGCCAACCAGGGCGGATGAAATACCATCATGGGCATGGCGCACATTGATCTTGATGGGCGTTATATAAGCGCCCGCGCAAGCCTTTTCGTGGCAGATGCGTGACCCAGCTGAGTTCTGCACAAGCGATTTTTCTGCAGAGAGCCGCTTCAACCAGCCCCGTTTCAACCTACCGCACAGAGCCCTGACGAGCTGCTGTGAACCAACCTGCCGGTGCGCGGTGTACAGCCAAATACTTGGAGCTGCCGGCTCATCGCTTCCTGCCCGGAGTGGACCTGCTCGCTGTGCCCTGTGATTCCACCTGCTCATCCCTCCAAACCATTCCTGCCGTTCCATCCTCTTGTGTACGTGAGTTTGTTTTGTTTGTTCTGTCCTGGGGTTGTAAGTAAGACTGCCATAGGTAAGCTCGCGTTGCACTGTGTCCTTCTGGTCCGTCCCTCTTTCTGAAATTATTTTCTTATTCTTCCTTCTCCCTTGGTTTCTTTGAATTGTAAATAGTAGTAATAAATTATATTCGTATTTCCTACTTCTGTCTTCCTCTTCTTCACATCCGTCGTCTTTGTGATTTCCCAATTGAAAACCTGTGGCGCGATTTTGGCCAACGTTTCAGAATCGGGTCTAGTCCTTGGTAATAGTTCGTGCCGCGGTTGCTAAAACCGCTCGGCAATTAACATCTGTCCGCGGTACGAACGGGGCTGCGCACCTACCTTTCCGGAGGTAGCTGTGTAGCGTCAGGAGCGGAGACGGCCAGTGAAAATAGAAGGGGGAATTAACCCCCCCCCCCCCCTTAAGGGGAGTGCCATACTCCGGTTCCGTAACATATGGTGTCGGGAGCGAGAATCGGACCTGAAGCGCTTCGTGCGCTCAAATTACGAGTGGCCCAAAATTGTTTTATAACATCCTAAATTTAGAAATCGTGCCATGGATGGTCAAGGCGACGGGATGCCGGTGGGGGAATTAGAAGAGGGGTTAGGGGTAACCCAGGACCACAGGGAAGTGTATATGGGGGCGAGAGAAGAGGAGAGCAATGAAGATGTGGTTGCGGGGTATCAGGTGCGCAAGATGGCGCCCTCGCGCACGTGGTTGTAGAAACGCAAAATGGCACCTCGCACCTGGCTACGGCGGCCGCACCCGCTGCACAAATGGGAGGGATTGACATGCAGGCCCTCATTGCGCAGCTGCAGGCCGCTGTGCAAATGGGAATAGAACAATTGGTACGAATGGAAAACAGTATGGGGGCAATGAGGAACGAAGCACGGGGTACCAGTGAGCAATTGGGAGCAATGAGGGACGAAGCGCGGGGTACCAGCGCCCAAATTGGGAAGTTGGACAAAAAATTTGAGGGTTTAGACAATAAATTTGAGGGGTTAGACAACGGGATAAAAGGGGTGAAGAATGGGTTAACAGGGCTAGAAGACAAGATGGAAGACAAATTGCGGGAAACAGGGGAGCAATCCGCCCGGGAAATCAAACAGATGGGGAACCAGATAGAGGAGGTGAAAATCGGGTTGGAAGGTAAAATGGATGCTCAGAGGAATTAATTGGAACAGATGAGGGCGGCATCTACTAAAGAAATGGAGGAGATGGGGGAGGAGATAAGACGAGGTGTGGGCGAGGAGGTCTCGGGGGTACGCGAGGAGGTAAAGCGAGGTGAGAAGCGTATGGAGAAAGAGGTGAGAAGTAGTACGGATAGGTTACAGGAGGGCATAGAAGATCTGACGAGGGGAGTGGAGCAGCTGACGGTGGGACAAAAGGAATTAGTGGATCAGGTGGAAAAGAACACTGCGGTACTAGGAGGGTTGAAAGCGACACAAAAAGAAATCAAAAATGAATTAATAGCGACGAAGGGGGAATGTAGGATGGTACATGAGGGGTTGACAAAGAGGTTGGACGAGGTGACAGAGGCAATGGAGACGCAGGACCGGGAGGTGAGGACGCACATATAAACTGTCAAGGTGGCTTTAGAGGACGAAATTGAGGAGACGCACCGGGAAATAAGAGGTGAAGCAAAAGTTAGAGGAAGTGGAAGAGGGGGTGAGTGAAATTAAGAAGAGACAGAGGGAAACTAAGAAAGAGATAAAGGAGGAAGTGATGGAATATGTACAAGGTCGGTGCTCAAATCGTGATGGTGTGCTTGCTAACCAAATAAAGAGTTTGCAGGTGGCGGAGGAGGTGCGGAGACGAGGTGCCAAGGTGAGTGGCGATATACTCGGAAATGTATATGGTGTGAGGGGAGATTCAGTCGGCTTGGGGGTTGGTTTGGACCCGGGTGTTCGTGAGAGGCCGCTGGCAAAGTGTACGACAGGTACAGAGTGTGAAGGAGGAGGTGTGCGAGGATGTCCGGCGATGGGGTGTGTGAGGAAAAAGGGCGCGCCGAGGAGTGAGTGTGCTGTTGAGAGTGAGTTGGTCGTAGCGCGTGTGCGGGGGGGGGCACATGGAAGCGCGGGATGGGGAGTGTTACAGGGGATGTAACAAAAGAGTGCACACCTGTGGTGAGTGTTACGGAGGGTGTGACAGGAGAGTGTGCGCAGGAGGATGCACGAAAAAGGTGTGTAACGGAGGGGTGCATGATAAAAGAGTGTGCGGTCGAGAGTAAGGGTGAATGCGCGACCGAGTGTGGTGGTAAGAGCGACGAGAGTGACACGGAGTACGAGTTGGTTGTAGCAGGTGAGAGAGGATGCACACCTGGAATGGAAGGATGCACACCTGGAATGGTAGAGCGCGTATGGGAATGCACACTGGAGTTAGTAGTGAAGCACGTAATTGGGTGTGCGGAGGAGAGCACACCCGTGGTGGTCACAGAGGATGTGACCGAGGAGGGGGCGCGAAGAGGTGTGTTGGTAAGGTGTGCGAATGACGAGTGTGTGCTAAAGTGTGCCGTGGTCAGGTGTGTGACGAAGTCTGTGAGCGGAACAAGTGCAATAACGAAGTACGCAGGGTGTATGGGCGGCGTTGGAGCACCGGGCTCAGTGAGGATGAAAGGGGTCACGTATGCGTGTGAGCCTGCAGGTGAAGCATCGACGGTAACCGGGTTAGGGTGCCTTCACATACACGGATTATTCTTACGAGTCCTTACGGATCGCCAACTCGTAGTCAATCACAAGCATCCGTAAATAACGGAAGATGATTTTTGACATGTCAAAAGTTGTTGCGAGTTGTGACGAGTTATCTACAGATACCAGCGAGTTATTTACGGATGCTTGTGATTGACTACGAGTTGGCGATCCGTAAGGACTCGTAAGAATAATCCGTGTATGTGAAGGTTGCATTAGCGGTTAGATCGACTTGTAGCCGAAGCGAGCCCTCAGTTCGTGCCGGGCGTTGTGCGCCGCGGGAACCAGAGGGGATCGTAACCGCGGTGGTTTCAAAGGAACCGCCGTGCGGGAGCCACGGCGGGCCTCGCTCCGAACGGTCGCATCCGTGCTCCACTAGGCGGAGCGGGCGGCCCGGTCGGAAGGGTCACCACGGCAACCCCTGGTGGTTGAGACGTCCCGGCAGGGCGAGATGGGGCCATCGGACGGCTCGGTGCCGAGATGGTGCGTGGAATCTCGGCCCGAGAAAACCTTCCCTGAACCAAGTGCCGGACGGATCCAACCGCCGGCAACAAACCACCCGCATTCCTTGCTCGGTTTTGCGAAGCCGAGCTTTGGAGATGAATTGGCGCACCGAGAGGCTCAAGTGAGTAGACGTGTGAGGATGATAGCAGTAGTGAATTTGAACAGCAAAATTTGTGATTGGCAAAAATTTGATGATTGGCAGATGATTGGCAAATTTTTGATTGGCTGAAATTGGATGGGCCAAATTGGTAGTGGGACGTGCCCGATGTGGGGGGATGGCAACTCTGCCATCCCACACAGCGGGGGCAAAGGAGCAATAGCCATGGGGTTTGGCAGTGAAAACTAGCCCGGGAGGGTTAGGATAATGATAGGGATCTAGAGATTGACCATAGGTAACGGTAAGGTTAAGTAGCGACTTTGGACAGGTAGTTGGGGACATAGAGAGGGTAGTTGGATGATAATGATGAGGGAGCGCAATAATGTAAGGGGCGACGGGGAAGCGCGAGTTTTAGCGGGGCACCAGGTAGGTCAGATGATGCCGTGTGTTTGAGGATCGGAAGTGTATTGAGCAGTATATGAGTGAATAATTGTGATTGTGAGCATGGAAGTGTATGGAGCAGTGAGTGAGGAACAATTGTGATTGCACAGGTGTGCAACTGAACAGGTGTATGGAGCAGTGTATGACTGAGTAGTGGTGATTGTGTATTGTGTTGACCAAATGGTCCAGGGAAGAGGAGGGTGCAGGAAGCACCAGTAGGAGTGATTGCACAGGTGTGCAACTACAGGTGCATGGAGAATGGTTGTGTGGAATACATGGAGTATGGAATATATGGAGTATGGAATGGATGGTCGTGGAGTGAGTATGGTGGAAACTGGAGTGTAGTGGATGGTGCGAAGGTGTGGATGGGGGAAAGGAGGATGGACCCCATCACGAATACCCGGGGAGGGTAGTTTAAGCGTTAGGTAGAGGGTACAGGTAAATTGTGGTTGGATATTGGCATCTGTGGTGCGTGTGGAAGAATGGAGTTTGGATGGGTGCATTAGTGACGTGGAAATGGCTGGGCGTGTGGCCTGTTAGTATGTGTAGTTGAATGGGCACTCCACCACTGTGAGGATGTCGGCCAGGTGAGGCCGCAGGTGGGCTCTGGGAGCCGGTAGAGTTGTGGATGGGGCCCGAGGATCCGGAGGACGGACCCGGGTAGCCCAGTGCCAGAGGGCACCGAGTGGGGAGAGCGCCAGAGGGGCTTCCCCAGGTAGATAGGTTAGGATAAGGAGCAGGTAAGCTCGGAGGCAACTGCAGTGGTGGAGGTGTGCAGGTGGGTAGACCTGCTGGGGGAGCCACATGACTCAGTCCTGAAATTGTGCAAGGGCACAGGGAGTTGAATCAGGGGAGTGAGACCCCAAATTGATGAAGCACCACAGTTTGGTCAATGGGAATTTGGTTCTTAAAACCGCATAGAGTAAGTTGGCCAATGGATTGGCAGGGAAAGACCCCGGGTAGTGTAAAGTGTGTTAATGTCATTTATAAGATAGTTAGGATTGAAATCTCCTCGCACCATCCGCATCCACTCACCTGAGATGACGTGACTCCACACCATGCCAGGTTTGATTATTTTTTTGGTGCAAATGTTTGAAATGTGAGACGCATCATGACATGGGTGTGACATTGTTTGTTGTTCCATCTCTCCCTCCTTATGAGGATTGATGATGAATTGGGTGATGGCAAATTTGGTTAGAGGGATTTTGGGGACGAATTTGGTATAGAAGAGATAAGGGGAAGACGTGACAGTAGTGACGAATTTGTAAATGTGTAGATTTTTGTAAATATGGGGTAAGGGCAAGGGTAGAGTAGGTAACAGGGGGGGGTGACGTACGGTAGGGACGAGCTTTCTCACTTCGCTCTCCGTACGCACCTCGTCTTGCATTGCCTTGTTTGATGTGTACCCTTGTGACCTTACCCCTCGCTCACCTATCTTCTCCCCCCCCCCCTTGTCTCCCACCCGAGGACTGTGCGCCACTGGGCGCCGAGGGGAGCGTGCGTGAGTCCGCCATTGTGTGCCCGAAACTCCCGCAACCAGCTGTCTGCATCGATGCACCACTTATGGACCACATGTCTGTGGCTGAGCACCACTTATGGACCCCACGGGTGGGGGCATGGCCCCTCTGCTGGAACCGGCCATGATGGCCCGAAATCTTGCTGGCGGACCTTGGTCACAGGGCACCTATGCCACACAGGTGAACCACACATAGTCGGCCCTGTGGGCCATAAATAAAAAATGGACACGATTGTGCACTTTTATATCCAAATAGGCCACCAGTAAGAAGAACAAGTTGACAACATCTGGAAGAACGACAATGGCCAGCAGAGGGAGCCGAAGAGGAAGACCGGCACCAGGGGTTTGTTGTGTTTTTTTTATTGAACTGTGGTGACTGTGCACCGAATGGTGCGTGATGGTGCTTTATGGTGCGGTTTTGGTGCTTTCTGGTGCGTCGATGCAGCACAGGCTGTCTCCCCCCCCCCCCCCCCCAAATAACAATCGCAGGTCCTGGGTTGTGTTTTGTAAATACAAGTAGCGTAACTGTAAATAATGCTCCCACATCGTTCATGTTGTAGTTTGAAGACAATTCCGCAATTCAGTTAGCTGTGGGCATAAGTCTGTTAGGCAGGGTGCAATGCAGCAGCGGGACATATTTATTTGTGTTTTAAAACTGTCACACTCAGGGTCAGGTTAAATGTAGAGGGAACTACACCTACGTGCCACACTAAAGGTAAAAGTAATAGGCGCGGGACGTGCCTAAGAGGAGGAGGGTGCAGTGTTATGGATATAAGAATTGTGTTTAATTGTTGCAAAATATCACCCTCCTTCCTCCATTTGTTGTGTATAAAGGTCAAAGGTCGTTCCCGTAGTTATTCCATATACAATCATGTAGCAAATAATAGATTTCCTTTGTTCAGTAGTTATCTCCTTATTATGTGTATTAGGTTAAGGTTCTGTCTTCCCACTAGTTAACACTGCATTGCACCAAATGAAATAAGGTAGAATCCCCTTTCAATTGCCACCAAAACGAAATTGCCGGCAGCGTTCGCTGCCCTTTGGCTGGGGCTCGCTCAAATCGCCCCAAAACCTCCATTACGCACACGGTTAAGCTTGAGAAGGAGGAGGAGCCGTCGGATCATGGGCATGTCACCACCTCGTCATCAAAGCTGGAGCCAGAGATCCCCAACCAGCCAACCAGGGCGGCTGAAATACCATCACGGGCATGGCGCGCATTGATCTTGAAGCGCGTTATATAAGCGCCCGCGCAAGCCTTTTCGCGGCAGATGCGTGACCCAGCTGAGTTCTGCACAAGCGATTTTTCTGCAGAGAGCCGCTTCAACCAGCCCCGTTTCAACCTACCGCACGGAGCCCTGGCGCGCTGCTGTGAACCAACCTGCCGGTGCGCGGTGTACAGCCAAATACTTGGAGCTGCCGGCTCCTCGCTTCCCGCCCGGAGTGGACCTGCTCGCTGTGCCCTGTCATTCCACCTGCTCATCCCTCCAAACCATTCCTGCCATTCCATCCTCTTGTGTACGTGAGTTTGTTTTGTTTGTTCTGTCCTGGGGTTGTAAGTAAGACTGCCATAGGTAAGCTAGCGTTGCACTGTGTCCTCCTGGTCCGTCCCTCTTTCTGTAATTATTTTCTTATTCTTCCTTCTCCCTTGGTTTCTTTGAATTGTAAATAGTAGTAATAAATTATATTCGTATTTCCTACTTCTGTCTTCCTCTTCTTCACATCCGTCGTCTTTGCGATTTCCCAATTGAAAACCTGTGGCGCGATTTTGGCCAACGTTTCAGACTCGGGTCTAGTCCTTGGTAATAGTTCGTGCCGCGGTTGCTAAAACCACTCGGCAATTAACATCTGTCCGCGGTACGAACGGGGCTGCGCACCTACCTTTCCGGAGGTAGCTGTGTAGCGTCAGGAGCGGAGACGGCCAGTGAAAATAGAAGGGGGAATTAACCCCCCCCCCCCCCCCTTAAGGGGAGTGCCGTACTCCGGTTCCGTAACAATATTGAATACATTACCCAGTATACGTTGCTTGCTGGTAGCTTGTTCATTTGTTAATGTGTATACATTATGTCAGGCTAGTTTCACTCTTCATGATATTCGTAATCTTTATAACTATATGTTACATTAAAGAAACATAAAATATATAACTGGTACATGAGTTGTTGACATATTGAATCGCATGAATGTATGCTCGCTGCTTTGCTTTCATTTATTAACGAGCGCCATATTTGAACTTGCCATAACTGTGTCAGTTTATGTCAGAAAATCATCGTTGTAACATCAAATGTTAGGTACGTGGACACAGTTTAATTTTATATATGAAGGACCACATATGCACTTCAAACAAAAGTAAATGTAGAAACTGAAGGAACTGCGCTCCAACGCGAGTCGAAAGAATTGACGCGACCAAAGACGGAATTCGTCCGAGTTGCTTTATTGAAACAAAACAGCTCAGGTATTCTGACAAGCTCGTTTTTCGGGCAACAATATATATACACATTTATGTCGGGAAGTTTGCCCGGCAAAAGCTATACCAGGCATGCCCGGGTATCAAGGGCGAGCCTTGGAAAGGCGAGTCTGGACCTGCCCGGGCGTGTTTGGCTGCGGCCTGGCAAGTCGAGGCTGGGCGTGCCCGGGCGCTCTGGGCGAGCACTGGAAAGGCGATAGCGGGCATGCCCGGACGCTCTGGGCGAGCCCTGGAAAGGCGATAGCGGGCATGCCCGGACGCTCTGGGCGTGCCCTGGAAAGGCGATAGCGGGCATGCCCGGACGCTCTGGGCGAGCCCTGGAAAGGCGATAGCGGGCATGCCCGGACGCTCTGGGCGAGCCCTGGAAAGGCGAGAGCGGGCATGCCCGGGAAAGACGAGACCGGGCGTGCCCGGGAGGTTCGGGCGTGCCCGGGAACAGTGAGTCCGGGCATGCCCGGGAGAGGCGCGTCTGGCCGTGTTCTGGCCGGTGCAAGGCGATTATGTACATCCAGCGGTAACCGCTACAAAACCATCATTTTTGTGATGCGCTACATCTGTACATGGGGTGCGGCCATGTGTAGGCCAATAACTCGGACGAAATATTTCTGAAACGTGATAATATTGATTTCAGAAGAACCAGCAGAAGCTAAGCTTTCATGTGGTACCTCACTTGTATGTATTACTGCTATTTGACCGCACAAATTACTGATATACTATTACTGCTAAACGGACCATTTTGAGCGTATCTCGAAATATTGAGCCAAAACAACAAGTTCATCCCAACTTATGCAACGTTAACATTCGATTTAATGTTCAGAATACTCTATGGTCTGGGGCATCAGAAATAAATCGTGTCAGAAAACAGAGGCAGGACAGGGTGATGATGTGGTTGAGCTGGAGGGACCAGGGTGGAAGAAATACGTGATGGAGAGCTTCCTGGCACATTACTCCAAGTGTATGTGCAGCTCCTTGTATGGGGGATTCACGTCATCCAACTCCTCTTAAACTTGAGGTAGTGCTTCATGACTGGGTCGATTTTCTTGCATATTGTCAGCATTTGCCCGCATGTCCTGCAGCACTTCAACCAGGAACTTGACCGTGAGATGGGACATTGGCTTGCAAGCCAGCTTTTTGTGGTGCACCTCCTATTCCTCTTTTTGTGGTGCACTTTCTTGGTGAAAATCTTTTTCAAGCGCTTCGTCCACTTTTTCAAACAGAAAACAGTCCAGCGGACAGCCAAAGTAACGAATAGAGCACGAAGGATGCTTTCGTAGGTAACTTCCATGATCTCTTCTTCTTTATCATTTTCCATTGAAATGTCGTCCAGCCATTCTGAAGGATTTGGGTTTGCAATGAGGAAAACATAGGTCAAAGGAAAGAGAAATTTTTACTTGGACGACTTTGAAATTAAACTAAGCAAATCAAACCCAGATCAGTCGTTCATCTCACCAAATTCCTCTGAGGTTTAACATGGCAAAGGTTGGTGCCACTTGTGAGAGTGGAAAATAATTACGACTCCAACATTTCAGTGCGAAACTAAAACGAGGACGAATATCATTTAAAATAACAAAAATCATCGTTATACAAGTAGTTCTTCTCAACCTGTTGTTACCTCTGCCACCAAAGGTGGATGGAGGTTATGTTTTCACCCCTGTCTGTTTGTCTGTCCGTTTGTCTGTGAACAAATTATCTCAAAAAGTTGTGGACGGATTCGGACCAAATTTGGCAGAGATGTAGCGTATGTGACAAGGACGAAATGATTAGATTTTGGTGAAGATCCGGATTCGGATCCGGCTCCCATAAAAGTTTTTGAGGTGATTCTTCACCATTGGGAGACAGGGCCAAAAAGGATACATAGCAGGATATCTCAAAAAGTTGTGGACGGATTTGGACCAAACTTGGTGTACCGGTTGGGTGTCTGACAAGGACAATTCGATTCAATTTTGGCGAAGATCTGAATATGGATTCGGATATGAGAATTTTTAAAATTTTCAAGTGATCCTTCACCATTGGGAGATAGGGCCAAAACGATACATAGCAGGATATCTCAAAAACTTATGGGTGGATTTGGACGAAACTTGTTGGACAGGTTGTATGTGTGACAAGTAAGAATCGATTCTATCTACCCATCCCAACTCTCTCTTCCTCATATGTGGTGATTTCAATTGTCACCATGCCAGTTGGCTGGGTGTGGGTACCTATCTCACCAGCCATGGCTCTTCAGCAAAGGACTTCTGCGACTCACTGGGACTGACATAATCTGTCAATTTCCCGACCCGGATCTCAGTCAACGGAGCATCTTCTCTTCTGGACTTGGTTATGACTAACTTCCCTGAAAATGTCTGCTGCTCTTCTTCTGCTCCAATCGGCTCATCTGATCATGTGCTTGTTAAAGTGGACATCTCTCTGACCATTCTCAGAGAGCCTCCTCAGCGTCGACGAGTCTGGCATTTCACTCAGGCCAACTGGCACGGTCTTCAAGCAGCCATCAATCATCTGGACTGGTCTCCCATCTCTACCGCCTCTGACATCAACTCATCCTGGGAAGTCTTCCAAAGAAAATTGCTCTCTCTCATGCACAGATTTATCCCATCTCGTCTTCAGTTGTCATACCCTTCCTCCCGTCCATGGTACATGGAATCTTGTGGTGAGGCTGTTGCCCAGAAACAACTTGCTTTCGTCTCCTGGAAAGCAAATCCAACGGAAGGAAATCTCATTTCCTTTCACAAAGCCCGAAACAAGTGTGTGTCCACCCTCAGGAGAGCCAGGAACCAATATCTCTCCGTTCTCAAGACCGAACTCTCTTATCTGTCTCCCTCTTCCAAATCCTGGTGGCGTCTGGTCAAATCTGTTTCTGGTGTTTGTTCCCCCTCCATCCCCTCCCTCACCTCAAATGGCTACACGGCTGACTCCGCACGTGAAAAGGCTAAATGCCTCAACTCTGTGTTTGCCTCTAAATCTTGTGTCCCAAACCCATCCCTCTCTGTACCCACCGTACCCAGTCGTACCCAGCTGCTCCTGGACTCTGTGACCTTTCCTCCTGACAAGGTGGAAAAGTTTCTGTCAACTCTCGACTCTGATTCTGCAACTGATTCTGGACCTGATGGCATCAGCCCACGGGTCCTAAAATCCTGTTCTTCCGCTCTTTCACTCCCTCTCTCTGTTCCCTTCACCCTCTCTTTTGCTCAAGGTCATCTGCCATCTGCTTGGAAATCAGCCAACATCACCGCTTTGCACAAAAAAGGTGCAAAAACAGATCCTAGCAACTACAGACCAATCAGCCTTCTCCCAATTTATCAGCAAAGTCATGGAATCCATCATTGCTTCAGATATGAAATCTTTCCTCTTCTCCAATGGCTTGATCTCTGATCATCAATTTGGTTTCAGACCTGATCACTCTACTCTGGACATGCTGCTTCTGCTTTCTCAACAATGGATGGAGGTCCTCAATGCCAAACAGGAAATTAGAGCTGTCTCCCTTGACATATCACGTGCCTTCGATACGGTCTGGCACCCTGCTCTGCTCACCAAACTCTCCTCCTTTGGTATCCATGGAAATCTCCACGCATGGCTGGCGGACTTCCTCTCTAGTCGTAGTCAACGAGTGGCCCTGAATGGGTTTCTCTCATCTCCTCTTCCTGTTCAGGCTGGAGTTCCACAAGGCAGTGTTCTGGGCCCTGTGCTTTTTCTGGTCTTCATCAATGATCTCTCTGACTCTCTTGAAAATCCTCTATATCTCTTTGCTGATGACTCTACTCTCTGTCGCTCCATTCCTCATCCCTCAGATCGGCAGTCTGCAGCCTCCTCACTCTCTGCAGACCTGGACAACAACACAGACTGGGCAAACAAGTGGAACATGTCTTTCAATCCTGACAAATCTCACACTCTTACGATGTCTCTCCGAAAAGACCGACTGGACAACCCTCCCATCCACTTTCTGAATAATCCTCTCCAAGAAGTTCTGTCACTCAAGCTTTTGGGTCTCACTATCTGCAATGATCTTTCCTGGGAAAACCACATTTCAAATCGGGCCTCCAAAGCCAGTCGCCGACTGGGCATCCTCCGTCGTGCGAAGTCCTTCCTTGGCACACCTGAGCTCCTCACCACATACAAGGCTTTCATCCGCAGCTCAATGGAATACTGCTCTCCCCTCTGGGCTGGTGCTCCTGCCTCACACCTAGCTCGTCTTCACGCTGTTGAAACCAAAGCGTTCAGAATCATTGGAATCTCCCGCGATGAAGCTAACTCAAAGGGCCTTTCACTCACTCACCGCAGGCAGGTTGGTGGTCTTTCCGTCTTCTACCGACTCCTCTCTGGCCTTGCCTCCCCAGCTCTCTCTGGGATCTGTCCCCAAAATATTCCTACAGGTCGCACAAGATCTGCCTGCAACTCTTATGGTTAAACTGCCAAAATCAAGACTCTCTGCTCACCTTCACTCCTTCATTCCTCTTTTCTCCCGCCTCTGGAACAAACTCCCTCACTCTCTTCAATCCCACTCCTCCCTCCAGGTCTTTAAAACGGCTGTTCACCACCATCTCTTATCTTCCCCCATCCAAAACCTTGATCTTTTCTACCCCCGCTAATTTCACCCCAAATCCACTTTTTTGAAATACCAACTTCTGTCCTGGAAGTCCTTGGTGTCCTTGTGTTTTATACTTCTCCCACCCCCACCCCCTTTCCCACGCCTCCTCCCCCCAATCCCTCTCCCTCCCACACATCTCCCTGCTCTCAAATGTTGTGTTTGTGAGCTTCCCCTTCTCTCCCCATCTTGTCTTCCGCTCCCTCTTTTTATATATTTTGTTTGTCTGGTTGATTTGTTTGTGAAATAAATGTTAGCTCTTTCATGAGCCTCAATTCAGTATACAAAAAAAAAAAAAAAAAAAAAAATTTACCTTTAATTTCTGGCAGATCAGTTCGCTAAATTTAACCTTTAGTGGACTATTTTATTGTCAATTTACTTCATAAATGAACAACTCATCCTCAGAAATATATAAAACTGTTCTTCGCCTAATAACGTCCTCACAACACCCAAACGCGGGATGTCAGACCGTGAACTGCGCGAAGGTTCTATGGCAGCAGACGAACCATCAACGGTGGTCGTTTCACGTTCAACCACCTTCAGATATGGTGCCAAGTGTGAGTGTCTTACATCATGGTTCGTCTCCTGCCGTCACTTTTAGAAAACTTCCACACATTGAAAAGTGACGCTGTCACTTCCACACATTGAAAATTTCTAGGAAGCGTGCAACGACCACCGCACTGGACACATGTGGCTGCTCGTGGTGCAGTCAGGGAAGTAACGGATCAAACGGACCCTCCGGTTCCTTTACATTGTAGAGCCTGGAATTGCCTATCTGAGATGAGGTTGTTGGAGAAAAGGAAATATTTCACATCAACTGAGACGCTGGATTCCATAACCTTGCTGATGCTTGAAAGTAAGCCGATATGTCTGAAGTTAAGGGGATCCATTTTTGCACCTTTTATCTGTAGTCCTGTGATGTTGGTGAATTTACAATTTACGAGTCCAGGAGCAGTTGGGTATGGCAGGAAAGATAGCTACCGAGAGTGAGAGGTTGGGAACACACGATTTGTATGTAAGCAAACACTTACTTTTTTCAGTTTTCTAATGTCACTGAGGGGAATTATTTGTATCTAACAAATATGAATGTATCACGAATCAGAAACAAAGTAAATGATAACCACATGACAAACAAGCAGCAAGGCAATGATGAATGAAGAAGCTCATAAATAGATGTATTCTCGATGAGAGAAGATGCTCGAGTCCATGATCAAAACATTTGTGAGATGTTAAACGAAGAAAGCATACCTTGTCATGTGTAATAATGGCTCTTGCTGGTTTCATCTCCATGCACAGGGCACTCAATGATGCCGAGGTGCTGAAGGGGGCCCCCAAGGCTGCTGAGATGCCGAACGGGACCCCCAAGGCTGCTGAAGTGCTGCATGGGGCACCAAATTATGGTGAGGTTCAGCACGGGGACCCCAAGGCTGCCGAGGTGACGCAGGAGGAACCCAAGGCTGCCGAGGTGCCGCAGGAGGAACCCAAGGCTGCCGAGGTGCCGCAGGAGGAACCCAAGGCTGCCGAGGTGTCGCAGGAGGCACCCAAGGCTGCCGAGGTGTCGCAGGAGGCACCCAAGGCTGCCGAGGTGCCGCAGGAGGAACCCAAGGCTGCCGAGGTGCCACAGGAGGAACCCAAGGCTGCCGAGGTGCCGCAGGAGGAACCCAAGGCTGCCGAGGTGCCGCAGGAGGAACCCCAGGCTGCCGAGGTGCCGCAGGAGGAACCCAAGGCTGCCGAGGTGCCGCAGGAGGAACCCAAGGCTGCCGAGGTGCCGCAGGAGGAACCCAAGGCTGCCGAGGTGCCGCAGGAGGAACCCAAGGCTGCCAAGGTGCCGCAGGAGGAACCCAAGGCTGCCGAGGTGCCGCAGGAGGAACCCAAGGCGGCCGAGGTGCCGCAAGGAGCCCCCGAGGCTGCTGAGGTGTAGCAAGGAGCCCCCGAGGCTGCTTTGGTGCAGCAAGGAGCCCCCGAGGCTGCTGAGGTGCAGCAAGGAGCCCCTGAGGCTCATGGGGTGCAGCAAGGAGCCCCCGAGGCTGATGAGGTGCAGCAAGGAGCCCCCGAGACTGCTGAGGTGAATGAAGGAGCCCACGAGGCTGCTGAGGTGAATCAAGGAGCCCCCGAGGCTGCTGAGGTACAGCAAGGAGCCCCCGAGGCTGCTGAGGTGCAGCAAGGAGCCCCCGAGGCTGCTGAGGTCCAGCAAGGAGCCCCCGAGGCTGCTGAGGTGCAGCAAGGAGCCCCCGAGGCTGCTGAAATGCCGCGTTGGGCATCCATTGATGACGAGATGCCGCACGGGCCTCCCGACGCTGCTGAGGTTCTTCACGGGCCTCCCGAGGCTGCTGAGGTTCCTCAAGTGCCTCCCGGCGATGCGGAGGTTCCTCACGGGCCTCCCGAGGCTGCTGAGGTTCCTCACGGGCCTCCCGAGGCTGCTGAGGTTCCTCACGGGCCTCCCGAGGCTGCTGAGGTTCCTCACGGGCCCCCCGAGGCTGCTGAAATGCCGCGTTGGGCATCCATTGATGACAAGATGCCGCACGGGCCTCCCGACGCTGCTGAGGTTCTTCACGGGCCTCCCGAGGCTGCTGAGGTTCCTCAAGTGCCTCCCGGCGCTGCGGAGGTTCCTCACGGGCCTCCCGAGGCTGCTGAGGTTCCTCACGGGCCTCCCGAGGCTGCTGAGGTTCCTCACGGGCCCCCCGAGGCTGCTGAAATGCCGCGTTGGGCATCCATTGATGACGAGATGCCGCACGGGCCTCCCGACGCTGCTGAGGTTCTTCACGGGCCTCCCGAGGCTGCTGAGGTTCCTCAAGTGCCTCCCAGTGCTGCGGAGGTTCCTCACGGGCCTCCCGAGGCTGCTGAGGTTCCTCACGGGCCTCCCGAGGCTGCTGAGGTTCCTCACGGGCCTCCCGAGGCTGCTGAGGTTCCTCACGGGCCTCCCGAGGATGCTGAGGTTCCTCATGGGCCTCCCGAGGATGCTGAGGTTCCTCACGGGCCTCCCGTGGCTGCTGAGGTCCCTCACGGGCCTCCCGACGCTGCTGAGGTCCCTCACGGGCCTCCCGAGGCTGCTGAGGTCCCTCACGGGCCTCCCGAGGCTGCTGAGGTCCCTCACGGGCCTCCCGAGGCTGCTGAGGTCCCTCATGGGCCTCCCGAGACTGCTGAGGTCCCTCACGGGCCTCCCGAGGCTGCTGAGGTCCCTCACGGGCCTCCCGAGGCTGCTGAGGTCCCTCACGGGCCTCCCGAGGCTGCTGAGGTCCCTCACGGGCCTCCCGAGGCTGCTGAGGTCCCTCACGGGCCTCCCGAGGCTGCTGAGGTCCCTCACGGGCCTCCCGAGGCTGCTGAAGTCCCTCACGGGCCTCCCCAGGCTGCTGAGGTTCCTCACGGGCCTCCCGAGGCTGCTGATGTTCCTCACGGGCCTCCCGAGGCTGCTGAGGTTCCTCACGGGCCTCCCGAGGCTGCTGAGGTTCCTCACGGGCCTCCCGAGGCTGCTGAGGTTCCTCACGGGCCTCCCGAGGCTGCTGAGGTTCCTCACGGCCCTCCCGAGGCTGCTGAGGTTCCTCACGGGCCTCCCGAGGCTGCTGAGGTTCCTCACGGGCCTCCCGAGGCTGCTGAGGTTCCTCACGGGCCTCCCGAGGCTCCTCACGGGCCTCCCGAAGCTGCTGAGGTTCCTCACGGGACTCCCGAGGCTGCTGAGGTTCCTCACAGGCCTCCCGAGGCTGCTGAGGTTCCTCACGGGCCTCCCAGGGCTGCTGAGGTTCCTCATGGGCCTCCCGAGGCTGCTGAAGGTCCTCGCGGCCCTCTCGAGGCTGCTGAGGTTCCTCGCGGTCCTCCCGAGGCTGATGAGGTTCCTCGCAGGCCTCCTGAGGCTGATGAGCTTCCTCATAGGGCCCCTGAGGCTGATGAGCTTCCTCACAGGGCCCCTGAGGATGGTGAGGTGCCAAGTCGGACAGCAATGGCAATCGCTCCTGCCAAATGGGTGCTGGACAGATGATAGAAATACAGTATATAACAAACACAAATTATGTTTTTTTTAGCACAATTCTTAATGGAAAAAGTATGAACATGTTCGATGATGTGCACTGAGGAAAGTATGTCATTGTTTTTTTAAGTCACAAATAAGGTGTTAATTAAATTCATAATTTTAGCCAAAGTTTGCATACTCGTATCTTTGAATCATGTTGATATGAAGTAAAAGAATAATTAGCTGATGGTGAAGAGCGAAGTTAATGACGGCAGGACCATTGAGACTTTACCCCTAAACCAATGAAAAGTATGAATGTTATGTGAACAAGTCAATATTAAAACGAGCCCTGCTTGACTGTCAAAGTTTTTTTTTTCGAGGTGAATGTTCTGACCCTCGGTTCCTGTCCTCGTAGATCGAATATTGCCAGGTAAAAATGCACTTCACAGCAACATAGCCGGAGTGGGTCGAAGAGGAATCTGCAGGCTAGCCTGAAAGTCACTTTACCCCTCGGCAGCAAAGCATCCGTTCTTTCAAAGGAGGAAAGAAATGCTAACAATATGTCTGATTGGACTTCGTGATGAATTACAATGACTTCTTAATTATTGCAAGTGCTGCACAATATAAACTGCATATGAAAAGTTTCAGACGGAATGCTTTACTGGGGAATGGAAAAGTGACTTTCAGGCCACCCTGGACCTTGAAATTGATGACGTCACGGATGAACACTAACAACTTATTGTGGCAGTACCAACACACCAAAGTAATGCGATTAGGTGAATGAACAAAACCACAAATACTTGAGGTTGTCTGGAGGTGACATCGTGGAGGACCAGGTGCAGGGTAATAAAGTTATGAATTTAAATGATGATGCTATTAAATTAACATCAATGGAATGTTTTAAAGTATCAAAGTCTCATACAAGAGGTTTGATTCCAATATTTGCTTTGGACAATCTGTAATGGAAGGTTTCAGTTTATATGTGAGGTGTAAAAAAGTACAATAAATGAGATACTCAAAATAGTCCAATAAAAAAGCAACATTTATATATTTTTCAGTTAACAAGGATACATAATTGTGAAGAAAAGAAAACATTGTCTTTCAGATTTCATATCCTTATTTATGGAAAATGATGTTGACTTTTATTGGACCATTGTGAGTCCCTCATTTGTGGAATCGTATGAATGTCCTTCCTATAAAACTTGTGAAAATTGCAATCTACGTGAAATGGAAAACAATTATTTACAAGATAGATCCAAGGGAACAAATCATGATGTCTGCATGCTGACAAAATGTAAACCAGTGCGACCTGCCGCATGGTCAGGTTGTCAGCGACAAAACCGACACCCTCACTGACTTTGCTAGTGAGGAGGGTGACTGCGACACCTGCCAGGACCAAAAACAACACCTGGCAAAAGGCAGATGAGCACCCGTAGGGAGCCAACGGCGATCCAGCAAGTAGATGGTGTCTCCTAAAAAACACCCATCCGGTTTGGACAGGTTCAAGTCATACCAAAGACTTTAAAAATGGTACGTGCTGTTTCCTTGCCTGAAAAGGATGGAGCACGGACATTCCCCATTGGTTGGCATACTGGGGAGGAAGAAATTGCTCTTGAGGAATTTGCCCCGTTGAGTTCGGTGAGAAATGCGGTGCCATTGTTGTGATGTCGCTGGGACCCAGAGTATCCCTGGAAGTGGCGGAACTTCCCCCAAGCTCATTGGCTGTTTTGTTTGTCTCGTCAATATGTCCTTGTGTGTGTGTGTGTGTGTGTGTGTGTGTGTGTGTGTGTGTGTGTGTGTGTGTGTGTGTGTGTGTGTGTGTGTGCGCGTGTGTGTGTGTGCGTGTGTGTCTATTTATAAGCCTCAGCCCAAGCATTTATAAAATAATAATAATAATGGTAGTTGCAAAAGAGGGCTGTAGTACCTTTCAAAAGTGGAATTTTCGAAGGATTACATGCCAACGGTTTCACCCAAGTGTGTCTCATTATCTTCTGTAAAACATAATAACTTACATGTGAGATAGAAATATGAACACCACAGGAAATACCCTTGTGCTGGACAGCAGATGATCAGCAGCCACAGTGCAGTGAAATATGCTCAAAGAAGAAAATCAAAGAGCTGGAATCAGTTTGGACCTCCGACCTTGATGGTGAGTCTGCTTGCATGCTGGACGCAAATGATTCTATTTGAAAGAGATCTGCAGGTAACACTGCAGCCGATCTTGTTTCCTGGTATTTTCTGCAGGGAAAACACCCAAACGTACTCAACCCCTCACACGGCAAACTCAAACCTTCACCCACACCCCACACACTCTAACGTATCCCCACACGCCTCACCATGCCCCCGTGAAGCCCTCCCCCATCCCATCCTGCACTCCTCCTCCCAATGCCTCATCCTTTCCCCTCCCCCTCCCCCATCACTAACTATGTGGATTTCAAACATCCAAGGTCTCCGCTCAAACCTGGCAAATTCCTCAATGCAGGCCTCTGGCAATAAACCAGACATCTGTATCCTTCCTCCCACAGCATGACCCCGACTCATTGGTGTCTCTCCCTGGGTACCGTCTCCTCCGATTCGATAGGCCTGATGCACGCCCAAAAGGGTGGAGTTGTCCTTCACATCAAGATACCAAAACCAAACAGACAGGGGTGAAAACATAACCTCCATGCACCTTTGGTGATGGAGGTAAAAAGGTGCCAAATTGAATCTCCTCAACTAACCACAGACCGATCAGCTTACTTCCAATCATCAGCAATGTCATGGAATTCCATCATTGCAGTTGATATGAAATCCATCCTTTTCTCCAACAACCTCTTCTCAGATCATCAATTTAGTTTCAGACCAAATCACTCCACCTGAGATGTGCTGCTTCTATTCACCCAACAATGGATGGAGGCCTGCAATGTTAGACATGAGATCAGAGCCGTCTCCCTGGACATATCCGGTGCTTTTGATACATTATGGCTTCCTGCCCTGCTCTCCAAACTTTCTGCTTATGGCGTCCGAGGCCACACATGGCTCACTGACTTCTTCTACTCTCGTAGCCAACGTGTGGCACTCAACTGAATCCGTTCATCTCCTCTCCCTATCAAGGCTGGAGTGCTCCAAGGCAGTGTTCTGGGTCCAGTCCTATTCCAGATCTTCATCAATGATATCTCTGACTCTGGAAAATCCCCTTCATCTTATTGCTGAGGACTCCATCCTCATCCATCACACAGACAGGCTGCAGCCTCTTTCCTCTCGACAGACGTGAAAATCATCACAAGCTATTCAAACACTTGGAATGTCTTTCAATTCTGACCCTGAGAGGCAATAAAAGGATCACATTTGTTTGAGTGTGTAAACACTGTCTCAGTGCTATCTTTATGTTCTGCATTTGCCAAACCAGCAACATCTGCCTTCGTGTCTAACCTATTGTTACAGATTCGTCACTTCCGTTGTTGTGGTTCTCATCCACTGTAAACATTTTTGGTTCCATGTACTATTATTGTTATCGTTTAAGTGAAATAGAGATTACTGTTTTCAAAAGGTAAAAAAAGTTAGTGTTTTAAAAGATACCGGAAACGGGATCGGGAACTGGACGAAGAGAGAGAAGAAGAGGGAGAAGGAGAGGAGAAAGAGGCGGAGCGAGTGAGGTCGGACAAGGACCCGAGCTGTTTGGAGGTCTGGAGCAAACGCTGGCGAACCGAGGTCACCAGCGAACTTTGGGGTTTCCTGGGAAAGGGATTCCTGCACCAGAGTTGTTATCGCTGTGACAGATAAACCTGCGTGACAGGTTTTGCGGTTGATTCCGAAGAGAATCATGAGAGTGCCGTTACGTCTCAAGAATGGACTGTTGGCCATTTTACCTCGTGCCTGATTTCGCATCGTTCCAGGTTTTTCCCCTTGCTTCAACCATTTCAACACATCCACCCCTTAACCTGGTGTGTGTGTGTAACATGGATTTTGAGTGGGAAATTGCGGTTCGCCGATTGGGAGCCGTTGAACGTCTATACCCAAAGGTGCGATTTCCCAGCCGCCTCTTGAGGACACTTTTGCCTATCTTTGGCAGTGTGACTGTCAACCGAGTGGGATTCTGGTCTCGATACAACATCGTTCTGGCAATCAGTGCAGCGTGGATCGACTTTGGTTTGAAGCTGGGACAGAGACATTGGGAATGTTATTTTCGCTCACTTGGAGCACAGTGAGTTATATTGTACGAAACTGATGGTACCATCATAGGAATGATATATTGGTTGTACAATTGATTACTATTGTTATTGTACTGTTATTCTTGTGTGACCTTAATACAATACTTGTTTGTTGGTAACAATTGGTGTGGTTTCACCATTGATCTTTGACACACAGAATAACACATCTTTCTGCCGTGACTCCTCTCGAGGCTCGGAGGTACACCGTGACCGGAGTTTGGGGAGGAGCACCTAACAGAAATTGGGGGCCAGTCCGGGATAGAATTCCTTAACATTCCCAAAATTCCCAAATTTGGAATTTTCTAACATTCCCAAATTTTTCAAAAAATTTGAAAATTTTTGTGTGAAGGTTAACAGGTGCTAACTGATAGTCACCATGGTGTTTGACGCAGAAACGTTTGCGGCGTCCCCTAATGAGGCACTGTTCCAGGCGTTAAAAAGATCGGAACTCATGATATTGGCCAAATATTTTAACTTGGAGGTCCGAGTTAGTATGAAGAAAGCAGAGATTCAGACATTGGTGGTGGAGTCTCCAGTGGGACAAGGAATATGGGAAGACGCAGCCTTGGATTGGTTACCAGAGGACAAAGGAAATGTGGAGCTCCGGAAAATGGAGATCAGCAACTGCAGAGCCAGGAAAGGTTAAAAGAGTTGGAATGGAAAGCCGAGGAAAGAAGAGCAAAGGAAAGAGCAGAACAGGAACAAGAACTCGAGGAAAGAGGAGCAGAGGAAAGAGCAGAGGAAAGGAGAGGTGAAAAGAAACTCGAGGAGAGAAGAGCATAGGAAAGGAGAGCTGAAGAAGAAAGAAGAGCAGAGGAAAGAGCAGAGGAAAGGAGAGCCGAAAGGGAGTTAAAGGAACGGGACATGGAGTATCAGAAGGAATTTAAACTCAAGGAGCTGGAATTACTGGGAGAACGGAGAGAGGTAGTGTAGTGAAATCGTATCCGTACTGAACCCGGGTGGGGATGCTCGCTGCTCGCTGTCATTGTTGTCACCGCTAGGGGCGTGACTATAAGACCCGTTGCTGTGTCAGTGCTCCGAGACTTCTCCCTTGTGACATGTTACATCGGTAGCCTCGATTATGGTACGCCTTTATAGAATAACTAGCTTGCTTGCATTGACTGATATGAATGGCTTTATGAGATGTCGCATCGTATGCTTATTGTGTATTTCTACTTACAGGAATGATGTGATGATCTAAATGCAATTAAACCAAACCGTTGGACTAAAGTTGTGTGGACCTGAATGGTTTTCCACAACACTTAATTGCATTTAAGATCTGCTGACATGGCTGGCAACAAGACGTTGACGGTGTCCATTTTCAGCGCCGACCCACAAGCCACGGACGGAGGCTTGCAACTCAAGCACTGGCTCCGACAACTGGAGCATCTCTTTGACGAGCCTGAGACCGCTCCGACGCCTGCCGCGAAGCTGGCGATATTACACTAAAAAATCGACTACCGGGTCTACCACGCGGTCGCTCAATGCACGACGTATGATCTTACCATCGCGGAGCTCAAGCGGCTTTACATAAAAGAAAAAAGCCCTGTGTATGCGCGTTATTTGCTGCAGACGCGACGGCAGCAGCCCAACGAGCCTATGGATCATTACGCCCAGGAGCTCCGGCAGCTCATGCTGGACAGCGTCAAGGAGCTGTCGCGGAAGTGGAGGGTGAGACTCAAGACGCCAATGGTCGGAAACAGGTTTTACAAAAGGTCACAACTTTATTAACTGGTTATTCACTTGATTCCATTTACCAAATAATACCGCATTATTCAATGGCTGAGATTAACTCTTTTCCATGGTCCTTTTCGTTCGGCTGATGTTCCTCCGCCATGGTCCCGTTCGTCAGAGCTCCTCGCAGCAAGTCCTCCCGACTCCAGCCGCAGCTCTCGCTTATATGGACCAACTCGACTTAATCCTCTGTCCGCTGAACTCGTAATCTCCTCTCCGCCGACGTCACCGGTCGCCTTCCTGGCGCCAGCTAGCCCCCCCCTGCTGTGAGTTCCATTTATCAAACAATAGGGGGGTGCTCCAGCCTGGGGCTGTGACCAGGTGTATCAAGAGACCATCATGTTCGTGCACATTCCTAACTCATTTACAAACCCGTCCCCCACAGAGTTTGCATGTAAAATGCATCTGCTTTGTTA
Organism: Myxine glutinosa; assembly: GCF_964187855.1. Lineage (NCBI taxonomy): Eukaryota > Metazoa > Chordata > Myxini > Myxiniformes > Myxinidae > Myxine > Myxine glutinosa. The sequence continues at coordinate 97,337,368 of NC_136272.1, forward strand.
CTAGGTCAACCAATAAGTTACCAGTGCCAATTAATAAGTTACACTGAATTACACTTCCACAATTCCCTCATCTTTTTGTTTTTGTTTATATTAACCATTAATCTAAACATCAATATAAGTAAACAATCAATCACTACAAGTAAACATCATTACAAGTATAAGTAAATAATCATAACTTTGGTAATCAAATTCCCTTAGGCATACACCGTCATCCTGCAAGAATCACAAAACATTTCGTTGGTCATTGACTCCTTCCATATTGTTCAATCTATTGCATTTGCATCACAAATATATTTTCAAAACAACACTTCACCATCACCAAGATACAACAATTTCACTTCATTTTCAAGTTTTGTAAAGCATCTGCACCATCTGGCAAAAACGTTTGCCTCCACACAAATGTTGACTTTGTTTGAAAGGAAGGGCTGATCACTTGTGTTTGAATCCAGGTATGAAACATTTTCTCCTAATGTCTTCATAGCTCCTGCACTACTTCGTGTAGGATTTCGCTGTTGTGGTAACATTGCGGAGTCATAGACTGACCCTGCTCTCCTTGTAGCATTCTTGCCACTTTTTGCTGTAAACCATAGTAATTCCTGAACAAGGCCTTCACCCAGTTGTAGTCGACTTGCCTCCTCCCTTATTGTGAGTGGGCAGCAAGTATTGGTGTGACATTGATTGGCCAGCAAGATGTGGAACAGGGATGCCGGATGCATCCACAATGATGTTGGGACCATGGTGTTCAGGTCATTCATGGTCCTTACCAGGAGCAATCCAGCAGAATCGTGCACAGCTGTTGTGACAAGGGCACAGCCGTTTTTTTGCAGCTCCATGCTGGTTCCCCGGACGTTGGTGAAGTAATAACATATGTCCCCGCATTTCACAGAGGTTGCAGGTAAAATGTCGTTGTCCTGCAACTTCTGATGTGGTGAATGTTCGAAGTCTTCGAACAAGAGTAAGTGATCGCCTTTCTTTCATATGTTGCAGTGTGATCCAGGCAAATGGTCACATAAATTTCCTTGGTGAAGGTAAGCATTCATCTCCAAGTTACACGGGAGAATGTCTTCATCATTCTTTGAGAAAGAGGGTGTATGCCACGATTAACTTCATTTTTTAGCCACAAATTTTCTTTCTTTCTTCTTCCCAATTCCGTTAGCAATCCCTCCAAAATGTGATCTCGTCTTATCCTTATGCTCAGTCATATCTGAATCTGCTTTCCGCACACACTGAATCAGATAGGGTACATCTTACCATGAAATCAGCATAATCATGTATATCTTCCGACAGTTTCACATTCAACAATTTGTTGTTTTTCCTTAACACAAAAAGTTATATTCATTTATATGCGTCACACAAATAATATTCAATCAGGTATGTATTTTATTACTAAACTAAGAATAGCATTGTATATGATTACAATCACACACGGGAATACCTAATTCCCAACAACAATTTTCCCAAACCAACAAATTAAGCATAATGTATTATTACCATAATTCCTCTCCACTTTTTCTTTTCCCTCTTTTTTTTTTTTTTTTCTCCTAACAGTGTGTCACTCGTGGTGATATGAGTTCATTGATATTGTAATTGACACAACTCATAACATTGTCGTTATGCCATTATCTTAATTCTACTGTATTCATTTGCAACATCACTTGATTTAGTCTTTTAATCTCAGTATTTATGTCGCCATAAAAGTCTTCCTTTTCTGGTTCCACATTTCTTTCCTCATTTGTCACTTCATGCGTTATCATCGTGTTGTTGGTTACCTTATTCAAACACACCGTCACTAAGGCTTTCAAGCAAGCCACCACTAAAACAATTGCCAATATAACTACTAAACCAACAAACAAGTCTGCTACTCCTTGTATATATTCATATCTATGACATAGTTATATGTCGATGACATTTAACATTATATACCAAACTAACAAGCTTCCTAAAAGGTAAATAAAGAAAATCCCTTAATATGTAACATAATCAGATTATTTGTCTTACCCTGATCCCCCTATCTCCCGGGGTTGAACTCAATCCCCTGATCATGAGTGTAGTTGTGATACATTTTTTCACTCATGCTGTATTAATATCAGCAGGTAATTGTATGTCATGTAGGCAAATAAATGTCACTATTCCAAGTAGGAATATCACATGTTGAAAATGTAATGTTTATCAATGCAAGGGGTGTTAAAATGTAATTCAAATGACTGTAAATCATGACTATCATTTTTCTACCACTGAATGTTCTGCTGGGCTGCTAGGTGCAGCCTCATTTTCTGTGGGATCGTCCACCTTAGCCCCATGTGCTTGCTTGCAATGAGAGGCATGAATCCAACTTTCTATTTTGGGTCCATATTTGTTTCTATTCTTATCAATCTCCTATGGTTTATCAATTCGTTCCAAGATACCGCAACCAAAGGTTTTAACCAAAGCTCTACCAAACTATTTCCAATTTGAACAAAAAATGCCAGTGAAACAATGATTCGAAGGATTAACTTCAAGGGGTCAATAAATTTATTCTATAGCCAGATCTAATTTTCCCATCCAATAGTTTGCCTTGCCACATGTCATATTATAACACCTTAATAAACCTTCGAAAAAATGTTTCCCATCTCAACAAATTTCCTTTTTTACAAATAGCCATGTGTAACTTACGTATTTAACTACAATTTCCTCTCAATTTGTTTGGCCTAACTGGCCGTAAAAGTGGCTGCCAGCATGCAGTACCGTTTTTATCTACCAAGGAAGTGTTCCACACAAGACCTCTACCAAAATGTTATTTGTTTTTACAAACCTGGGATTTCTGATTACATGGATGCACACTCTCAGGACATTTTCAGGCTGCTGTTAACAATCCACTACGATGACTTAATTCCTTTACCCACAATCAAATAATTAGTACAAATTGAGGATATTATCCCTATCACATTCTTTTATAGATTCATTATGTTGGATCTAATTTTTTCCAATAATTTTCCACTGCTGTAAGGCGGAACAATAGCTCTCATAAGTCTTAGTAATATCGTACTTAATTTGCCCAGCAGAGAATAATTTATTTACTATCCTTTCTCATCTGTTAACCAGTGACTTTGTTTAAACTCCAGAACTGAAAAACCCACAATAGTTCAAACCAGCAAAATTTTCTTTACTCTTTTCCCATATCATCTATGCCTAAAACACATCCATACATACAGCACAATTTATATGCTGATAAAATTCAAGTTTATATATATAAAATCCATGAGCAGAGTATTCTGGGAAGTCAGTGTAAGACCTCTCCCAAATTTGGATGATTTTGTACTTCCTCATTTCCTTTTATGAAGCTCATATCCATAAATAGATGTTATTCTCATATACATTCTATCAAAAATGGAATCCCAAAATTACTCACAATTTTACTATTAATTAATGGCTGCTCATAACCCAGCACATCAAATTTTTTTATATTCCATTTCCCTTGACAAAAGAGATAATGTTCATAATCAAATTATATTTCTATTTTATTTTACGGATTCTCTGGATATTCAATCCCATCCACATATCCCAATCCCATCCACATAAAACTATCCATTTCCAGACAGGCACACTGTCGGTGTCAACAATCTTGTAAGATTGATACACAAAAACACACACACACATGCATTATGCATATTTGTTTGCGTTGGAACCATTATTTACAGATCAGATGGGTGTCAATTTTATTTCAATTTCATAAAATTTGTCAATCAAATTCAAAATGCTTATAGACAAATAAACCAGAAGTCCATTCTTAGAAAACCCTTATGATGTCAAATTGAAATTACCCTTTCTGCCTTCACAATAATCTATCCAAATTTTGACTACACACCCATTTGCATGTCAGTCGACCATTGACCTATCAATCGTGCGGAACAATAGTCCGAAATTCCCACCTGATCATCATGTGACTCTTGTTACTTGGTTTGCCAACAATTGCAACGCAATTGTTCCAAACTTTGTAAATTTAAAATTGCTGTGCCCAAAATAGAAGATCCAATTTTGGCATTTTATCAATTAATTATTAATTTGTTAACAAGCAAAAAGAAAAATGAATCATTCTTGCTCTGAAAACTTTTCAGACACAAGAATCATTGACAGTTGTTCATGTTTGTCCAGTAATCGAATCTGTTGAGGCCAATCATCATTTGGGATTTGCAGCAATGAAGGCCTAATCATTGTCTGAGGTACCGGTAAGCACTGGTACCCTTGATCTTGGTTTGCCCCATGACCTTGTCTTCCTGTTGACATACGGACATCTTCTTCTCCAATGTCCCATCTTTCCACACTCGAAACACCGGTTTCTGTCGTTGTCTGATCTGTGCGCCTGTGCACTTGTATTGCTGGGCTGCATCTCTACATCCCTGAGTTGCCACTGCAATCTCTCGTTATCTCCTGAAACACGAAAAAATTCTCTGTACCGTCCTTTTTGGGGAGACAACTGGAAATCAGATGGGACAACTGTGACTTTCATTCCTAATTTCGAGGGCAGTTGTGCATTTGTCTCCTCCACTGTATCCTGTATCCTTTTTATTTTAAGTTCTAGTTCCGTTATCCGTTCTTGCTGTTCCCGTTGTCTGGATTCACCATCCCAAAGATGGAATGCAAGCCAGTCTACCGTTAGATTCTGTCTCTTCCTGGCTTTCAATCTTTGTTCCAATCTTTCCAATCGACTTCGCTCAAATGTACCATCTCTTGGAAACTCCTCATCATGTCCCTTTGTCCACAAATACCAATTCTCGACCTGCCTTATAGCTTCGGCACCATAACGGTCGTACATATGATGTGTACAAGTACCTTTTTGTGGAATCTCTGGTTGTCCTTGTGTGTTCTTGCAGGCTCCATTTCCCATTCTGCCTTTTATCAAAGTAGCGTTGGATGTGTTGTAGCTTGTTCCAGGTTCCTCTAAAGCTTCACTCGTACCTCCAGGAAGGATCTCTCCACCTGTTCGCACGGTGATTTCCAGAGAATCTCCCTCAGCTGTGGCTTTTGCACAATCCAATCTCACAGATCAGTATTTGCAGATGAGCCGGAGGGTCAGTATGAAGTGGGTGAATCCTCAGGTGTCCGCTCTGTTTGACGGGGAAATCACACAATGGTAACCGCACATATATATCTGTATATAAACTCACCACCTTGCTCAATTTTCCCAGGTTGTCTCCACATTGATAATATCTCGCAAAGATATCAAAGCTTCTTTCTTGAGACCGCATTTTCATCAATCAAACAATCAATATATTCAATTCAATTTATTCAGTTCAATTTATTCAGTTAATTTTATTCAATTAAATTCAATCAATTAGATTCAATCAATCAACAATTCAATCAATTATTCAATTTCAATTAATTCATCAATATTCATCAATAAATCAAATTAATCATTTTGGATGACTCCTTGCATAAGCCCTTTCCCCAATGATATCAGGACAGGTCCATCCATTGACTGAGATCGAATTTTATCGGTCGTCACCTCTGGTTCGTACCTCATGTCAATTGATGAATCACCGTCCTGTCCTAGGGTCATATCTGACATATTTCCCCATTTTGCCTGGTCTCCACAAATTTTCTTTGCAACCACTAAAGGCAACTCATCCTTCATTCGTGAGACAGCCAAAATGGATGGCAGATATTAAAGTTCATTGGAAAAATATCTCATCATTTTTTCCTTTAATAGTACCCAAAATCTCTTGGCAATTTAAATTTCGTCAAACTCCTGAAATAAGACTGTAAAATTCCTTCAATCATGCTAAATTTTGAAACTCCATCGCTTGTAACACCCAATTGATCCCATAGGGCTTGAAAGTTCTTTCCCAAGTTCATGCAATCATTCTGCATTTGAACCCTATGATATCATTCATAATAATCATCATGATTTTATAGTCATGGTCATATCATAGTCATCTATTTAAACGAACATTTCCTTTATCACCACAGCTATGTGGTATAATCAACACTAGAATAAAACTGTACATAGCAACAGGCTACCTCATGGCCACTTAGTATACCTATTGACACTAAGTCATAACAATATCGAATAATCATTGAACAATTCAAAAATCGCTTCCACTGCTCCAGCCGCAGCATTCGTCATTTTGTCTGCTCATCCGCATGACCAAAACGAAATAAAGGGAGCTCAACCATTACACAGCGCTTTTAATGGCGCATGCCATAGGACCTCAACGCAATTTCGACTCGGCCAGAAAACGAGCAAATTTTGCAGGATGTTAACTGGAATTAGTCGTGAAAATATATCCAAAATACACAAAAAATACACATCCACAAAATAAACAACAAACCCAAACAAACCCAAGGTCGACCCTCTTACACAGTAAATTACATCATTTCAGCATCGTATTGATTGCTGAAATATTCCAGGGTTTATACATACCTTAAAAGAGGTATGCGTGGTGTTGCCCCCTCCCACGTTTATTCCAGGGTTTATACACACCTTAAAAGAGGTATGCGTGGTGTTGCCCCCTCCCACTTTTAATTCCTCATTAAATTCCTCATTAAATTCCTTATTAAATTACTTATTAAATTACTCATTAAATTACTCATTAAATTACTCATTAAATTACTCATTAAATTACTCATTAAATTACTCATTAAATTACTCATTAAATTACTCATTAAATTACTCATTAAATTACTCATTAAATTAACTTACATAGTTTCAGCATTGTATTGATTGCTGAAATATTCCAGGGTTTATACACACCTTAAAAGAGGTATGCGTGGTGTTGCCCCCTCCCACGTTTATTCCAGGGTTTATACACACCTTAAAAGAGGTATGCGTGGTGTTGCCCCCTCCCACTTTTAATTACTCATTACATCGTTTCCATTAAAAAACATCGCTTCTACTGCTCCAGCCGCAGCATTTGTCACTTTGTTTGCTCATTCACTATTCCTGATTCGTCATCAAGGATCTCCATCATCACACAGCGTACTTAATTCCGCATTCTAATGAGAATTCAACAGGATTTTACGACTCAAAGGAAAAGGACGAGCAGACCTTTTGCAGGATGATCGTTACAAAAATCGTTACATATATTAAAGTATTTATGATGTCGACAAATCATATCTTAATTCTTACAAGATTTTGGTTCTTTGAATAAATCACAGCACCGGGAGAACCAGCTCCAAAAATGGATCTTTGTGTTTATTCAGCACCCTAGTAATTGGTTCTTTGTGTACTAATTACACAGCACCCAGGCCCCGCTCATATGGATCTTTGTGCAGCGCTACACAGCACCTGAGCAAAAGGGGTTTCATCTACATTTTCCCTATCTGGTGTACCATCCGTGATATTTGTCTGCTCATTCACTATTCCTGATTCGTCATCAAGGATCTCCATCATCACACAGCGTACTTAATTCCGCTTTTTAATGAGAGTTCAACAGGAATTTACGACTCAAAGGAAAAGAACGAGCAGACCTTTTGCAGGACGATAACTGGAATTAGTCGTGAAAATATATCCAAATTCACAAAAATACACACCCACACAAATAAACAACATTTATTCCGTTTAACAGAACAAACATTTCCTCTATCATGACATGCATGTCTTCAAAATTATATGCCCAAGAGAAAAAGTAAAATTAATTAAAACTGCGGGCAGTGATGATCCGGGGACCATACCGCTCCATCCTGATTGGACGAGTGCGTGCTAGAGTCGTTAACAACGACAGTCCAGATCCGATTGTTCAAAATTTCAACTCAATCGATCGAAAAATGAACGCAGGGATGCATTTTAAAGGTGCAGTGGCACTAACTGAGTTGCCACGAATATGGCCACGAAATTGCCAATATGGCCATCACAAAATATTTTCCTTAATCAATTGGCTCATAGCATAACCAATCTGCAAGTATTTCATCCGAAGATGTATCTCTCAGGAATTTTAATTAAATAAGTCATTTATAAATCAACGAGTTAATTTATTAAATGATTAATCAATAAATCAATATTTTCCTTGACAGCCACATCCCTTGGTCAGTGTCATGTCCAAATATCAGCTTCCTTACTCAAAAGGTGCCTGAGTTAATGTAATGTAATTACTGTAATAAGATTACTGCAATTACTGTAATGATTACTGTAATTACTGTAATTACCGGAACTGTAATTACTGTAATTACCTCAGGTAATTACTGTAATGTAATTACTGTAATGTAATAAGAAATGTAATTAATTAAATAAGTACGGGTTCCAACAACAAGTTCCAACAACAAGTTCCAACAAGTTCCAACAGCAAGTTCCAACAGCAAGTTCCAACAACAAGTTCCAACAAGTTCCAACAAGTGCCAACAGCAAGTTCCAACAACAAGTTCCAACAACAAGTTCCAACAAGTTCCAACAGCAAGTTCCAACAAGTTCCAACAACAAGTTCCAACAACAAGTTCCAACAACAAGTTCCAACAGCAAGTTCCAACAACAAGTTCCAACAACAAGTTCCAACAGCAAGTTCCAACAACAAGTTCCAACAAGTTCCAACAACAAGTTCCAACAGCAAGTTCCAACAACAAGTTCCAACAACAAGTTCCAACAACAAGTTCCAACAAGTTCCAACAGCAAGTTCCAACAGCAAGTTCCAACAGCAAGTTCCAACAACAAGTTCCAACAACAAGTTCCAACAAGTTCCAACAAGTGCCAACAGCAAGTTCCAACAACAAGTTCCAACAACAAGTTCCAACAAGTTCCAACAGCAAGTTCCAACAGCAAGTTCCAACAACAAGTTCCAACAACAAGTTCCAACAAGTTCCAACAAGTGCCAACAGCAAGTTCCAACAACAAGTTCCAACAACAAGTTCCAACAAGTTCCGACAGCAAGTTCCAACAACAAGTTCCAACAAGTTCCAACAGCAAGTTCCAACAACAAGTTCCAACAAGTTCCAACAGCAAGTTCCAACAGCAAGTTCCAACAACAAGTTCCAACAAGTTCCAACAGCAAGTTCCAACAGCAAGTTCCAACAACAAGTTCCAACAACAAGTTCCAACAAGTTCCGACGGCAAGTTCCAACAGCAAGTTCCAACAACAAGTTCCAACAAGTTATTATCACATTGCAATGACCTCTAAACATTCCTAAACCAATATCCCATTAAAAAATCCCATTAAAATCCCATATTTTGTCACCCTTTGCATTGTTGAAAGCAATTAATTCCATAACTTAATATTACCTCTGGTTTATATATACTAGGGCGTGCCCGCACGTACGTGCTCGCCCGTACGTGCTTGCAAAAAACATGCGTGCAAACAACAACAACAAAACTTTGAAACCACAATCCAATCTCACTTGGTCATCACTCTGTCTATCTCTTTTTGTCTGTCTCTCTCTATGTGTCTGACTATCATCTTTATCTCTGTTTGTCTCTATGTCTCTCTCTCTTTCTCTCTCTGTCTATCTCTCTCTGTCTGTCTCTCTCTATGTGTCTGACTCTGACTATCATCTTTATCTCTGTTTGTCTCTATGTCTCTCTTTCTTTCTTTTTCTGTCTATCTCTCTCTGTCTGTCTCTCTTTCTCACTTTGTCTCACTCTGTCTATCTCTTTTTGTCTGTCTCTCTCTATGTGTCTGACTATCATCTTTATCTCTGTTTGTCTCTATGTCTCTCTCTCTTTCTCTCTCTGTCTATCTCTCTCTGTCTGTCTCTCTCTATGTGTCTGACTCTGACTATCATCTTTATCTCTGTTTGTCTCTATGTCTCTCTTTCTTTCTTTTTTCTGTCTATCTCTCTCTGTCTGTCTCTCTTTCTCACTTTGTCTCACTCTGTCTATCTCTTTTTGTCTGTCTCTCTCTATGTGTCTGACTATCATCTTTATCTCTGTTTGTCTCTATGTCTCTCTTTCTTTCTTTTTCTGTCTATCTCTCTCTGTCTGTCTCTCTTTCTCACTTTGTCTCTCTGTCTATCTCTTTTTGTCTGTCTCTCTCTATGTGTCTGACTATCATCTTTATCTCTGTTTGTCTCTATGTCTCTCTTTCTTTGTCTCTCTTTCTTTCTTTTTCTGTCTATCTCTCTCTGTCTGTCTCTCTTTCTCACTTTGTCTCACTCTGTCTATCTCTTTTTGTCTGTCTCTCTCTATGTGTCTGACTATCATCTTTATCTCTGTTTGTCTCTATGTCTCTCTTTCTTTCTTTTTCTGTCTATCTCTCTCTGTCTGTCTCTCTTTCTCACTTTGTCTCACTCTGTCTATCTCTTTTTGTCTGTCTCTCTCTATGTGTCTGACTATCATCTTTATCTCTGTTTGTCTCTATGTCTCTCTTTCTTTCTTTTTCTGTCTATCTCTCTCTGTCTGTCTCTCTTTCTCACTTTGTCTCACTCTGTCTATCTCTTTTTGTCTGTCTCTCTCTATGTGTCTGACTATCATCTTTATCTCTGTTTGTCTCTATGTCTCTCTTTCTTTCTTTTTCTGTCTATCTCTCTCTGTCTGTCTCTCTTTCTCACTTTGTCTCACTCTGTCTATCTCTTTTTGTCTGTCTCTCTCTATGTGTCTGACTATCATCTTTATCTCTGTTTGTCTCTATGTCTCTCTCTCTTTCTCTCTCTGTCTATCTCTCTCTGTCTGTCTCTCTCTATGTGTCTGACTCTGACTATCATCTTTATCTCTGTTTGTCTCTATGTCTCTCTTTCTTTCTTTTTCTGTCTATCTCTCTCTGTCTGTCTCTCTTTCTCACTTTGTCTCACTCTGTCTATCTCTTTTTGTCTGTCTCTCTCTATGTGTCTGACTATCATCTTTATCTCTGTTTGTCTCTATGTCTCTCTTTCTTTCTTTTTCTGTCTATCTCTCTCTGTCTGTCTCTCTTTCTCACTTTGTCTCACTCTGTCTATCTCTTTTTGTCTGTCTCTCTCTATGTGTCTGACTATCATCTTTATCTCTGTTTGTCTCTATGTCTCTCTCTCTTTCTCTCTCTGTCTATCTCTCTCTGTCTGTCTCTCTCTATGTGTCTGACTCTGACTATCATCTTTATCTCTGTTTGTCTCTATGTCTCTCTTTCTTTCTTTTTCTGTCTATCTCTCTCTGTCTGTCTCTCTTTCTCACTTTGTCTCACTCTGTCTATCTCTTTTTGTCTGTCTCTCTCTATGTGTCTGACCAGAGGGTGGTTGTCACCCACAAACACTCGTCGCGAGCTGTTCCATTGTCTGTTGATTCCCATTCTGCTGTTTTTGTCTCATAATCAAGATAAATTTGGAACAGCCCTTAAACTAACACCAAGCAGATCAATTTTTTTTTTTAAATATAAAATCATTTTCTCATTAATTCATAATCATAAAATCATTTAATCCGTGTCACCCATGCTATTTATCTAGCAAATTTCGTCAAAAAAAAACAACAAGTTTTAGTTATGGCGGGAAAACTGAAAAAAAATTCTCTATTTAAAACGGGTGTACACGATTGTACACGTGTACGGACCTTACCGACCCGGCAAACAAATCGCCTCATGGTGCACTTCATGAGCCGACTTGCCCGCAGACCAGAGTAAGGCTCTTAACACCCAGCGTATACCGTACGCATATGCAAGCACACGAATAATAGAATCATTTAAACCGTTCCATCCGTGACTTTTACCTTGGACGGTCGTGACAAAATACTTTTACACTCCTTGGATTACCTACGGAATGCAAGTCCCACACACCAAATCCTCCATCTTCAGAATTCATATTTCATAATGGACAGATCCCCAAGACGTCATGCTTACATGCTCACCTTGGCGACGTCCACTCGAAATTTCAGCGGTGCCTCCATATTGTCGCGGAAGTGGAGGGTGAGACTCAAGACGCCAATGGTCGGAAACAGGTTTTACAAAAGGTCACAACTTTATTAACTGGTTATTCACTTGATTCCATTTACCAAATAATACCGCATTATTCAATGGCTGAGATTAACTCTTTTCCATGGTCCTTTTCGTTCGGCTGATGTTCCTCCGCCATGGTCCTGTTCGTCAGAGCTCCTCGCAGCAAGTCCTCCCGACTCCAGCCGCAGCTCTCGCTTATATGGACCAACTCGACTTAATCCTCTGTCCGCTGAACTCGTAATCTCCTCTCCGCCGACGTCACCGGTCGCCTTCCTGGCGCCAGCTAGCCCCCCCCTGCTGTGAGTTCCATTTATCAAACAATAGGGGGGTGCTCCAGCCTGGGGCTGTGACCAGGTGTATCAAGAGACCATCATGTTCGTGCACATTCCTAACTCATTTACAAACCTGTCCCCCACAGAGTTTGCATGTAAAATGCATCTGCTTTGTTACTAGGTCAACCAATAAGTTACCAGTGCCAATTAATAAGTTACACTGAATTACACTTCCACAGAGCCACGGACTCCCGAGCAAGCTAAAGATGATCGACTTTTAGATGCCTTCATAGCAGGGGTCTCCTCCCAGGAACTACGTCTCAAACTCTTGGAGAAGACCGACCTGACCTTCGCTACGGCGGTTGAGCAAGCGACGGTGTATACCGAAGCGCGGATGCAATCGAACGCCTATGATCGCACGCGCCTTTTGGCGGGCACCTCACTACACGCCCGGCCGGAGAGTACCACTGACGAGGAAGTGGATCCGCCTGCTGAACTCCAGGATGCTCCGGAGGATGACCCTACCCTGACAGCTGCCGTTACGACCAGCAGACCCAAGGCCTTGCGCGGGGCCGCATGTTTTTTTTGTGGAGGGCCTCGTCATGCCCGAGTCGTGTGTCCGGCACGTGACGCTATTTGCCATTTGTGCTCGCTAAAGGGACATTACGCGAAAGTGTGCAAGAAATCGGCACGCGGCTCGCGGCCCTTCGACTCGCGCAGCCGCGGCCGCGCGGGCGCAGCAACCTTGAACGGGCTCGTAGCAGAACCCACGAGCCCAGCACCTTACCCGACTTCGAAGGGGAGGGCCGCTCTCTGCGGCCCGCTGGGCGCTCAGACGACCTTGATTGGCGCCACCGGACAGCCACCACCGTCTCATTCTCCATCGGGGACAAAGGCCGCGACCTTGGCCAAACCACGGGCCACACTTCACCAAGCCCCTCGTACTCCTCGAGTCGCCCACGAGCTAACGGCGGCCCCCGCCCCGTCAAAAGAGTTAAGGCAACTTTCGAATACTACGGAAGCCTTTGTAAAATGTAAAAAGGCAATTTCGAATACTACGGAAGCCTCTTGTCAAAGCGACCAAAAATGTAAAAAGGCGATTTCGGATACTACGGAAGCCTTTATCTGCCAGGAGTGTCAAAAGGCAATGTCAAATACTACGGAGGCCTTTTCTCGTCGGATTTTGAATCGCGAAACACCGGAATGCTGGGGAAAGCCCTCTGATGACGATAATGGGATCCCCATGGCCAACACAGCCTCCAGCCACGCTCGCAAAACTGCTGCTGGTGTAGGATCCACCCGCGAGGCTGGACCGACCCATTCGGGTGGCTCAGTCCCGCTCCCAGCTGCCTCGTCTGGCCTGGCTCAAGCCCTTATTCCCCTTATGGTTGAGGGCCATTGTGTTCAGGCCTTGGTGGATACCGGATCTACGGATAGTTTTATCGACCAACGACTTGTGCTCAGGCATGGATGGCGGATCGGGCGGTCTACGAGACGGATCTTCATGGCTTCCCAGGGACTGCGGCTCAGCACGAAAGGGGAATGCCGATTGAAACTCATGCTAAAGGGACGGGTTTTCCCTGATGTACACCTTATGGTTTTACCCGCATTATGTGCTGATATTCTGCTAGGACACGATTTTCTTAAGCTGCATGGACGTCTGGTAATGGAGTTCGGTGGGCCTGACACTCTTGTTGTGGGGCCGGACGACGCGCTAACGGTGTGCGCCCTAGCGCAAATGGACGTCCGGCCGCTTTCGCTGTTCCCCAATCTAACCTCCGACTGTACCCCCGTCGCGGTAAAATCGCGACGCTACTCTCGCGCGGACATGCAATTCATTGCGGACGAAACGGCTCAGCTCTTGAAGGACGGCATCATAGAACCTAGCAGGTCGCCGTGGCGCGCTCAGGTCTTAGTGGTGCGCAGCGAGGCCCATCGCAAACGCATGGTAATCGACTATTCCCAAACGATTAACCGCTTTACACAGCTGGATGCCTACCCCCTTCCGGGGATGGACGCGCTAGTGCAACAGGTATCCCAGTATTCGGTCTATAGTACTCTCGATCTCCGTAGTGCGTACCACCAGATCCCTATCTCTAGGGCGGCTCGTATCTATACCGCTTTCGAGTCGGGGCAGCGGTTGTACCAATTTACACGATTGCCCTTTGGGGTGACGAACGGGGTCGCTTGTTTCCAGAGGGCCATGGATGACCTCGTTGCGCGGGAGCACTTAACCGATGTTTTCGTCTACCTCGATAACCTTACGGTTTGTGGATATGACCAAGGGCACCATGACGCTAATCTGAAGCGCTTCCTTGAGGTCGCGCAACGGTATCACTTAACTATGAACGAGGATAAGTGCCGATACTCCCTACGCACCATAGATCTTCTGGGGTACACCGTGACCCATGGCTCTGTCTCTCCGGATAAGGAACGTCTGCGACCTTTGCTCGACATGGCCCCTCCCTGCGATCGGGCGTCCCTGAAACGCGACCTTGGGCTGTTCGCCCATTACTCCAAATGGGTGCAAAATTTCTCCGCGAAACTTCGCCCCCTTGTGGCCTGCGACACTTTTCCCCTGAGTTCGGCCGCATTGACGGCCTTTGAAGGTCTTAAGACCGACATCGCCCGAGCCGCCGTAGCGACCATCGACGAGAGCGGCTCGTTCGTCCTCGAAAGTGACGCCTCGGATCAGGCCATCGCGGCGACCCTCTCCCAAGGGGGACGTCCCGTGGCTTTCTTTTCACGGACTCTTACCTCCGCTGAGCGGAGGCACTCGTCCGTTGAAAAGGAAGCGTATGCGATCGTCGAGTCTATTCGGCGATGGCGCCCGTACCTACTCGGGCGGAGCTTCCAAATCATCACGGACCAGCAAAGCGTTGCGTTCATGTACGACACCTTACACGCCCAGCGCATTAAGAACGAGAAAATCACTCGCTGGCGTATCGAACTCGCCGACTTCTGTTACACCATCAAATATCGCCCAGGGAAGGATAACCAGGCCGCCGATGCCTTATCACGCCCGACTACATGTGCTGGTATCACCTCGTTGGAGGGCCTACGGGTGCTGCATGCTACTGCGGGCCATCCCGGCGTAACGCGTTTCGCACATTTCGTGCGGAGTGGGAATCTCCCTTACTCGATTGACGATATCCGCCGTATCTGTCGCGACTGCGCTATCTGCGCGGAAATCAAACCGCGTTTCTATAACCCTCCTATGGGGACTCTGGTGAAGGCTACACGCCCGTGGGAACGCTTGGCGATGGATTTCAAGGGCCCTTTGCCGGTGTCGAGCGGCTCTCGCTATCTGCTCACTATCGTTGATGAGTACTCACGATTCCCCTTTGCTTATATGTGCGCGGACATGACTGCTGCCACGGTGATGCGATGCTTACAGAACTTGTTCTCAATGTTCGGTTACCCGGCCTATGTCCATACCGACCGGGGTGCAGTCTTCTTGTCTCAGGAGGTGCGCGGCTATCTGCTCCAAAACAACATTGCGTCTAGTTACACCACGCCGTACAGACCCCAGGCTAATGGGCAGATCGAACGCTTCAACGGGATTATCTGGAGGGCCGTCATGCTCCATCTCCGGACCCACGGCCGGGGCCTCGATAAATGGGCTTGGTCGCTACCTGCGGCGTTGAACTCAATCCGGGCACTCCTGAGTACGGCAACTAACCAAACTCCCCACGAGCGACTTTTCCACCACCCCAGGAGCTCGGGGTGTATACGGTCTTTGCCCAGTTGGCTCGCTGGGCCCGGGCCGGCCTACCTTAAACGGGCGGTTCGCGCGAGCAAGTACGACCCCCTTGTGGACAAAGTGCAGATTCTCCAGGCTAATCCTGAGCATGCTCGTGTGATGACGTCTGATGGTCGTGAGACTACTGTCTCCGTTCGTCATCTTGCCCCTTGCGGGGTCGACGACCTTAGTAGGGAATCGGACGGACCGGTCGAACCCATCTATGAGACTATGGCCTCTCCCGACGCTCCCATCGCCGACAGTCCACCGACCCTCCCCCCGTCGAGACTGCCCGGGTCCGACGACTTGGCGTTACCCCCTTCATCACCCGACCCTGTTGACGCCTCTGACACCGGGGATACAGGGTTACGAGACGCCGTACCCGGGGAGTTTCGAACGCGTGCTGGCAGAGAAATTCGCCGCCCGGCCCGCTACGGTTGGGCCGACTGATACTCCGCGCCCTATTCATGCTGACGCTCACTCGCTTTTAGCCACGCGGCCGTATAATTCTGACGGGGGGGGTGAATGTAGTGAAATCGTATCCGTACTGAACCCGGGTGGGGATGCTCGCTGCTCGCTGTCATTGTTGTCACCGCTAGGGGCGTGACTATAAGACCCGTTGCTGTGTCAGTGCTCCGAGACTTCTCCCTTGTGACATGTTACATCGGTAGCCTCGATTATGGTACGCCTTTATAGAATAACTAGCTTGCTTGCATTGACTGATATGAATGGCTTTATGAGATGTCGCATCGTATGCTTATTGTGTATTTCTACTTACAGGAATGATGTGATGATCTAAATGCAATTAAACCAAACCGTTGGACTAAAGTTGTTTGGACCTGAATGGTTTTCCACAACAGGTAGTATCCATGCCGGCCAGTTCGACAACTAGCGACAATTCTTGGGATGTTGGTAGGCATGTGAGGCTGGTTCCACCCTTCAATGAAAAGGAGGTAGCCAAGTTTTTTTTACATTTTGAGAAAGTGGCTCAAATGCTAAAATGGCCTGTTGTTAGTGCAAAGTGTTCTGGTGGGTAAAGCTCAAGATATCTATTCGGCTTTACCGATTGACCAATGTGCAGATTATGAGATCATGAAGAAAGCCATTCTCAACGCCTATGAATTGGTCCCTGAAGCTTACCGGCAAAAATTCAGGAATGCCAAAAAGATGGAGAGTGAGACCCATGTGGAGTTTGCCAGAATGAAGGAAGCCATGTTTGATAGGTGGTGTGACTCGAAGGAGATTGGGAAAGACTTCAACCTGTTACGACAATTGATCTTGGTGGAGGAATTCAAACAGTGTGTCCACGTGGACATTAAATTACATCTGGATGAAAAGAAAGTACCAGAGTTGTATGAGGCAGCAACTGTGGCAGATGACTATGCTTTGACACACAGGATGGGGTTCCACAAACCTAACTTCCCACCTAGAGTTAGCCAGGGGAGTTACGGAAAATCAGGTTCGGAGAACAAATTTTCATGGAGGCGGCCCAGAGAGGACTATGGGGACAAATCTGATACCGCGACTTTTAGGGGTCAGAAGACTACAGTTCCAAGACAGACTTATCTTCCGGGGGGGGGGGGCGAGGCAGACCACGAGTTTTTTCCTCCGGGCCTACTTGCGCTTTTTGCAAGAAACCTGGGCATTTGATGTCCCAATGTTATGCCCTGAAAAAGAAAAATCAGGAGCGGAGTCAAACTAGTGCAACTCCGAATGCATCGGCCAATGTGAGAAATCGTCCTTGGAGGACAGTGCCTTGTGAAGGTTCCCATGCCAAAGTTACGGCATCACAGAACGATCTTGTCCAAAAGGGTTACAAACCTTTTATTTCAGAGGGGTTTGTGTCACTGGATGGAGATTTAATGAACCAGAGACCTGTTAGGGTATTGAGGGACACAGGAGCACATCAATCTTTGATGCTTGAGGGCATTTTGCCATTGTCAGAGAAGACGGCAACTGGTGTTAGTGTTGTTTTACAGTTGGTTGGTGGCTATGTTAAAGCTCCTCTTCATGTTATCCATTTAGAGTCTGATTTGGTGTCAGGACCGGTCTCTGTAGGTTTACAAGCCACTCTTCCTGTGGAGGGAATATCTTTTATTATCGGGAATGATTTGGCCGGTGGTCGAGTTTCTGGTAATCCAATGTTGGTTGAAAAGCCCAGTATGGAAAATAACACCGCACAGTTAGAGCAGGAGATTCCGGGTATCTTTCCATCCTGTGCAGTGACTCGTGCTATGGGTAGGAAGCGCTCTGAAGAGAAGGAGAAGGAAGGCGATGTGGATTTGAGTTCCTTAGAGGAATTGGAGGAAAATTCTGAAAGAGATAATAGGAAAGGGAGTGACATCAAGGAACCGAAGGAAAAGGTGGCATCTGGACCAAAAGAGGAAATGGAGTGTCCGTCCGTCGGAGACATCTGGGAACGAGGTTGAACAAACGGTGCTGGTCCGTAAGAGACTTGTTGAAGAACAACACAGAGATTCGGAGATCCGGAGTTTAATTGATAAAGCCGTTACAGAGGAAGAGGCTATGAAGATACCTGTTGGTTACTTCATGAAAGGGGAAATACTCATGAGAAAATGGAGACCACTGGAGGTGCCAGCAAATGATGAGTGGAAAATTCATTACCAAATTGTGGTGCCACCGCCGTACCGGAAGGAGATATTGAGTTTGGCGCATGAGACACCTTTGGCTGGGCACCTTGGAGTGAACAAGACATGTGACAGAATATTGGTACATTTTTTCTGGCCAGGATTGCGACGTGATGTGGCGGAGTTCTGTAAATCTTGCCACTCTTGCCAGCTAGTGGGAAAACCTAATCAGAAAGTCCCATCCGCACCTTTAAAACCAATTCCAGCTTTTGAAGAGCCATTCAGCCGTGTCATTATTGACTGTGTAGGCCTTTTACCTAAAACTAAGGCTGGACATCAGTATTTGCTGACCATCATGTGCGCTTCCACAAGGTTCCCAGAGGCAGTGCCTCTTAGGAAAATTACTGCGGCAGTTATTGCGAAGGCCTTGATTAAATTTTTCACTTTGAATGGCCTACCTAAGGTCATCCAGTCTGATCAGGGTTCCAATTTCTTGTCAACACTTTTTCAGCAAGTGGTACACCTGTTGGGAGTGGAGCAAGTAAGATCAAGTACTTACCATCCCGAGAGCCAAGGGGCCTTGGAAAGGTTTCACCAGACATTGAAGAATATGATCAGAACGTATTGTTTTGAATGTGACAAGGATTGGGATGAAGGAATACCCTTATTGTTGTTTGCTACAAGGGAATCTGTTCAGGAGTCATTGGGGTTCAGTCCTTTTGAACTTGTGTTTGGACACGCAGTTCGAGGACCATTGAAATTAGTGAAAGAACAGTGGCTACAGGAGGAGTCACAGTCAACAGTGGTAGAGTATGTGTCAACGGTTAGGCACAGGTTGGCAAAGGCTTGTGAAGTTGCAAGAAGAAACTTGAAAGTGACACAGGACAAACTGAAAGTGAGACATGACAAGAAATCTCAGATAAGAAATTTCAGTCCTGAGGACCGAGTGTTCGTGTTGCTTCCTGTTCCAGGTCAGCCACTACAGGCTAGATATTTTGGTCCCTATGCAATCGAAAGGAGGGTTAATGAAACAGATTACGTGGTGACAACTCCCGACCAACGGAAAAAGCGGCAGCTGTGTCATGTCAACCGACTGAAGAAATATTATGAGAGGAAGCCTGTGGGGAAAATGGTTCCTGTCTCACCTGTCGTGCCTGTAGTCGGGGTGCAAGAGAATCCAGAGGTTGAGGCTGGTGTGAAGTTTGATAACTTTGATGACCAGGCTTGTCCCAGATTGACGAACTCGGAAGTGTTGAGTCATTTAGATGAGAAATTAGCTCATTTGACGAGGGAACAACAAGGACAACTATCCAGCCTAATTTTTGAGTTTGCACATTTGTTCACAGATGTACCTGGTCGTACTGACTTGGTATATCATGATATTCAGGTGGGGGAAGCCACTCCTGTGAAACAACACCCCCTACCGGATGAACCCTGTGAAGATGGAGTATCTTCGGAAGGAGGTTCAGTACATGTTGGATAATGACATCATCGAACCAAGCAGCAGTGAATGGAGCTCACCATGTGTGTTGGTTCCAAAACCCGATGGCAGTTTTCGCTGTTGTACGGATTTAAAACGGGTTAATGCAGTGACCAAGACCGACTCATATCCCATCCCGAGGATTGATGACTGTATTGATAGAATAGGCCCGGCTAAATTTGTAACTAAATTTGACTTGCTGAAAGGGTATTGGCAGATTCCTCTTACTGATAGAGCCAAGGAAATCTCGACTTTAGTCACACCAAATGGGTTGTATCAGTACAAGGTTCTTCACTTTGGATTGAAAAACGGGCCTGCTACATTTCCACGGCTGATTAATAAGCTTATTGCAGACCTTGAGGGGGTGGAGGCTTATCTGGATGATGTCATCATCCACACTATGACCATGGAAGATCATATTAAACAAATTCATGCATTTTTCAAGAAACTGACCGAGGCAAGGTTAACCATCAACTTATCTAAGAGTGAGTTTGTAAAGGCACAGGTTGTGTTCCTAGGCCATGTAGTAGGTCAGGGTCAGGTGCAACCGGTGACAGCCAAGATAGAAGCCATTGATCGCTTCCAAGTTCCAAAAGGGAAGAAGGAGCTTATGAGATTCTTGGGTATGGCTGGTTGGTACCGGCGGTTCTGCAGGAATTTTTCTGATGTGGTAGCCCCTTTATCAAATTTGCTGAGGAAAGAGACCAAGTTTGTTTGGGATGACAAATGTCAGGCTGCCTTTGCCCACGTCAAAGCAATATTAATAAGCTCTCCTGACCTAGCAGCCCCGGATTTTCAAGAACCATTCAAGTTGGCCATTGATGCAAGTGATGTGGGGGCTGGGGCAGTTCTATTACAGGAAGATGAGGATGGAGTGGATCACCCGGTGTGCTACTATTCGAAAAAGTTTAACAAACACCAGGCAAATTATGCCACTGTGGAAAAAGAGACCCTTGCTCTCCTGCTAGCGCTTCAGCATTATGAGGTGTATCTAGGAACTACTACCTTTCCTGTAAAAGTCTTCACTGATCACAACCCCTTAACCTTCATTCAAAAAATGAAAAATAAAAATCAGAGGTTGATGAGATGGAGTTTGGCTTTGCAGGAGTTCAACTTGGAAATTGAACATGTAAAGGACAGTGACAATGTCGTTGCTGATGCTTTATCCAGAGTGAACTAACTTTGGAAATTCCTGTACATTATTTGGAAGTTTTGTTGCTTTATTTTGGGAAATGTTAATTATTGTTGCTCACGTGAATTGATCATTTGGGGTGTGAGTTTTACTTTTGTTTGTTAAAAGAGTTTTTGCATGCAAAGAAAGTTTTCACTATGTTCCAACTTTCTTTCTTGAGGGGGGGAAGTGTTATGGATTCGTCACTTCCGTTGTTGTGGTTCTCATCCACTGTAAACATTTTTGGTTCCATGTACTATTATTGTTATCGTTTAAGTGAAATAGAGATTACTGTTTTCAAAAGGTAAAAAAAGTTAGTGTTTTAAAAGAAACCGGAAACCGGATCGGGAACCGGACGAAGAGAGATAAGAAGAGGGAGAAGGAGAGGAGAAAGAGGCGGAGCGAGTGAGGTCGGACAAGGAGCCGAGCTGTTTGGAGGTCTGGAGCAAACGCTGGCGAACGGAGGTCACGAGCGAACTTTGGGGTTTCCTGGGAAAGGGATTCCTGCGACAGAGTTGTTATCGCTGTGACAGATAAACCTGCGTGACAGGTTTTGCGGTTGATTCCGAAGAGAATCATTAGAGTGCCGTTACGTCCCGAGAATGGACTGTTGGCCATTTTACCTCGCGCCTGATTTCGCATCCCTCCAGGTTTTTCCCCTCGCTTCAACCATTTCAACGCATCCAGCCGTTAACCTGGTGTGTGTGTGTGCAACGTGGATTTTGAGTAGGAAATTGCGGATCGCAGATTGGGAGCCGTTGAACGTCCATACCCGAAGGTGTGATTTCCAAGCCGTCTCTTGAGGACACTTTTGCCTATCTTTGGCAGTGTGACTGTCGACCGAGCGGGATTCTGGTCTCGATACAACATCATTCTGACGATCATTGGAGCGTGGATCGACTTTGGTTTGAAGCTGGGACAGAGACATTGGGAATATTATTTTCGCTCACTTGGAGCACAGTGAGTTATATTGTACGAAACTGATGGTACCATCATAGGAATGATATATTGGTTGTACAATTGATTACTATTGTTATTGTACTGTTATTCTTGTGTGACCTTAATACAATACTTGTTTGTTGGTAACAATTGGTGTGGTTTCACCATTGATCTTTGACACACAGAGTAACACATCTTTCTGCCGTGACTCCTCTCGAGGTTCGGAGGTACACCGTGACCGGGGTTTGGGGAGGAGCACATAACACCTATCCCGTGCGCATTTGAATAGACCTTGGGACACCGCAGAAAGCACGAATGGTGAGAGGGCGGATGAGAAGTGGGGGAAGGGATGGGGGTTTGGGGATTGTTAATGGTCAGATGAGGGTTGTAGCCTGGCAACCCTCATCCTTGTGATGGGAAGTACAATGGGAATTTAATAACATAAGGTCTACTTCGCTCTTCATTATCTTGGCTTCCTGCTCCATTCACTCATGGTGTGGTTATCTCTAAACAGTTGTAACTATTGAGGGGCCATCTATTTATCATTTAAACAGGTAAAGCAATTCCACCCATTTATCCTCCAAGTTCTGGTGTGCGATAGAGAAGCTGATGGAAAACGTGAAAGATGAGGAAGTTGGTGTGGTAGGAGGAGACCTAAATGGACATGTGGGAAGGAGTATGGATGGTTTTGACGGAGTTCATGGGGGTTACGGATATGGTGTGAGAAATGGAGATGGTGAAAGGATTTTGGAGTTTGCTGATGGAGCCGATTTGTTGATTTGTAATACTCAGTTCCAGAAAGAGGATAATAAGCTTGTTACATACACGTCAGGTGGGTCGACGACAACCGTTGACTACCTGATGGTGCGTACGCGAGATAGGGGGCACCTCTGAGACACAAAGGTGATCCCAGGGGAGGAGGCTGTTTCACAGCACCACTTGGTTGTCTGCGACGTAAGGGTGAAAGGTGCGAGGAGAGCTCGGCGGGTGAAGTACCAACCGAGAATGAAGGTGTGGAGGTTGAAAGAGGTGACAGTAAGGGAGGCATAAAAAGAGAGGCTGAGTAGGGTCGAGGATGATGTGGTTGAGCTTGAAAGTGGTTGGATGTCAATGAAAGCTAGTCTGTTGGGAGCCGTTGGTGAGGTATGTGGATGGACAAAAGGACCACCGAGGCACTCGGAAACATGGTGGTGGGATGATGAAGTTGGAAAGAGGATTGACGAGAAGAGGAAGAAGTTCAAGGAGTGGCAGAAGGCGAAGGGTACGGGAGCAGAAACAGCAGAGCATGAAAGTTATAAGGCAGCCAGGAATGCTGCAAAGAAAGAGGTAGCAAAGGCGCAGGAGGCATGTAGGAAAATGTTTGGAGAACGCTTGGATTCGGAAGAGGGTCAGAAAGCAGTATTCAGGATTGCAAAGCAGATAGCGAAAGAGAGGTGTGATGTGATGGGGGTGAGTTGCTTGAAGGATGAAGTGGGACAAATCGTTGTCGACCCAGATGGAATTAAAGGAAGATGGAAAAGATATATGGAAATGCTGTTGAATACAGAGAATGAATGGGATGGCAACATAGAGAGTAACCCAGTTTTTGGACCGGCAGAGAAGATAACTGAGAAGGAAGTTGAGGAAGCGATAAAAGCAATAAAAACCACCTTTAGAGGCCATTTTTCCCCGCAAAGCGGGGGTTGGCCTTTTTCGGGAACCGTGGTTGTTGTTGTTTTTCGGTCCCCTTTTTGAAGCAATGTTTTACGGCCGGATGCCCTTCCTGACGCCAACCCGTTTTGCCGCCTTTAATGACAAACAGGGAATTACCAGTGAACTGGTACTCAATTAGCCGACCTCGGAAGGATGACAGGCTGAGTCAACCCCCCTGGCGTTAATTCAGCGATCGACCGGGATTCGAACCCAGGATCCTTGGATCCTAAGCCGGCACCCTAGCCGCTAGCCCAACACCAGGGCTAGCGATAAAAGCGATAAAAGCAATGAAGGGTAGAAAAGCGGGAGGGCCGACGGGAGTTGTGGGAGATATGTTGAAGGCAGCAGGAAGTTGGGGTGTGAAGAGAATGACAGAGATCTGTAATCTGGTGGTGAAAGAAGGCCGCATTCCAGTGGATTGGGAACTGAGTACCCCTCGTCCCTCTATACAAGGGGAAAGGTGACCCTCTGGAGTGTGGCTCGTACCGAGCGATAAAGTTATTGGAGCATGGAATGAAGGTATTGGAAAGGGTGTTGGAGAGGAGGATAAGGAAGAAAGTGAAGATCGACGAAATGCAGTTTGGATTTATGCCAGGAAGAGGAACGACAGACGCGCTTTTCATTGTGAGGCAGTTGCAGGAGAAGTACATGGAGAAGAGGAAGAAGTTGTTTCTTGGGTTTGTTGACCTGGAGAAAGCATTCGATCGGGTTCCACGCAAAGTATTGAAATGGGCATTGAGGAAGTTAGGAGTGGAGGAATGGTTGATCAGAGTAGTGATGGCAATGTACAAAAGAGCGCGCACAGCTGAAAGGACGAAGGACGGGAACAGTGGTGAGTTTGAGGTGAAGGTGGGAGTGCATCAGGGGTCGGTACTAAGCCCACTACTATTTGTAGCTGTGATGGAGGTGCTGGCTCAGAACGTAAAGGAGGGTTTACCGTGGGAGTTGTTGTATGCAGATGATCTGGTGTTGATTGCGGAAAGTATGGATGGACTGAAGGAAAAGATGAACACGTGGAAGGAATGTATGGAGACAAAAGGTCTGAAGGTGAATATCGGAAAGACGAAGGTGATGGCAAGTGGTAAAGCATGTGGTGAGGTGGAAAGAACTGGGAAGTGGCCCTGTGCTGTGTGTAGTAAGGGTGTCGGAGTGAACTCCATTCAGTGTACAATGTGCGCTGAGTGGGTTCATCAAAAATGTAGTGGTCTGAGAGGGTCATTAACCAGTGTGGCAGCTACATTCAAATGTAAGGTGTGCACAGAGGGAGCTGCAGATGGAGGAAATGTTGAGTTGGATCTTGGAGACGGCATGAAGCTGGAAGGTGTGAAAACATTTTGCTACCTCGGAGACATGCTGAATGGAGAAGGTGGATCAGACTCGGCAACGGTTGCTCGAGTGAGATGTGCATGGAAGAAGTTTCGGGAATTGAGTGGCGTGCTGATGATGAGGGGAGTGTCGTTGAAGCTGAAGGGAAAGGTGTATGCTGCATGTGTGAGAAGTGTTATGATTTATGGGAGCGAGACATGGGTAATGAACGTAGAGCAGCAACGAAGGTTGGAAAGGGTGGAAATGCGAATGGTTCGACGGATGTGCGGAGTATCGTTGAGAGAGAGGAAGACAAATGCTGAATTGCGAAAGATGATGGGAATAGAGCCTGTGATTGATGCTGTGAAGAGGAACAGGTTGAGATGGTTTGGTCATGTGTTGAGGAAGGATGAAAGTGACTGGTTGAGAAGAGTGATGGAAATGAATGTAGAAGGAAGTAGAAGACGGGGAAGACCGACAAAGACTTGGCTAAAGATGGTGGAAGAGAAATGCAGGCAAGGGGGTTAACAAGGAGAGATGCAGAAAATAGGGCAAAATGGAGAAGATTGTCATGGGGACCGCAAGGCTAACCCCCGCTCTAGCAGGCAAAATGGCCTTTAAAATGCATGTCATGTTGTATCCTCCCCCTCCCCACAATTCCACCCCCCTCAGTTTTTCATGCTGGTTTGTTGCTTGCAAACACCAATTTGATTGGTTACATTGAAAAATAAATCTCCAAACAAAATAATCAAGATAATAACAATGAATGGTGTGACAAAGACAGTGAAAGTATGAGAACCAATGCTTACCTGAATACCCTTCAACAGTTTCCAATGAGTGATGCCAAGTGACCGGATATGAGCACGTGGGCCTTCATACCCAATGTGTGCCAATATCTCAGTTGCCATGTAATTTGACGTCCCACAGAATGTCGACAACATCTGACCTTGTGTGAAGGACATTGCCGACCCAAAATCAATCGACTTGACTTGGCACTGCCAACTGTGAAGTACATTTTCATGCTGGAGAAAAACAGAAATTGATACGTTAAAGGAAACATCATAACATGGATTATACGAGAAAAGTGAAATATGCTTCATGAAGAAAGTCAAATAGCTGAAAACAGTTTGGACCTCCTACCTTGATGGTGAGTCTGCTTGCATGCTGGACGCAAATGATTCTGTTTGAAAGAGATCCGCAGGTAACACTGCAGCTGATCTTGTTGCCTGGTATTTCCTGCAGAGAAAACAAATACATTTCTTGCAAAATCTGAAATAGTTTTCAGAATGTAATGATGTGCTATATATATTGTTGCGGCGGTTTTGAGTTTTGTACAGTCAGTATAATAAAGGTTAAATTTCCCCCCTCATAGTTAGTCACACAAGCAACATGTAGCCTCACGATAGTTCAGTTATTTCTTCGTATTTGTGAGCTTAGTCCTTTTCCTATGTTAGTTCTGCGTTGAATAGAGTAAGGAAAATCGGTCCTACTTCTACTGACTATCCAGCCTCCCTAGCCTCATGCCCCTTTGCACTGACTTTGGTTCATTTTGGGCGAATTAACACGAGGCAGGCCTAGGAGCGTCAGGGCGAAGCCGAATGAGGGCGGCAGAGGAACTGACGGTAAGCACGAGCCGCCAACCAGGGCTCAGAGGGTGTGGCGGCAGCACTGCGTCACAGGGCGTGGTTGGAAGGTTTGAGGGGGTTCGAGAAGGTCTGGGGCGTATCTATATAACCCATCACGCAAAGCCCCCAAGAGGACTAGCGCGAGAGGACTGCTTGAACAAAGGACTCACTGATGAGAGAGAGAACTCGCGCGCACTGACCAACCAGGAGAAATCGTTCACGAGCAGGAGTTGAGAGCATCAAATAACTTTGAGAGATACACGGGTGAAGAAAGACGCGCATGAACCATAATACGCGCTATTATAAAGTGACGCTCGGTTAAACTGGAGGCCGAGCCGCGTACAGTGCATTAAGTCACGCGAGTGATAACGGCTGTGTAATCGCCAGCCGCGCTGAGAGATGCGCACTTTCCGTTCCACCTCATCGGCTGCTTTTGTTCGGGAGACGCGCTACGGGGTTCCTTCCACCGCCTGCTGCCATCTTCGCGGGACGTGCTGGGACCGTGGAGAGCCGGACGGGGCCGTTCCTGGACAACCACGTCGACGCGTTTGGCTGGAACATCGACCCATATGCAATTCCCTGTGTGAGTGTGACGGGCGAGTCTGGGCAGTAAGATAAGACTGACGAAGTGCTGCTCTGTGTCTCTGCATCCCGATCATTGTACATACGTGTGGGAATAATAATTAAACCCGTGTTCTTCCTTTTCCATTCGATCGTTCCTGTGATTTCCTCATTGGCTAAGCGTGGTACGAATAAAACCGCTCGAATCGGGTTCCACTACTAAGACTGCACGGACCACGTGGTACTCAATCCGCTCGGCGTACCCAAATCACACGTGGCTCCTGCGAGGCTTCCTTCCTCACTTCCCTGGTGGCGCAGGGATTTAGGTACGAACGAGACTTGGTCCTGAAACCCTACCTTGCGTTTTGCCCGGAAGAGGCGTTTCAAGTCTCTCGGTTCCATCAAGCCCAGAAAGGAAAGGGGATTAATCCACACTTGGTAATGGGAAAAAGGGTGGCGGAGAACCGTAACAATATATATATTCATTGGTCACGAAAAAATGATTCTATTTGAAAGAGATCTGCAGGTAACACTGCAGCCGATCTTGTTTCCTGGTATTTCCTGCAGGGAAAACACCCAAACGTACTCAACCCCTCACACGGCAAACTCAAACCTTCACCCACACCCCACACACTCTAACGTATCCCCACACGCCTCACCATGCCCCTGTGAAGCCCTCCCCCATCCCATCCTGCACTCCTCCTCCCAATGCCTCATCCTTTCCCCTCCCCCTCCCCCATCACTAACTGTGTGGATTTCAAACATC
Source organism: Myxine glutinosa (assembly GCF_964187855.1). NCBI lineage: Eukaryota > Metazoa > Chordata > Myxini > Myxiniformes > Myxinidae > Myxine > Myxine glutinosa. The sequence continues at coordinate 97,365,307 of NC_136272.1, forward strand.
CAAGGTCTCCGCTCTAACCTGGCAAATTCCTCAATGCAGGCCTCTGGCAATAAACCAGACATCATCTGTATCCTTCCTCCCACAGCATGACCCCGACTCATTGGTGTCTCTCCCTGGGTACAGTCTCCTCCGATTCGACAGGCCTGATGCATGCCCAAAAGGTGGAGTTGTACTTCACATCAAGATATCAAAACCAAACAGACAGGGGTGAAAACATAACCTCCATGCACCTTTGGTGGCGGAGGTAAAAAGGTGCCAAATTGAATCTCCTTAACTAACTACAGATCTATCAGCTTACTTCCAATCATCAGCAAGGTCATGGAATCCATCATTGCAGTTGATATGAAATCCATCCTTTTCTCCAACAACCTCTTCTCAGATCATCAATTTAGTTTCAGACCAAATCACTCCACCTGAGATGTGCTGCTTCTATTCACCCAACAATGGATGGAGGCCTGCAATGTTAGACATGAGATCAGAGCCGTCTCCCTGGACATATCCGATGCTTTTGATACATTATGGCTTCCTGCCCTGCTCTCCAAACTTTCTGCTTATGGCGTACGAGGCCACACATGGCTGACTGACTTCTTCTACTCTCGTAGCCAAAGTGTGGCACTCAACTGAATCCTTTCATCTCCTCTCCCTCTCAAGGCTGGAGTGCTCCAAGGCAGTGTTATGGGTCCAGTCCTATTCCAGATCTTCATCAATGATCTCTTTGACTCTGGAAAATCCCCTTCATCTAATTGCTGAGGACTCCATCCTCATCCTTCGGACAGACAGGCTGCAGCCTCTTTCCTCTCGACAGATGTTAAAATCATCACAAGCTGTTCAAACACTTGGAATGTCTTTCAATTCTGACCCTGAGAGGCAATAAGAGGATCACAATTGTTTGAGTGTGTAAACTGTCTCAGTCCTATCTTTATGTTCTGCATTTGTCCAACCAGTGTTACGGATTCGTCACTTCCGTCGTTGTGGTTTTCATCCACTGTAAGCATTTTTGGTTCCATGTTCTATTATTGTTATCGTTTAAGTAAAATGGAGATAACTGTTTTCAAAAGGTAAAAAATTAGTGTTTTAAAAGAAACCGGAAACCGGATCAGGAGAAACCGGAAGAAGAGGAGGAAGAAAAAAAAGGCGGAGCAAGTGAGGTCGGGAAGAAAAGCCGAGATGCTTTGAGGTCTCGAGGAGACGCTGGCGAACGGGGGTCACGAGCGAACTTTGGGTTTTGTGGAAGTGTAACTCAGTGTAACTTATTGGTTGGAACTGGTAACGAACCAAGGTACGAACAGGTGGTCGTAAGAATGTCAGGAATGCATCTCGCCCTGTCGAAGCTGGGAGTCCTGTTGTGTAGCTTTAGCACGACCCCGGGCTAACACACATTCCCAAGCCCGTACTATTGTCTTTCATCGGGATGCAAAGTGGATGAAGCAAATTCCCAGCAGGGAGGAGAGCGAGCTGGTGCCAGTTAGGCGACCAGTAACGTTTGCGGAGAACGGATTAGAAGCAGCGGAGAAGGGATTACGATTTCAGCGGACAGAGGATTAACTGAAGTTTGCCGATATAAGCAGAAGAGACTTGGAGTCAAGGAGCACTTGCCACAAGAAGCCCTGCCCGACGGAATGAACGCGTACCACGGCTTCGGTGCTGCAGCCACGAAAGAGGGACTATGCGGATAGAGTTACCTGGTCCATTGAGTTAAACGGTATTATTTGGTATTGGAATGAAGTGAATAACCAGTTAATAAAGTTGTGACCTTTTGTAAAACCTGTTTCCGACCATTGGCGTCTTGAGTCTCACCCTACACTTCCACGACAGTTTCCTGGGAAAGGGATTCCTGTGACAGAGTGGTTATAGCTGTGACAGATAAACCTACGTGTCGGGTTTTGCGGTCGATTCCGAAGAGAATCGTTGGAGAGCAGGTACACCTCCAGTACGGGCCCACCCGCCATTTTGCCTCGCTCACGCCATTTCACATCGCTCCAGCCTTTTCACCTCGCTCCAGCCATTTCACCGCACCCAGCCGTTAGCCTGGTTTGCGAGTGTAACGTGGATTTCGATTGGGAATTTGTGGTTCTCCGTTTGGGAGCCGCTGAACGTTCATACCCGAAGGTGTGATTTCCCAGACGCCTTTTGGGTGCACCTTTGCGCCTCTTTGGCAGCGTTGACCATCAGCCGACTTGGATTCTGGTCTCGATTCGACATTTTTCTTGCGATCACCGGAGCGTGGATCGACTTTGGCTTGGTGCCGGGACAGTGACTTTGGGAATGTTCTTTTCGCTCACTTGGAGAACAGTGAGTTATTGAATAAGAAACTGATGGTTCCATCACAGGAATTATATGGTATTTTTGTGGTGTAATTGAAACATATTGTACTTGTGCTGTTATACTTGTGTGACCTTAATACAATACTTGTTTTTGGTAACAATTGGTTGGTGTGCTTTCACCATTGGTCATTGACACACATTATAACACATCTTTCTGCCGTGACTCCTTTCGGGGCTCGGAGGTACACCGTGACCGGGGTTTGGGGAGGAGCACGTAACACCAGCAACATCTGCCTTCGTGTCTAACCTATCCAGTCAGCATTAAACTAGACTTTGGGACACCGCAGAAAGCACGAATGGTGAGAGGGCGGATGGGAAGTGGGGGAAGGGGTGGGGGGTTGTTGATGGTCAGATGAGGGTTGTAGCCTGGCAACCCTCATCCTCGTGATGGGAAGTACAATGGGAATTTAATAACATAAGGTCAACTCCGCTCTTCATGATCTTGGCTTCCTGCTTCATTCACTCATGGTGTGGTTATCTCAAAACAGTTGTAACTATTCAAGGGCCATCTATTTATCATTTACGCAGGTAAAGCAATTCCACCCATTTATCCTCCCCTCACCACAATTTCATCCCCCTCAGTTTTTCCTGCTGGTTTGTTGCTTGCAAACACCAATTTGATTGGTTACATTGAAAAATAAATCTCCAAACAAAATAATCAAGACAATAACAATGAAGGATGTGACAAAGACAGTGAAAGTATGAGAACCAATCCTTACCTGAATACCCTTCAACAGTTTCCGATGAGTGATCCCAAGTGACCGGATATCAGCAGGTGGGCCTTCATACCCAATGTGTGCCAATATCTCAGTTGCCATGTAATTTGACGTCCCACAGAATGTCGACAACATCTGGCCTTGTGTGAAGGACATTGCCGACCCAAAATCAATCGACTTCACTTGGCACTGCCAACTGTGAAATACATTTTCATGCTGGAGAAAAACATAAATTGACATGTTAAAGGAAACATCATAACATGGATTATACTAGAATAGTGAAACATGCTTCATGAAGAAAGTCAAATATCTGGAAACAGTTTGGACTTCCTACCTTGATGGTGAGTCTGCTGGCATGCTGGATGCAAATGATTCTATTTGAAAGAGATCTGCAGGTAACACTGCAGCTGAACTTGTTTCCTGGTATTTCCTGCAGGGAAAACACCCAAACGTACTCAACCCCTCACACGGCAAACTCAAACCTTCTCCCGCAACCCACACATGCAAAACCTTCTCCCGCATCCGACACAAACAAATAATCCCCTGCTCCCAAACGTACTCGAACCCTCACCTTGCACACTCAAACCTTCACCCGCACCCCACACTATCTGACGTATCCCCACACGCCTCAACATGCCCCCGTGAAGCCCTCCCCCATCCCATCCTGCACTCCTCCTCCCAATGCCTCATCCTTTACCCTCCCCCTCCCCCATCACTAACTGTGTGGATTTCAAACATCCAAGGTCTCCGCTCTAACCTGGCAAATTCCTCAATGCAGGCGTCTGGCAATAAACCAGACATCCTTCCTCCCACAGCATGACCCCGACACATTGGTGTCTCTCCCTGGGTACAGTCTCCTCCGATTCGACAGGCCTGATGCACGCCCAAAAGGTGGAGTTGTACTTCACATCAAGATATCAAAACCAAACAGACAGGGGTGAAAACATAACCTCCATGCACCTTTGGTGGCGGAGGTAAAAAGGTGCCATAATTGAATCTCCTTAACTAACTACAGATCTATCAGCTTACTTCCAATCATCAGCAAGGTCATGGAATCCATCATTGCAGTTGATATGAAATCCATCCTTTTCTCCAACAACCTCTCCTCAGATCATCAATTTACTTTCAGACCAAATCACTCCACCTGAGATGTGCTGCTTCTATTCACCCAACAATGGATGGAGGCCTGCAATGTTAGACATGAGATCAGAGCCGTCTCCCTGGACATATCCGGTGCTTTTGATACATTATGGCTTCCTGCCCTGCTCTCCAAACTTTCTGCTTATGGCGTCCGAGGCCACACATGGCTCACTGACTTCTTCTACTCTCGTAGCCGACGTGTGGCACTGAACTGAATCCATTCATCTCCTCTCCCTCTCAAGGCTGGAGTGCTCCAAGGCAGTGTTCTGGGTCCAGTCCTATTCCAGATCTTCATCAATGATCTCGTTGACTCTGGAAAATCCCCTTCATCTAATTGCTGAGGACTCCATCCTCATCCTTCAGACAGACAGGCTGCAGCCTCTTTCCTCTCGACAGACGTTAAAATCACAAGCTGTTCAAACACTTGGAATGTCTTTCAATTCTGACCCTGAGAGGCAATAAAAGGATCACAATTGTTTGAGTGTGTAAACACTGTCTCAGTGCTATCTTTATGTTCTGCATTTGTCCAACCAGCAACATTTGCCTTCGTGTCTAACCTATCCAGTCAGCATTAAACTTGACCTTGGGACACCACAGAAAGCACTAATGGTGAGAGGGTGGATGGGAAGTGGGGGAAGGGGCGGGGGTTTGGGGATTGTTGATGGTCAGATGAGGGTTGTAGCCTGGCAACCCTCATCCTCGTGATGGGAAGTACAATGGGAATTTAATAACATAAGGTCGACTCCGCTCTTCATTATCTTGGCTTCCTGCTTCATTCACTCATGGTGTGGTTATCTCTAAACAGTTGTAACTATTCAGGGGCCATCTATTTATCATTTACGCAGGTAAAGCAATTCCACCCATTTATCCTCCCCCTCCCCACAATTCCACCCCCCTCCGTTTTTCATGCTGGTTTGTTGCTTGCAAACACCAATTTGATTGGTTACATTGAAAAATAAATGTCCAAACAAAATAATCAAGACAATAACAATGAAGGATGTGACAAAGACAGTGAAAGTATGAGAACCAATCCTTACCTGAATACCCTTCAACAGTTTCCGATGAGTGATCCCAAGTGACCGGATATCAGCAGGTGGGCCTTCATACCCAATGTGTGCCAATATCTCAGTTGCCATGTAATTTGACGTCCCACAGAATGTCGACAACATCTGACCTTGTGTGAAGGACATTGCCGACCCAAAATCAATCGACTTGACTTGGCCCTGCCAACGGTGAAGTACATTTTCATGCTGGAGAAAAACAGAAATTGACACGTTAAAGGAAACATCATAACATGGATTATACGATAAAAGTGAAATATGCTTCATGAACAAAGTCAAATAGCTTGAAACAGTTTGGACCTCCTACCTTGATGGTGAGTCTGCTTGCATGCTGGACGCAAATGATTCTGTTTGAAAGAGATCCGCAGGTAACACTGCAGCTGATCTTGTTGCCTGGTATTTCCTGCAGAGAAAACAAATACATTTCTTGCAAAATCTGAAATAGTTTTCAGAATGTAATGATGTGCTATATATATTGTTGCGGCGGTTTTGAGTTTTGTACAGTCAGTATAATAAAGGTTAAATTTCCCCCCTCATAGTTAGTCACACAAGCAACATGTAGCCTCGCGATAGTTCAGTTATTTCTTCGAATTTGTGAGCTTAGTCCTTTTCCTATGTTAGTTCTGCGTTGAATAGAGTAAGGAAAATCGGTCCTACTTCTACTGACTATCCAGCCTCCCTAGCCTCATGCCCCTTTGCGCTGACTTTGGTTCATTTTGGGCGAATTAACACGAGGCAGGCCTAGGAGCGTCAGGGCGAAGCCGAATGAGGGCGGCAGAGGAACTGACGGTAAGCACGAGCCGCCAACCAGGGCTCAGAGGGTGTGGCGGCAGCACTGCGTCACAGGGCGTGGTTGGAAGGTTTGAGGGGGTTCGAGAAGGTCTGGGGCATATCTATATAACCCATCACGCAAAGCCCCCAAGAGGACTAGCGCGAGAGGACTGGTTGAACAAAGGACTCACTGATGAGAGAGAGAACTCGCGTGCACTGACCAACCAGGAGAAATCGTTGACGAGCAGGAGTTGAGAGCATCAAATAACTTTGAGAGATACACGGGTGAAGAAAGACACGCATGAACCGTAATACGCGCTATTATAAAGTGACGCTCGGTTAAACTGGAGGCCGAGCCGCGTACAGTGCATTAAGTCATGCGAGTGATAACGGCTGTGTAATCGCCAGCCGCGCTGAGAGACGCGCACTTTCCGTTCCACCTCATCGGCTGCTTTTGTTCGGGAGACGCGCTACGAGGTTCCTTCCACCGCCTGCTGCCATCTTCGCGGGACGTGCTGGGACCGTGGAGAGCCAGACGGGGCCGTTCCTGGACAACCACGTCGACGCGTTTGGCTGGAACATCGACCCATATGCAATTCCCTGTGTGAGTGTGACGGGCGAGTCTGGGCAGTAAGATAAGACTGACGAAGTGCTGCTCTGTGTCTCTGCGTCCCGATCATTGTACATACGTGTGGGAATAATAATTAAACCCGTGTTCTTCCTTTTCCATTCGATCGTTCCTGTGATTTCCTCATTGGCTAAGCGTGGTACGAATAAAACCGCTCGAATCGGGTTCCACTACTAAGACTGCACGGACCACGTGGTACTCAATCCGCTCGGCGTACCCAAATCACACGTGGCTCCTGCGAGGCTTGCTTCCTCACTTCCGTGGTGGCGCAGGGATTTAGGTACGAACGAGACTTGGTCCTGAAACCCTACCTTGCGTTTTGCCCGGAAGAGGCGTTTCAAGTCTCTCCGTTCCGTCAAACCCAGAAAGGACAAGGGGATTAATCCCCACTTGGTAATGGGAAGAAGGGCGGCGGAGAACCGTAACAATATATATATTCATTGGTCACGAAAAAATGATTCTATTTGAAAGAGATCTGCAGGTAACACTGCAGCCGATCTTGTTTCCTGGTATTTCCTGCAGGGAAAACACCCAAATGTACTCAACCCCTCACACGGCAAACTCAAACCTTCACCCACACCCCACACACTCTAACGTATCCCCACACACCTCACCATGCCCCCGTGAAGCCCTCCCCCATCCCATCCTGCACTCCTCCTCCCAATGCCTCATCCTTTCCCCTCCCCCTCCCCCATCACTAACTGTGTGGATTTCAAACATCCAAGGTCTCCGCTCTAACCTGGCAAATTCCTCAATGCAGGCCTCTGGCAATAAACCAGACATCATCTGTATCCTTCCTCCCACAGCATGACCCCGACTCATTGGTGTCTCTCCCTGGGTACAGTCTCGTCCGATTCGACAGGCCTGATGCATGCCCAAAAGGTGGAGTTGTACTTCACATCAAGATATCAAAACCAAACAGACAGGGGTGAAAACATAACCTCCATGCACCTTTGGTGGCGGAGGTAAAAAGGTGCCAAATTGAATCTCCTTAACTAACTACAGATCTATCAGGTTACTTCCAATCATCAGCAAGGTCATGGAATCCATCATTGCAGTTGATATGAAATCCATCCTTTTCTCCAACAACCTCTTCTCAGATCATCAATTTAGTTTCAGACCAAATCACTCCACCTGAGATGTGCTGCTTCTATTCACCCAACAATGGATGGAGGCCTGCAATGTTAGACATGAGATCAGAGCCCTCTCCCTGGACATATCCGATGCTTTTGATACATTATGGCTTCCTGCCCTGCTCTCCAAACTTTCTGCTTATGGCGTACGAGGCCACACATGGCTGACTGACTTCTTCTACTCTCGTAGCCAACGTGTGGCACTCAACTGAATCCTTTCATCTCCTCTCCCTCTCAAGGCTGGAGTGCTCCAAGGCAGTGTTATGGGTCCAGTCCTATTCCAGATCTTCATCAATGATCTCTTTGACTCTGGAAAATCCCCTTCATCCAATTGCTGAAGACTCCATCCTCATCCTTCGGACAGACAGGCTGCAGCCTCTTTCCTCTCGACAGATGTTAAAATCATCACAAGCTGTTCAAACACTTGGAATGTCTTTCAATTCTGACCCTGAGAGGCAATAAGAGGATCACAATTGTTTGAGTGTGTAAACTGTCTCAGTCCTATCTTTATGTTCTGCATTTGTCCAACCAGTGTTACGGATTCGTCACTTCCGTCGTTGTGGTTTTCATCCACTGTAAGCATTTTTGGTTCCATGTACTATTATTGTTATCGTTTAAGTAAAATGGAGATAACTGTTTTCAAAAGGTAAAAAATTAGTGTTTTAAAAGAAACCGGAAACCGGATCGGGGGAAACCGGAAGAAGGGGAGGAAGAAAAAAAAGGCGGAGCAAGTGAGGTCGGGAAAAAAAGCCGAGCTGCTTTGAGGTCTCGAGGAGACGCTGGCGAACGGGGGTCACGAGCGAACTTTGGGTTTCCTGGGAAAGGGATTCCTGTGACAGAGTGGTTATCGCTGTGACAGATAAACCTACGTGTCGGGTTTTGCGGTTGATTCCGAAGAGAATCGTTGGAGAGCAGGTACACCTCCAGTACGGGCCCACCCGCCATTTCGCCTCGCTCACACCATTTCACATCGCTCCAGCCTTTTCACCTCGCTCCAGCCATTTCACCGCACCCAGCCGTTAGCCTGGTTTGCGAGTGTAACGTGGATTTCGATTGGGAATTTGTGGTTCTCCGTTTGGGAGCCGCTGAACGTTCATACCCAAAGGTGTGATATCCCAGACGCCTTTTGGGTGCACCTTTGCACCTCTTTGGCAGCGTTGACCATCAGCCGACTTGGATTCTGGTCTCGATTCGACATTTTTCTTGCGATCACCGGAGCGTGGATCGACTTTGGCTTGGTGCCGGGACAGTGACTTTGGGAATGTTCTTTTCGCTCACTTGGAGAACAGTGAGTTATTGAATAAGAAACTGATGGTTCCATCACAGGAATTATATGGTATTTTTGTGGTTCAATTGAAACATATTGTACTTGTGCTGTTATACTTGTGTGACCTTAATACAATACTTGTTTTTGGTAACAATTGGTTGGTGTGCTTTCACCATTGGTCATTGACACACATTATAACACATCTTTCTGCCGTGACTCCTTTCGGGGCTCGGAGGTACACCGTGACCGGGGTTTGGGGAGGAGCACGTAACACCAGCAACATCTGCCTTCGTGTCTAACCTATCCAGTCAGCATTAAACTAGACTTTGGGACACCGCAGAAAGCACGAATGGTGAGAGGGCGGATGGGAAGTGGGGGAAGGGGTGGGGGATTGTTGATGGTCAGATGAGGGTTGTAGCCTGGCAACCCTCATCCTCGTGATGGGAAGTACAATGGGAATTTAATAACATAAGGTCGACTCCGCTCTTCATGATCTTGGCTTCCTGCTTCATTCACTCATGGTGTGGTTATCTCAAAACAGTTGTAACTATTCAAGGGCCATCGATTTATCATTTACGCAGGTAAAGCAATTCCACCCATTTATCCTCCCCTCACCACAATTCCACCCCCCTCAGTTTTTCCTGCTGGTTTGTTGCTTGCAAACACCAATTTGATTGGTTACATTGAAAAATAAATCTCCAAACAAAATAATCAAGACAATAACAATGAAGGATGTGACAAAGACAGTGAAAGTATGAGAACCAATCCTTACCTGAATACCCTTCAACAGTTTCCGATTAGTGATCCCAAGTGACCGGATATCAGCAGGTGGGCCTTCATACCCAATGTGTGCCAATATCTCAGTTGCCATGTAATTTGACGTCCCACAGAATGTCGACAACATCTGACCTTGTGTGAAGGACATTGCTGACCCAAAATCAATCGACTTGACTTGGCCCTGCCAACTGTAAAGTACATTTTCATGCTGGAGAAAAACAGAAATTGACATGTTAAAGGAAACATCATAACATGGATTATACTAGAAAAGTGAAACATGCTTCATGAAGAAAGTCAAATATCTGGAAACAGTTTGGACCTCCTACCTTGATGGTCAGTCTGCTGGCATGCTGGACGCAAATGATTCTATTTGAAAGAGATCTGCAGGTAACACTGCAGCCGATCTTGTTTCCTGGTATTTCCTGCAGGGAAAACACCCAAACGTACTCAACCCCTCACACGGCAAATTCAAACCTTCTCCCGCACCCCACACATGCAAAACCTTCTCCCGCAACCGACACAATCAAATAATCCCCTGCTCCCAAACGTACTCGAACCCTCACCTTGCACACTCAAACCTTCACCCACACCCCACACACTCTGACGTATCCCCACACGCCTCACCATGCCCCCGTGAAGCCCTCCCCCATCCCATCTTGCACTCCTCCTCCCAATGCCTCATCCTTTCCCCTCCCCCTCCCCCATCACTAACTGTGCGGATTTCAAACATCCAAGGTCTCCGCTCTAACCTGGCAAATTCCTCAATGCAGGCGTCTGGCAATAAACCAGACATCATCTGTATCCTTCCTCCCACAGCATGACCCCGACTCATTGGTGTCTCTCCCTGGGTACAGTCTCCTCCGATTCGATAGGCCTGATGCACGCCCGAAAGGTGGAGTTGTACTTCACATCAAGATATCAAAACCAAACAGACAGGGGTGAAAACATAACCTCCATACACCTTTGGTGGCGGAGGTAAAAAGGTGCCAAATTGAATCTCCTTAACTAACTACAGATCTATCAGGTTACTTCCAATCATCAGCAAGGTCATGGAATCCATCATTGCAGTTGATATGAAATCCATCCTTTTCTCCAACAACCTCTTCTCAGATCTTCAATTTACTTTCAGACCAAATCACTCCACCTGAGATGTGCTGCTTCTATTCACCCAACAATGGATGGAGGCCTGCAATGTTAGACATGAGATCAGAGCCGTCTCCCTGGACATATCCGGTGCTTTTGATACATTATGGCTTCCTGCCCTGCTCTCCAAACTTTCTGCTTATGGCGTCCGAGGCCACACATGGCTCACTGACTTCTTCTACTCTCGTAGCCAACGTGTGGCACTCAACTGAATCCGTTCATCTGCTCTCCCTCTCAAGGCTGGAGTGCTCTAAGGCAGTGTTCTGGGTCCAGTCCTATTCCAGATCTTCATCAATGATCTCTTTGACTCTGGAAAATCCCCTTCATCTAATTGCTGAGGACTCCATCCTCATCCTTCAGACAGACAGGCTGCAGCCTCTTTCCTCTCGACAGATGTTAAAATCATCACAAGCTGTTCAAACACTTGGTAATGTCTTTCAATTCTGACCCTGAAAGGCAATAAAAGGATCACAATTGTTTGAGTGTGTAAACTGTCTCAGTCCTATCTTTATGTTCTGCATTTGTCCAACCAGCAACATCTGCCTTCGTGTCTAACCTATCCAGTCAGCATTAAACTTGACCTTGGGACACCGCAGAAAGCACTAATGGTGAGAGGGTGGATGGGAAGTGGGGGAAGGGGTGGGGGTTTGGGGATTGTTGATGGTCTGATGAGGGTTGTAGCCTGGCAACCCTCATCCTTGTGATGGGAAGTACAATGGGAATTTAATAACATAAGGTCGACTCCGCTCTTCATTATCTTGGCTTCCTGCTTCATTCACTCATGGTGTGGTTATCTCTAAACAGTTGTAACTATTCAGGGGCCATCTATTTATCATTTACGCAGGTAAAGCAATTCCACCCATTTGTCCTCCCCCTCCCCACAATTCCACCCCCCTCAGTTTTTCATGCTGGTTTGTTGCTTGCAAACACCAATTTGATTGGTTACATTGAAAAATAAATGTCCAAACAAAATAATCAAGACAATAACAATGAAGGATGTGACAAAGACAGTGAAAGTATGAGAACCAATCCTTACCTGAATACCCTTCAACAGTTTCCGATGAGTGATCCCAAGTGACCGGATATCAGCAGGTGGGCCTTCATACCCAATGTGTGCCAATATCTCAGTTGCCATGTAATTTGACGTCCCACAGAATGTCGACAACATCTGACCTTGTGTGAAGAACATTGCCGACCCAAAATCAATCGACTTGACTTGGCCCTGCCAACGGTGAAGTACATTTTCATGCTGGAGAAAAACAAAAATTGACACGTTAAAGGAAACATCATAACATGGATTATACGAGAAAAGTGAAACATGCTTCATGAACAAAGTCAAATAGCTTGAAAAAGATTGGACCTCCTACCTTGATGGTGAGTCTGCTTGCATGCTGGACGCAAATTATTCTGTTTGAAAGAGATCCGCAGGTAACCCTGCAGCTGATCTTGTTGCCTGGTATTTCCTGCAGAGAAAACAAATACATTTCTTGCAAAATCTGAAATAGTTTTCCTAATGTAATGATGTGCTATATATATTGTTGCAGTTTTGAGTTTTGTACATTCAGTATAATAAAGGTTAAATTTCCCCCCTCATAGTTAGTCAAACAAGCAACATGTCGCCTCGCGATAGTTGTTATTTCTTCGTATTTGTGAGCTTAGTCCTTTTCCTATGTTAGTTCTGCGTTGAATAGAGCAAGGAAAATAGGTCCTACTTCTACTGACTATCCAGCCTCCCTAGCCTCATGCCCCTTTGCGCTGACTTTGGTTCATTTTGGGCGAATTAACACGAGGCAGGCCTAGGAGCATCAGGGTGAAGCCGAATGAGGGCGGCAGAGGAACTGACGGTAAGCACGAGCCGCCAACCAGGGCTCAGAGGGTGTGGCGGCAGCACTGCATCACAGGGCGTGGTTGGAAGGTTTGAGGGGGTTCGAGAAGGTCTGGGGCGTATCAATATAACCCATCACGCAAAGCCCCCAAGAGGACTAGCGCGAGAGTCCTGGTTGAACAAAGGACTCACTGATGAGAGAGAGAACTCTTTGTCTGCTCTTTGTCTGCTGCGCGAACTGCTCTTTGTCTCTGCGTCCCGATCATTGTACATACGTGTGGGAATAATAATTAAACCCGTGTTCTTCCTTTTCCATTCGATCGTTCCTGTGATTTCCTCATTGGCTAAGCGTGGTACGAATAAAACCGCTCGAATCGGGTTCCACTACTAAGACTGCACGGACCACGTGGTACTCAATCCGCTCGGCGTACCCTAATCACACGTGGCTCGTGCGAGGCTTGCTTCCTCGCTTCCGTGGTGGCGCAGGGATTTAGGTACGAACGAGGCTTGGTCCTGAAACCCTACCTTGCATTTTGCCCGGAAGAGGGCGTTTCAAGTCTCTCGGTTCCGTCAAGCCCAGAAAGGACAAGGGGATTAATCCCCCCTTGGTAAGGGGAAGAAGGGCGGCGGAGAACCGTAACAATATATACTCGTGTGTGTGTGTATATATATATATATATATATATATATATATAAATATATATATATATATATATATATATATATATATATATATATATATAATATATATATATATATATATCAGGGTGGAGCTTATTTTTGAACTTTTGAAATATGATCTTCTTACCCTCTCAATATGTTCCTATATATGAAATAAAACTTCACGCGAAATATGGGCACAATTGAACAATATTTAGGGGTAGCTCAATGATGGTAAATTTTCTGATACCCCAAAGCTGCGGCTGCCCTTTTATTTCACAGACTACTGATAATAGATTAATTCTGTTGATAAATTAAGAACCCAATTTTAACTACTAAGTAAATTGACACTCTCTCATATCATCATACACACAACATGCAATCATTGTGGTAAAATTAATTACTGGGAACACAGATAAAACCTTTAAGTTATCAAACTCTGTGCTCCATTAAATAAATAATTACAGTAGTAATATGTACATTATACATACACAATATCTGTTATAATAAAAGAGTAAAATGTTCGTTGAGCTAGAGTCTGCTAGACAATAAATGCTAAAATGAGATGTAGCGCTGACCTGGGAACGCTTATCACCATAGTATCTAAAAGTAAACACTGTACATAGGTGTATCACAGAACACTATTTGAAAATAAAAACGAAGTTATCACAGGCTTTGCAGAGAATCACAGACACAATGGGTGTATAAACATGGTATAATATTATCACAGATTATAGAAGCATAATTATTGTGGTTCAACTGGTTCATATCTATTATCCAACCAATCATCCGAATCCCATTGTTTTGCTGATAACAGATATTATCTGATAACAGATAACAGATAACAGATTTGCTGATATTATCACAGATCCCATGATAATGCATATTTTCCATGAATTTATATTCCAGACATGTTCAGACTTGTTTACTGTTTGGACTCAATGGACTGACTATGCTGACTAAGCAAACAGCTGCAACACTGTTGCAGCAGTATGCTTGTGTAATTGCTTGAGGCATTGTGCTCACTGCTCAGTTATTAATAGAACTGTTTGAATTTTCTTGATTCTTAATTTCTTAATGCTATGTTCTATTTCTTTCAGATTCATATCTGATTTAAAATGTCATCTGTGGAAAAAGCAACAAGATCTCAAACCAAGTTGTATCTCCTTGGCGACTCTGTGACTGAATTAAGTGGCAGCAAGTTGCCATCATTGCGTATGGCTCTTGGATTCTTCCTACATCACCATCTCGATCTGAAAGAGACCATAAGACAATCGTCGGATGTTACCATCACGGAAATAGCTAACTTTTGGAAGAAAGCTAGAATCCCGATGAGAGCTCATCAAAACTGCCAAACCAAGCTTGAGCAGACATTTGAAGAATGGCGTCTTCTGAAAAAGAACAAAGCGCAAACGTCACCAACTCAACTCGCGAGAGAGTCGGCTTTTGTTTCCAGGCTTGAAGACCTTTTTGATGTCGCTCACGCTGATGCTCTGACCAATACGTCAGTATTACAAGAAGACAAGGATTTCTTGTTAGCCCAGCGAGAAAAGGGAAGAAGGCTGGGAAGAAAAGGGAAGAAGCTGGCTGGAGTAGATGTAAAGCTTGCTGCGAAGGAGAAACGGCGTCCAAAAGAGAGGAGGAAATGCTTGCCAGGCGACAGCGAATGGAGCAAATGAAACAGTTAGCAGCTTCTACAGCTGAACTGATTTCATCTGGTTCTGAATCTGAAAACAGCTCAGCAGAAGATAGTGAAAAGATGGAAACTGGGGACAATGCAAGTGAGGGAGCTGCTGGAGGCATCACATTCAGACACGAAAAAGAAAGAGGGGGCGAAAAACTGTCGTTACTGAAGAACTCGCAGCTGCTCTAGATCGCACAAAAGTGTCAGACCGCAAAGCCGTTTTTGTTATAGCAGAAACTGCCAAAAGCTTGGGACAGAACATTGATGAACTTGCTCTAAACAGAGACTCAATTCGCCGACAAAGAGTACAACACCGAGTCCAGAGATCTGCAAATATAAAGGCGGAGTTTCAGGGTAACGTTCCCCTTGTTGTTCACTGGGACGGCAAACTGATCCTTGATCTAATTGGAAAAGAGAAGGTTGATCGCCTGCCAGTATTGGTTTCAGGGAAAGGAGTTTCTCAGCTACTCACAGTTGCCAAGCTTCCATCTGGAACAGGCGAGGCTCAGGCTGCTGCTGTCTTTGGAGCCATTGAAGACTGGGGCGTAGCCGACAGCATCCGAGCTATGTGTTTTGACACGACCAGCTCAAACACTGGTCGGATCGCTGGTGCCTGCTAGAGCAGAAGCTTGAGAAGGAGCTCTTGTCACTAGCTTGCAGGCATCACATTATGGAATTGATAATTGGTGCAGTGTTCCAAGTGTGTATGGGATTGGGAGCCAAATCTTCTCCCGAGGTTCCACTCTTCAAACGCTTCCAGGAATACTGGGGATTCATAGACACGGCCAAGTATGAACCAGGGATTGCAGCTGATGACGTGGCAAGTCTAGTGGAAGACATAAAGCAAGGCACTATCGATTATGCCAACAAGCATCTTGAACAGAGTCAGCCGAGAGATGATTATAAAGAATTCTTGGAACTTGTGATTGTCTTTCTCGGTGCTGCTCCTGCCAGAGGAGTGCGATTCATGTCACCCGGAGCAATGCACCACGCCCGCTGGATGTCCAAAGTAATATACTGTCTCAAGATCTGGATGTTCAAGGCTCAATTCAAACTGACTCCTGCAGAAAAGAGAGGATTACGTGATGTGTGTGTATTCACAGTACGTGTCTACATGACAGCCTGGATCTCTGCACCTCAAGCATCAGGTGCTCCTTACAGTGACCTGCTGCTGCTGAAGTCACTGCTTGAATACTCATCAATCCATCCAGCCATCTCAAAGTCAACATCACGCAAGTTTTCCAATCACGTGTGGTACTTGTCACAGGAACTTGTTAGCTTGGCTTTCTTCGACAGTTGGGTCAGTTCGGCAACCAAGAGACTGATGGTGAGTGCCATGAAGAATGAAGAAGACCAAGATCAGGATCATTCCAAGCGAATCACTGTTGCTCTTGATTCATTCAAGGACAAGAACTTGGAAGATTTCGTCACAGCAAGGTCAATGAAACTTCTGCGAATGATGGAACTTCCAGATGGATTTCTCGCGGTTGATCCGGACTTGTGGGATGACAGAGACGACTACAAGCAGGCTGCAGAAACAGTCAACTCTCTAAAAGTTGTCAATGACTACGCTGAACGTGGAGTGGCACTCATTCAGGAGTACAGTGGGTTGATAACCCGCGATGAAACTCAGCTGCAATTCCTGCTGCAAGTTGTCGAGGACCATCGCAGAATGTACCCTGATAGCAGAAAACATACACTGTCCGGGATGCCATGAAAATAATAAATTTTGGGTTTGCTGGACATTGTCAGACTGATACTATGAACTCTGTCAGAAACTGAACAAAGAATTCACTATTAACGTGTTCAAAAATAAATACTGTGTTCAAGTGTGTTGTTTAAAATAAATTAAGATATAGTCTGATATACTCGTAATTCGTTGAATTTTTATAATTTTCATAATCTTTGCGGCCCTTGAGCTACCCCTAAACATAATCATGTAGTGCTCAAACTTTTTATACAGTGTTTCCATATTATATGGAACAGATTAAGGGGGTAAGACTTTCAAAAATAAAAATGTAGTTAAAAAAATTTTTTAAGCTCCACCGTAATATATATATATATATATATATATAGTATATATACAGTATATATATATATATATATATATACTGTATATATATATATATATATATATATATATATATATATATATATATATATATATATATATATATATATATACTAGCAGAAGTACCCGGCGTTGCCTAGCGGGGGAGAAAGAGGGGGGGAGGGGGGAGAGAAGGGATGGGGAGGGGAAGGGGGGGAGAGGCGGGAGGGGGAGAAGGGGATGGAGGAGGGGAAGGGGGAGGAAGGGGGGAATGGAGGAAGGGGAGGAAGGGGGGAATGGGGGAATGGGGAGAGGGGGAAGAGGAGGGGAGGGGGAGAGGGGGAAGGGGAGGAGGGTTGGGAGGAGGAGAAGGGGATGGGAGGAGGGAGCAGGGAGGAAGGGCGGGAATTGTGGTGAAGGGGAGGAGGGGAGGGGGGAGGGGGGAGGGGAGGAATGGGAGGAGAGTGGAGGAGGGAAAGGGAGGGTGAGGAGGAGGGGGAGGATAGGGGAGGGGAGAGGGAGGGGGAGGAGGATGGGAGGGGGGAAAGGGGAGAGGGAGGAGGACGAGAGAGGGAGGGGGAGGGGAGGATATGGGAGGTGGGAAGGGGGGAAGGAGGGGGGAAGGGGACGGGGACGGGGAGGCAGGAGAGGAAGGGGAGTGGCTCACGTTTGAGTGAATGTGGCTCACGTTTCTGAGTTAAGTGTGATGCCAATCAGGAAGAAGAAGAAGAAGCCGTACTACCAAATTCGTGTACTTCCAGAATTGTTTGATTTATTTGTATTCAAATCTCTGGTAATTGTTTTGTATTTATTTGTATATAACTGTGTAATTGTATATAAATGTCATTTATTTAAAAAGGCTTCGGCACGATCGACCGATTTTTTTTTAATTCATTTTTTACTCCAAAAAAAACGAACTTTTTTTTTTTAATGTGATTTTCTGGTCTACTCTGGGATACAAAACAAACTATTCACCTGGCGGAATATGCTCTCTACTGAGCGACAGACACACTGTCGTGAGGAGGGGGAGGGGAAAGGGGAGGTGAGGAGGGGGACGGGAAGGAGAAGGGGAAGGGAGGGAGGGAACGGTAAGGAAAAGGGAAGGGAGAAGGAAGGAAAGGGAGTGGAGAGAGAGGAGGAAGGGTGGAGGAGGAGAGAGAGAAATGAGGAAGGAGAGGAGGGAGGATAGAGGGTGAAAGGAGGTGAGAGGAGGGAGGGTTATCCGAATCCAGATTTTCATGATATGCTTCAATTACGTAATGATAAATCGATCGTGTTTCCAAGGCAAGGCACGTTTGAGTCGGCCGAACCGAAATGGCGGCTTCAGAACCCAGAGAGGTGCAGTGGGTTTACCAAGATGGCGGGCCCCCTCGTCGACCCCAAAGGGCTAAGACCCTGATATTCTTTAAATGCCATGAACAAACTTCAGTCCATCAAGGATGTTGATGGTTGTGGTCAAGTTTCATCGAAATTGTGTGTGTAGTTTTGGAGAAGGAGATACAAGAATTTACATACAGCCTGACTGACTGACTGACACCGCACCATACGAATACCTCCCCCTGAACTACGTTCCACATGAGCTAAAAATGCATCAAAAAATAATAATATTAAAAACAATAAATGAATGTCTCATAAATATTCCTTCATTTGCATGGGCATTGTGATGGGAAGTATAAATCATACGTACCAGCTGCTGACTTGATCGCATGCGTTTCCACTTCACAATTATGGGTATCATGTACACCTGAAGGAAAAAGAAGGTTACTTTCATTTCCAGGAACAAAGTTAAACAGGGCACATGAATGCGTGAGGTTCTTAAATTTTCAACAACCAGCACCAAATTATGGGTGGATGTGGTGACCTGTCATCCCCGTCCAGCCTGGCGGTTCATCGGCGTGTTTATAATTCCGCAAGTGGAACAGTGCAGGGTGCCCACAAAGTCTTGTTGGTGTTTATTACAACTTTTATTCCAACCAAACCGGAACAAGACTTTGTGGAGACCCTGTATCCTCTATATCGACTGTGCAACACAAACAATTTTTCATCCGTCATGCTCTCTCTCCACAGTGGTGCAATAGTTATTGGTCCAAACCTCATCTTACAGCAAAGCAATGATCCCAGGAACTCAGCTGGAATAATTAAAACTTATTTGCAAAAGAAAGTTTAAGCGGGAGCCCTTTAATACATAGAACAATAATAACAGCCCCCTCAAGGCCCAGATCTCAATATAATTGAAGCTGTATGGGAGGGACTATTAGGATGGCAGGATCACCTTGAAGTCGGCACACTCACCTCTCAGCTGTCTAGCCTCGGTTTGAATCTCGACCCAACTATAAACTGTCATCTCAGTGTTTCAGAGGCAGGGCGATTCATCAGCGTGTGTGCTGTCCTTCGGATGAAGGAAACGGGTGACCATAAACCCGATTCGTTTATATTAAGGGATATCTAATGTATAAAGAAGAAAGTTTGTGTGTTTGTTCGTTTATGCATTCGGACCCTGCAGGAACCAGTGCATCCAAACATTGCATGGTCTCCTCTTTCACTAAGAGAAAGGTCGAGGGCCTTGTTCGGATAAATAAATAAGAAATGACACTAGATAAACCCGATAATTGGTCTTCAGGCCTCAATTGTATTTTTTGCTTATACACTGCCTGGGTATTTTTTCCTGGGAGCTATCGAGTAATATGTATTGTGAAGACCGCATGTTGAGGTTGTAGTGTTTAACTTTTAAATGGGGAAATCAACCTTTCACAAAGATTGTGAATAATTAACTTTTCAGAATGAAAGGGTTAAAAATAACGATCTCCTCCAACCCTCCACCAGTCTCGCTGCGCCTTCTGTACGGAAACTTGGACTCAAAATTGTTTTGGGAAGTGTTCGAACTAAATTAACTTTATTCTTGTGTTGGTCTTTCTTGATTTTGGACCACTTCCCGCATGAGTGGCTACCCCAGTTTCAACAGCCACCAAGCTCCTGAAAGTACTCTTTGGGACGCCAAGCTAAGTGCCGGCTGAAAGGGTTTATTTTCATTTTATCTTTCCCTTGACACCACCCACCCCCCCCCCCCCCCCCCCACCCCCCACCCCCCAGAATTTCCATGTTTTAAACGTTTCCCGGTGTGTACCCTGGATAAGAATAGGTACACCGTATCCCTGCGTGTCGTAAAAGACGACTAAGAGGGTTGGCGTCAGGAAGGGCATCCGGCCATAAAAACATTGCCTCAAAAAGGGAACCATGACAATTACAACTACATATGGGCAGGGTACAGCCCGAAGTGGAGATCGGTTTCTGAGGTTTGGGACATGGAATGTAGGGACAATGACAGGGAGATCAGGAGAAGTGGTGGAAGTAATGGTCAGAAGAAGAGTAGACATATGTACTGTGCAAGAGACGAGATGGAAGGGAAGTGGTGTGAGAATGGTGAAGGGTAGGCAGGGACAGAAATACAAGTTTGTGTGGCAAGGGTGCCCGGAGGGCGTGAATGGTGTTAGTGTCCTGTTTTCTGAGGAGTTTGTAGACAGTGTGGTGAGTGTGACTAGAGTGAGTGATAGGTTGATGATGGTGAAAATGATGATTGGAAAGCTCTTGGTGAACGTCATCTCGGGATATGCTCCGCAGGTTGGTCGAAGCGATGAGGAAAAGGACAAGTTCTGGTGTGCGTTAGAGAAGCTGATGGAAAACGTGAAAGATGAGGAAGTTGTTGTGGTAGGAGGAGACCTAAATGGACATGTGGGAAGGAGTATTGATGGTTTTGAGGGAGTTTTTTTTTTTTTTTTTTTTTTTTTTTTTTTGTATACAAGATCGAGGCTCGTGAAAGAGCGAACATTAATCACACAGAAAGACAAACAGACACATAAAACAAATAACATCGGGAGCGGTAGACAAGATGGGGAGAGAGGGGGAAGGACACAAACACAACATTTGAGAGCAGGGACCGAGAGACATGGAGACATCGAGAGATCTGTGGGAGGGAGAGGGCTTTGGGGGGGAGGCATGTGAAGGGGGGGAGGCATGTGAAGGGGGGGGGGGGTGGGAGAGGTATAAACATATGGACACTGCCAGGATTTCCAGGAAAGAAGTTGGAATTTCAAACAAGGTGGATCTGGGGTGAATTAGTGGGGGTAGAAAAGATCAAGGTTATGGATGGGGGAAGATAAGAGATGGTGGTGAACAGCTGTTTTAAAGACCTGGAGGGAGGAGAGGGATTGAAGGGAGTGTGGGAGTTTGTTCCACAGGCGGGAGAAAAGAGGAATGAAAGAGTGAAGGTGAGCAGAGAGCCGAGATTTCGGCAGTTTAACCATCAGAGGGTTGCTGGCAGATCTTGTGGGGGTTACGGATATGGTGTGAGAAATGGAGAAGGTGAAAGGATTTTGGAGTTTGCTGATGGAGCTGATTTGTTGATTTGTAATACTCAGTTCCAGAAAGAGGATAATAAGCTTGTTACATACACGTCAGGTGGGTCGACGACAACCGTTGACTACCTGATGGTGGGTAGGCGAGATAGGGGGCACCTCCGGGACACAAAGGTGATCCCGGGGGAGGAGGCTGTTTCACAGCACCACTTGGTTGTCTGTGACGTAAGGGTGAAAGGTGCGAGGAGAGCTCGGCGGGTGAAGTACCAACCGAGAATGAAGGTGTGGAGGTTGAAAGAGGTGACAGTAAGGGAGGCATTAAAAGAGAGGCTGAGTAGGGTCGAGGATGATGTGGTTGAGCTTGAAAGTGGTTGGATGTCAATGAAAGTTAGTCTGTTGGGAGCCGTTGGTAAGGTATGTGGATGGACAAAAGGACCACCGAGGCACTCGGAAACATGGTGGTGGGATGATGAAGTTGGAAAGAGGATTGACGTGAAGAGGAAGAAGTTCAAGCAGTGGCAGAAGGCGAAGGGTACGGGAGCAGAAACAGCAGAGCATGAAAGTTATTCGGCAGCCAGGAAGGCTGCAAAGAAAGAGGTAGCAAAGGCGCAGGAGGCATGTAGGAAAATGTTCGGAGAACGCTTGGATTCAGAAGAGGGTCAGAGAGCGGTATTCAGGATTGCAAAGCAGATAGCGAAAGAGAGGTGTGATGTGATGGGGGTGAGTTGCTTGAAGGATGAAGTGGGACAAATCGTTGTCGACCCAGATGGAATTAAAGGAAGATGGAAAAGATATATGGAAATGCTGTTGAATACAGAGAATGAATGGGATGGCAACATAGAGAGTAACCCAGTTTTAGGACGGGCAGAGAAGATAACTGAGAAGGAAGTTGAGGAAGCGATAAAAGCAAAAAAAAACAAAAAAAAAACCACATTTAGAGGCCATTTTTCCCCGCAAGCGGGGGTTGGCCTTTTTCGGGAACCGTGGTAGTTGTTGTTTTTCGGTCCCCTTTTTGAAGCAATGTTTTACGGCCGGATGCCCTTCCTGACGCCAACCCTTTTTGCCGCCTTTAACGACAAGCAGAGATACCTCGGTGGTCCTTTTGTCCATCCACATACCTTACCAACGGCTCCCAACAGACTAACTTTCATTGACATCCGATAAAAGCAATAAAAAAAATTTTAAAACCACCTTTAGAGGCCATTTTTCCCCCGCAAGCGGGGGTTGGCCTTTTTCGGGAACCGTGGTTGTTGTTGTTTTTCGGTCCCCTTTTTGAAGCAATGTTTTACGGCCGGATGCCCTTCCTGACGCCAACCCTTTTTGCCGCCTTTTACGACAAGCAGGGAATTACCAGTGAACTGGTACTCAATTTGCCGACCTCGGAAGGATGACAGGCTGAGTCAACCCCCCTGGCGTTAATTCAGCGATTGACCGGGATTCGAACCCAGGATCCTAGGATCCTAAGCCGGCACCCTAGCCGCTAGCCCAACACCGCTAGCCCAACTTGCACAACACCAACACGATAAAAGCAATGAAGGGCAGAAAAGCGGGAGGGCCGACGGCAGTTGTGTGAGATATGTTGAAGGCAGCAGGAAGTTGGGGTGTGAAGAGAATGACAGAGATCTGTAATCTGGTGGTGAAAGAAGGCCGCATTCCAGTGGATTGGGAACTGAGTACCCTCTTCCCTCTATACAAGGGGAAAGGTGACCCTCTGGAGTGTGGCTCGTACCGAGCGATAAAGTTATTGGAGCATGGAATGAAGGTATTGGAAAGGGTGTTGGAGAGGAGGATAAGGAAGAAAGTGAAGATCGACGAAATGCAGTTTGGATTCATGCCAGGAAGAGGAACGACAGACGCGCCTTTCATTGTGAGGCAGTTGCAGGAGAAGTACATGGAGAAGAGGAAGAAGTTGTTTCTTGGGTTTGTTGATCTGGAGAAAGCATTCGATAGGGTACTACGCAAAGTATTGACATGGGCATTGAGGAAGTTAGGAGTGGAGGAATGGTTGATCAGAGTAGTGATGGCAATGTACAAAAGAGCGCGCACAGCTGTAAGGACGAAGGACGGGAACAGTGGTGAGTTTGAGGTGAAGGTGGGAGTGCATCAGGGGTCGGTACTAAGTCCACAACTATTTGTAGCTGTGATGGAGGTGCTGGCTCAGAACGTAAAGGAGGGTTTACCGTGGGAGTTGTTGTATGCAGATGATCTGGTGTTGATTGCGGAAAGTATGGATGGACTGAAGGAAAAGATGAACACGTGGAAGGATTGTATGGAGACAAAAGGTCTGAAGGTGAATATCGGAAAGACAAAGGTGATGGCAAGTGGTAAAGCATGTGGTGAGGTGGAAAGAACTGGGAAGTGGCCCTGTGCTGTGTGTAGGAAGGGTGTCGGAGTGAACTCCATTCAATGTACAATGTGCGCTGAGTGGGTTCATCAAAAATGTAATGGTCTGAGAGGGTCATTAACCAGTGTGGCAGCTACATTCAAGTGTAAGGTGTGCACAGAGGGAGCTGCAGATGGAGGAGATGTTGAGTTGGATCTTGGAGACGGCGTGAAGCTGGAAGGTGTGAAAACATTTTGCTACCTTGGAGACATGCTGAATGGAGAAGGTGGATCAGACTCGGCAACGGTTGCTCGAGTGAGATGTGCATGGAAGAAGTTTCGGGAACTGAGTGGCGTGCTGATGATGAGGGGAGTGTCGTTGAAGCTGAAGGGAAAGGTGTATGCTGCATGTGTGAGAAGTGTTATGATTTCTGGGAGCGAGACATGGGTAATGAACGTAGAGCAGCAACGAAGGTTGGAAAGGGTGGAAATGCGAATGGTTCGACGTATGTGCGGAGTATCGTTGAGAGAGAGGAAGACAAATGCTGAATTGCGAAAGATGATGGGAATAGAGCCTGTGATTGATGCTGTGAAGAGGAACAGGTTGAGATGGTTTGGTCATGTGTTCAGGAAGGATGAAAGTGACTGGTTGAGAAGAGTGATGGAAATGAATGTAGAAGGAAGCAGAGGACGGGGAAGACCGAGAAAGACTTGGCTAAAGATGGTGGAAGAAGAAATGCGGGCAAGGGGGTTAACAAGGAGAGATGCAGAAAATAGGGCAAAATGGAGAAGATTGTCACGGGGACCGCAAGGCTAACCCCCGCTCTAGCAGGGAAAATGGCCTTTAAAATGCATGTTGTTGTTGTTGTTGTCTTGTGTTGGTCTTTATTATCAGGTAAATAATAATATTTCATATTACTTGCACTAAAACCATCCATAAACCTACCAAGCACATGGACTTAAAATTTAAGGTGAGGAAACAGTGGAATTTTCCCATAAGAAATAATGGAAAACGAGCTCCTTGTAATGAAGGTTGGCATGACGAAGGAATATAAAGGTATGTAATGCCTTCGTTAAGGTGGAGATAACTGTATTTTAAAAAATACAATTAATAAAAAGAAGGGAAAGTGGTCCAAGAGCATTTGGCAACGCCTAAAATAGGTGATTCATACAAAAGCAAAAGGCCAACATTCCCCAATTTGTCATGCAGGAAATATTTAAATACATATTTCATTGTATTTATCCAGGCAACGCTGGGTACTTCAGATAGTTGTCAGAATCTGGATATTTGAATAAGACTTTCTTTTCATAAAGATTATTTGCATTGAACACAAAGTTTTAGTTTCCTTCTGTATCAGAAGAGAAAAATGCAAATTTTCTGAGACTTTTGCACAGCAGTATTCATTACATCCATACCTTGATGATGGCTCCCAGGATTCGCAGGATCAAAGCCAAACAAAGTAGGAGGATGACGGTTCTGCACACAGCATTCATTAAATCATGATTCCAGATCCCTGTAAAAGAGAACATCTGCATGGATCATTTCAACAAACCATCTCAGCTCATCTGCCAAGGACTTTGTACCACTTGTTACCGAACCATGGTATCTCCATGATCATGCGAGTGAAGCAAACTACTGCATATGCACATTTGAGCCTTTATTCGATGTTTCCACCCTCTGTTATCAGTCATAATTGTTCTTTTCAGTGTCTG
The DNA here is from genome assembly GCF_964187855.1 of Myxine glutinosa. Classification (NCBI taxonomy): domain Eukaryota; kingdom Metazoa; phylum Chordata; class Myxini; order Myxiniformes; family Myxinidae; genus Myxine; species Myxine glutinosa. Next base: position 97,390,873 of record NC_136272.1, read on the forward strand.
TATCGGCCATCAGCCCTTCGTTTATGTTTATACGGGGAAAGACACCTCCACAATTCAGATCAGGACACGGAAACAGAACACGTGTGTGAGAAGTCGAGGAAGGCTCCCCATCACACCAGACCAGACGATCAATGATGAGCGAGATGGGAGGGGCGCAACGCATCACCGATGACGTGCAAGCCCATGATAAAAGGGAATGGCGTCGGGACGACGTGAGCAGATGGTGGGACACGTTGTGCTCACACGGTGCAAAGAGCTGCACAGCCACATTGAGACGCCCTGTCTTCATTCAGCCAGCCACACCTCTTCCCTCAAGTCCTGCGTCATGTTCCGGCTTACTTGGGCTGCCACCCTGCATAGGTTCCTGCTGTGTCCCGCCGGGCACAGCCAGGACATTTCTTGTCTTGTGATTTTGCTTTGTCTTTCCCTAGTGGTATGAGTCTGAAGGCGTTTAAGACAGATAATCATGGTTCCCATTCTTCCTTGACTCATAGGCGGCTATGACCGGTTCGAAGGCGAGGGGTTTTATTATTGACAAGCAAATACAACGAGAATAATAATAGGGAGGAGGGAGAGAGGAGGGGTGGGGGAGCGAGGATGGGGGAGGGGAGAGTAAGGATGGGTCGAGAAGGGTTGGGGGGGGCAAGGAAGGGTGGGAGCTAATAAGGGGGGAGTGGAGAGGGAGGAAGGGGTGGCGGAGCAAGGAGGGGGTGGGGGGGAGAGCAAGGAAGTGGGGAGAGCAAGGATAGGGGCAGTGGGGAGAAGACTGAGGAAGGGGGAAAGCAATCTCTCAGAACACGATACACTGCGGGGTGAGAGAGAGAGAGAGAAGAGGGAAAGAGAGGAGGGGGAGAGTTAGGAGAGGAAGGGAGAGGGGAGCAAGGCGGGGTTGGGAGTGAGTAAGGTGGGCGAGGAAGGGGGAGCTAGGAAGGGTATAAAGATCGGCGATCAGCGATGTATACACCGATTCATAGGTATGAGGTTTCATACAGAAACCGTTGCGACTTGTTCCAAGGCAAGGCATTTTGATCAGACCGAAACAAAATGGCAGATTCAGGCCCCTGCGTGGTGAACGTGGGCTAACTAAGGGTAAGCCCTTTTTGGTATTTCATGATGAGAGTACCCCCATTATCTTCAAAAGCGGTGTTTCCATTTCCCCAAATACACAGTTTTCATTTATGAACTGCCTTGAAGTTCCCTTAATTGTTACATGCAAAGTTGCGAGCCACTAGGTTTCATGGTTTTGGAGTTATGGAGGAGACACACCGACACACACACTTATTATTATAGATTTATTGTTCCTTATCGACTGTTATTTGCACTTGCTCATCCTGTTCCCTCACCGTGCCATTCTTGTCATTAAGCCTTACTTGGTCTCGGGTGAATTCTCTTTGTCCTCGTGGCTTCATCTGGTGGTTCTGGTAATGCCCGTTAAGGGTTGATTGGCTATTGGAGAAGATTGCTTCACATGATCAAGGTTTCTTCGGCCTTATTAGATCAGTCTTGTGGTCATCTCTGGGCAGCACACTCGCCCGCTTTGGGAACTGCAATCTGCCTGGTAATGCGGTCTTCAGATGCAGATGCAGCAGGGAGTCTTTGAAGCGGGGGACTGTCACGATTGTTTTAACATGACTCGCTCGATTCGTACCGGGAAACCGGAATGAACCAGACGACCGTTACAATATCATTCGTTGTCACCGCAATATTCTGCAAAGCATTCCTTTGTCTTGGGTCAAAAGACTTGCTGTGGTCATACTGAGTCTCCAGCAGCCATCTTTTATTCCCTGCTATTTTCATTCATGGAAAATTTCTGACTGTTTTGCAATTTGTCCAGGGATATTGGCTTTGAGTTGCAGCAGTTTGCAAAATTTCAGCTTTCTACCCCAAATGGAAGGCATTCAACATCTATATCAGTGAGTGAGTTATCAGTCAGTGGTTAGAAAAAGCTTTATATATTAGATGATGAGAAGTCACTTACATCCGCTTGGAATTGAAGTCACTTCATTCAGGAACTGAAAGGAAACCAAAAACATAAAAATATTAAACATTCTAAGGTCGGTCAGGTATCCACAAGTCAAAATTTAAAGTTTATCAAAACAAAATTGACATTTATAAACTTTCGTTCATTTTTATACAAACAGAAAATTATGAAATGTGACAAAGCAAAAGCAACTTCATGTCCACTGCAGGTAAAGGCATCAGTCGGAGTGCACAATTAACGCTCAGTTTGTCTTTTCTCATGTTTGTTGAAACATCTCTCTGGGGATTTTCCATCCCACTCGTCCCGTCAGGTGTTCAAAGCAGACAATGCACCATCTCATGTCAATTCTCATTCCCACCCAAATTGTTTTTTTACCCCCAATGACTGCATAACCCAACCCTCTTACCTGCCAGTTGCTATGTTTCCTCCTCACCCCTCTTTTCCTGTTTATTCATTCCCTTGCAGATTGTGTGCAAATATTACCCCATCGCTTCACAGATACTTCATACGCTCTGTCATCTTGCCTTACCATCGGCATCGATCTTGTGGAGAATTTTCTTTTCTTTTGAATACTCGACGAAATTTCATGTGACGCCCGATTGTCTTCGTTCCAGTTTCGTGACAAGGCACTTTCAGTCACAGTTTCTGAATTTTTAAAACGTAGAATTTGTTTTATTGTCCAGCCGAGAGACGCCACACATTGATGAATCAATCACCCTGCCTGTGAAACACTGCGATGACAATTTATAGCTGGGCCCGTGAATTACAGAAAGAAGGGGACGGCCACCTTTAATGTGCATTTCAATGTTTAATCTGCTTCACCACAGCATGTGGCTTCATCCCAGAGCCGATTTACATTTATTTTGTATGTTTCTTTTGATTGTGTTTGTTTTTGGCTGCCGCCCACCTACCTCTATATTTTCTTGTCTCCAAGTACCTAACCGCCTTATACCATAGGAAATTGGTTTTAACTATCGCGGTTTTGAATATAAAAAAAAAAAAACCACCTTTAGAGGCCATTTTTCCCCGCAAGCGGGGGTTGGCCTTTTTCGGGAACCGTGGTAGTTGTTGTTTTTCGGTCCCCTTTTTGAAGCAATGTTTTACGGCCGGATGCCCTTCCTGACGCCAACCCTTTTTGCCGCCTTTAACGACAAGCAGGGAATTACCAGTGAACTGGTACTCAATTAAGCCGACCTCGGAAGGATGACAGGCTGAGTCAACCCCCCTGGCGTTAATTCAGCGATCGACCGGGTTTTGAACCCAGGATCCTAGGATCCTAAGCTGACACCCTAGCCGCTAGCCCAACACCGGGGTTGCCAGAATATTGCCAGAACACCAGAATATTGGAGCATTTTCCAGGAACCTTACTCCGTGATATTGAAGGGGTTACAGTCCACACTTTCCATTCATTTGTGTGTGTATGCTTTGCAACCAATGCTAAAAAGGACCACAAGGTGATGAGGGTTGGCTCAAATGGGGTTGTAAAATACCTGGGACTGTATTGAGTAACCGGTTTATACAAGTTCCCCGATTCACAGTATGATGGAGCATTATCTCAACAGCCAATCAACCCCGTGGAGCTTATGATAAGCCAGTGTGTTTACAAGCATACATTGCGAATTAATTTTGGTTCGTACTTACAGTACTACCAGCTCCCTTTTCTCCGGTACATTGAAGTCTGCATCCCATAAACCCAGCAGGCCACAAAATATTTGAATCAGACCTTTGAAGCTTTCATCACCTCTTTTTTGAAGTAGGAGGAAATGTTTGACAAGAAAATTGTATATATGAAGGTGCTGTGGGTCAGGCAGCTGTTCCGCATTCACATGCTTCTCCATATAGGTCAGCAAGTTTCTTGGCACGTTGTACGGATTTGTGACCTCAGCAAAGAATGCTCATACATGTATTTTTTTTTTGTATACAAAGTCTAGGCCCATATAACAGCGAACACATGGAACATATGATAAAAGGAGCGGGAGATAAGAGGGGGAGAGAGAGGGAAGCACAACAACAGTAGGGAACTGGGTCATCAGGAGATCTGTGGAAGAGAGAGGGCTGGGGTGGAGTACACGGGGTAAACAAGATGGACACGACAGGGGCTTTCAGGAAAGAAAAAGGAATTTGAAGGAGGCGGATTTGGGGTGGATTAACGCTGGTGGAAAAGATCAAAAGATGTGCTTAGTTATGCAAATTCGCTTAGGTTGCAGTTCATCACAGAACCCTGGGAATTTCCAAATTCTGGATACACGGATACCTGCTCTGCTTTTCTAAATTACTTTCAACATTAGATTATCCAGAGCCACTTTCAGTTGCAGATATTTCTCCAGACATTTTGAGTGATCCTGATCCAGACCCGGAATGTTTCTGATCTGGATGACCGACATAGTGGTGGACCAAAAGGTGGTGACGTCACCAGCTTATGTCAGTTTTTTACGAAAAAAATAAGTATATTTATCAATCACCATTGTCCATAATTCAAAAGTGCACAGCCATCACTCATGCCGCTCTCCAATAGTTACCATGGGAACTGTTGCTCCGCATACATTACTCATTATTATTTACTCGCAGGCGCCCGTGGAAATCTACCCAATGTATCCAACCTATCCAACTCTCAATTCTGCGAGATATGCGGAAGTGCATGGCTACAATACTGGGTACACATTTACACAGATGAAATAAAATGCCCTCAATTTAAACAGTGAATTGAATGAAAAGACACTTATGGTTTTATGTTGTAGCAAATAGTCTTCAGGACCTGCAAAAACCTGATTTTCACATTATATCATGCACTTAGATTTGCGATGGTTGAGTAAACAAGACAAAAATGGCATATTTTCGAAATAAAATGTTACATTCTCACTATGTCAATTTTTATTTCATTGTCTTCAAATTAAAATATGCATTGATGACTAAAATTGTAATTAAATGGAATGTTTGATGTCTAGTATGTCTCCTAGTGTTGTTTTTTACATTTTCTAAAATTCCTTGAAATGTACAATGCATGGTAAAATAAGTGATTCGTGCGTAACGCTTGGTGTCCACCAAATTCACAATAATTGTGATGTCAGTTTCATTTTCAAATCACGAAGGACTCGTGAAATGAACTAGCTGTGTAGGTAAAGAAATACCTCAAGAATAATGCCCTTGATGCTTATTCAATCGACCAATCAGAAAGTATATTTTTTTCGCGATAATCTTGTATTTTTTTTCGTGTCCGCCCCGTTATGCACCAATCACATCCCAGCAAAAGTGAAAAGAAACCCGCATCGCTCGAAACTTGATTATGTGTAACGCGGGTCCCATTTGTTGTGACAGCAAAGCAGTCACTCGCTGGCAGACGACCACTCGTTCACGGATGACGTCAGAACTTGTTTTCGTGTCCGTGTCATCCGGTGCTGCGTTATGCACAAATCCAGCGTGTGAAGTGCACTCTCTTTTTCATTTTGGTGAAAACGAAGCATGCAGCAGGTCTGATGCTTCAAACTCAGATACTCCAATATATACAGAACAACATAATATGGCATACTTACCGTTTCCTGAAACTTTATTTTCCCACTCAGATGTAACACTTAATGTACCCAGTATTGTAGCCATGCACGGAAACAATTTGTGACCATAAGCAGGTTATGGCCCTTCACAGTTGTCTGTCCAACTCACAATCCCACAATATATGCAGAAGAGATATATGCCAATAAACGACATGAAACCAATAATCTTCAGTGTGATACATGTATACACATCGTTAAAACAAAATAATGACCATGGAAAATACCTCTTATAATGACATGGGTTTAAGCCCCGTATGATAGAATGCCAATCCCCAACCCACTTAAAGCCTTCTGCAGCTCAATTGAAAATAATACCAAGGAGAATAATGTCACGGACAAAGCTTTGCTCCTTGTAGACAAGGCCCTTGGCCGTCCTGCGCAGATGCAAGACTCATGCAATAATACAATATGTTTTGCCACCCCTTAGACCACCCTCCATGTAGAAATCTGGCACACCGATACAGTCATCCAAGTCTTAGGATTTGACCTCCATATGACAGGAAGCTGTGGCTTGAGGTAGCCCTTCAGCGCTCGAGGGTTTTCGGAGCGGCATAGTGGGAGCTTCATTTTCGGAGAACTTTTGACAATAAAATTCACAGTACATGCAGAGATTCCACGTACTGTATAAACCAATTTTATTGTTCCTTCACTTTGCTGTCTTTCAATAACGTCTTTCACCACACACTCATTATGCACGACGTGGCATTTCACAGCTATAATCCTCACAGGTCAGGTTATAAATAAACTATGAGGAGTACCCGTCCCACGTGATGGGAAAAGTTTCAGTTAATCTATCAAAGAAAAAATATTTCATGTACTTATCGGTAAATTGAGTTGCACTCGTGGTTTTGCTGAGAACAAAATATCTGAGATACTTATACCGTCCACTGCAAAATGGTGGTGCAACATAGGGCCACGGAGGTTGGATTTTGGCTAAAAAGAGGACAACATATCCTGGTTGTGTAATACAATCTGACATCAGCATCACTTACGCCTGTTCTCCTGTCATTTCAAAAGTGAATGTCGGAGTGGTCAGGATGGATACAGAAAGAAACTTCTCATCCCTCCCTATACCCCTCTCCCCTCTCTTTCCCACACTCCCTCCCCTCTCACCCCCATTACTGTCCTCATCCTCTTCTCTGCATCCCCTCTACCCCTGCAACACCCCTCCCTCCCAATGTCATGAGATAATTCACTAAATCTGAATATAAAATGGTTGGGAAGTTCATCGCTCTTCTGAACCTTGCTGTATTCAGCAATTCATACAGGTGTGTGTTGCCTTTAACCTGTTTTGTTATAATATCGCCCCCTAGACAAAGTCAGCATTAGAATGCGTCCCAGGATATTAAAGAACCATACACGTGTTTCAGGAGTGAAGCAATCCGTGCAATTAATGTGTGTTGTGGTTTCTGGAAGGAAGCATTTGATTACCTTCAGGAAAGAAGTGGGAAAGATGTTGGCCATGTTTGCCCACAAAGATTCTAAAAATCCTTGTGGTTTCTCAATGATGGGATTCTGTGTGAGAGAAACAAGGACATCAATAATGGACAATCAGTTATTTCCCTGAAGTGAAGAACGACAGAGGGTGACGCGCTCTCACCTGGGATTCCAGCATCAAACATCATAAGTTTGGATGATAACGTAAAACAGTCAAACTAAGCACAGATGTCTCTTCATTCCCAGGAAAATGAGTAAGTGGAGGATTGAACGCTTCCGTACCTTGATAAAACGTAGTTGGGCTGGAAGTTTGTTGAAGATTTCCAGAAGGGTGGAAAATGTAAATCCGCAAACGTTCTGGAGGCCACAAACAGGTGCATCACTTGTTAAAAGTTCGGATGATAACGCCAAACAGTCGAACCAAGAACAAACGTCTCTCATTCCCAGGAAAATGTGTTTGTGGAGGAGTGAATGCTTCCACACCTTGATGAAGAAACGGACTTGGTGTGGAAGTCCGTCAAAGACTTCGAAAAGGAGGGAAGATGTTAATCCCCAAACGTTCTGTCGGACACAAACAGACACATCACTTGTTAAATTTATTTCACATCAAACACACCAACACTTCAAAATTATTACATACCAATTGATGTACACACACACACACACACACACACACACACACACACACACTTTCTCTATCCAACAACCAAGCACATAACTACTATAATCAAGGAAGTTGAAAGGACGTTGCAGATTTCTCTCCAAACAAAGGGTAAAGTAATTGAGGGTTCTGTGTAGTAGAATTGTTTGCCTTGCACAGGAAACCCAAATACAACTACACACAAGTATTACACTAATCTGGCTGCAACGACTACGGGTTTTTTGGCCCTCAAAAGTTGATGATGTGTATTTGTAGGAGGAGGTGGTGCCTGGTTTCCAGGTGGATGTGAAGGCCTAATATGTGGTGTGGACATGTTCGGGTGTCTGCTTTGGTGGGCGGTATGTGCGAATATGTGCCCTGGTGTGCGGTTATATCTCAGGAGGTTAAAGTACACGTGTTACAGGAGTGAAGCAACCCAATGGAAAAAAAAAGGAAAAGGTGGTAAAATGTTTGTTGTTGTTTCCAGAATGAAGCATGTGATTACCTTCAGGAAAGAGGTGGGAAGGATGTTTTCCCACAAAGACCCGAAAAATCCTTGTCGTTTCTCAAGGATGGGATTCTGTGTGGGAGACGCAAGAACATCAATAATCGACAATTAGTTATTTCACTAAAACCACCGTTTAGAGGCCATTTTTCCCCGCAAAGCGGGGGTTGGCCTTTTCAGGGACCGTGGTAGTTGTTGTTTTTTGGTCCCCTTTTTGAAGCAATGTTTTACGGCCGGATGCCCTTCCTGACGCCAACCCTTTTTGCTGCCTTCAACGACAAACAGGGAATTACCAGTGAACTGGTACTCAATTAGCCGACCTCGGAAGGATGACAGGCTGAGTCAACCCCCCTGGCGTTAATTCGGCGATCGACCGAGATTCGAACCCAGGATCCTAGGTATCCTAAGCCGGCAACCTAGCCGCTAGCCCAACACCAGGGATTAGTTTAATCTGGACTTTAACTGGAAAACCAGGGATTGTCGACAATTAGTTATTTCACTGAAATTATAAATTACAGAGGGTCACGTGCTCTATGCAGAAAATTTTATACCAGTTTAGTGACGATTTCAGTGAGACTGTCCCGTCTTTTCATAACTGCCACATTACTGGACTCAACCACAACTTGTGGACTACGAGGATAAATAGCCACACCAGCCAAGAAAGCTAGAAAACACCATCAATTCTGATGGTCATGAATGGATTTGGACCGACAGGGGAGAAGAAGGAAATGTTTGTCGACAATCCTATATAAAGGATTTGAACCTGGGATCCCAGCATCAAACACCATAAGTTCGGATGATAACGTAAAACAGACAAACTACGAACAGATGTCTCTTCATTCCCAGGAAAATGAGTAAGTGGAGGATTGAACGCTTCCGTACCTTGATAAAACGGAGTTGAACTGGAAGTTTGTTGGAGATTTTCAGAAGGGTGGAAAAAGTAAATCCCCAAACGTTCTGTGGGACACAAACAGGTACGTCACTTGTTAAAAGTTCGGATGATAATGTCAAACAGTCGAACCAAGAACAAACGTCTCTCATTCCCAGGAAAATGTGTTTTTGTGTGTGTGTGTGTTCGTGTGTGTGTGTGTGTGTGTGTTCGTGTGTGTGTGAACAATATATCTGGAAAAGTTCTGAACGGATTTGGATGAAAGTTGGTGGGATGATTGCCCTTGGGATAAGGAAGAATTGATTCGTTTTTGGTGAAGCTCAGGATATTATTCCCGATCCAGGAATTTTTTGAAGGATTTTTTTACCATTGGAAGATAGGGCTCATTTTTTCAAACATTATCTTCTATATATTCGACATTTAACATTGTGATATGAAAATAGTTTTCATATTTGTTGAAATGTAGTTTAAACTCGTGGTTATGCGTTAGAGCGGTGTATTTTTTTTTAGCAGCGTCGTCTTCAATGTTCATTTTTTTTTTATAATAAAGACATATTCTGTCATTTTAAAACCACCAAAGTGTGTATTAGGTTTCCCCGTTTCATATACCCCCGGGTGTAACAAAATCCGCTCTCACCTAACCATTTACCCCAGGTGGCTAGGATTATCAAAGTGAATTTCCTGAATTGTGTTTGACTGTCGAGGGGAAAGTACCACCCGGAAATATGTACGATATAAGCTTAGAGCTCGATACAAATTGTCTATCAGCTCTTTCTGATGCACATGTGGTCACTCAGAACAACAACATGGTGGACGATTGTACTTGACGAGATTGTTTATGTTTTTGGCGAATGATGTATGTGGATGGGGAGGTGGTAAAACACAAGGTGGTAAAACACCACGTAATAATCTCTGTCTGGACAGGGTCCTTATGTTATGGAAGTGGGTGGTGTAAGAGATATCGACTCAGGTGATACAAAGTTATTCCACATCTTCCTCCTGACGAGCCGACTCACCTGCCTTTCCCACTTCCCTAACTGTTTGTAAGGTACCTGCTATGTCCTTTATATCTGTGCTCTTTGAATTTTACCTCCTCTTATAAAACACTTGTGTACTGTTGCTGATATGGAAAATTTGTCACATGTTGATGGAGTGTTGTGTGACGTCATACCTGAAACGTAATGAGGTTTACAAGACTCTCGGGGATGTATCCGAAATATCCTGGCAGCTTCTACATGAGAGAGATGGAAGCAAAAAACAAATTGGATCAGGAAAAATCATTGGGACCAATTGGTCGTGAAATCGGACAAACACACGTACACAGACACGCAGGACCATTCCGTTCGGAAAACTCAGCTCCAGCGAGGTGGAAACGAGCAGCTGTACATGTCCCCATCCACATGGAAGGTTGTCAAACCACACCTCTAAACCAGTTAAAACGTACACGCAAATCTTCCCACTCGTTTAAAGTTCACCTGTTGAAGTTCTAGCAGGTAACCGAGGTTGAAGTAGAGTATGAAACAGCAAAGCAAAGCAAAGCAATGAGAAAGAAACACGTCCTCGCCATCTTGAAGCAATGTTTCAAATGCGATAAAGAACTGTCGCTCTGTGACGTCACACACTCATGCAGTCACGCCCATTGGTGACTTCACAATTGAGGGTTATGTTGGCTGTCGGTTCTAACAGTCGAATTGAAATGGAATTTAATTTCGAGTATGTTCTTTAACCCATTGATGATGAGCGCTCGTCATTTGTTTCCGTATATTTCCCATTATAATTGTAGTGTTATTCCGTCATTTTTAAAAGATTGTCACCATGGTTACCAGTCATTTCAGAGCCGGTCTATTCCTCTGCCGATGTAATGAATGTCTTCAGGACTGTCTATATATTATGTCGCATTTCTGCGAAATTTTACGAATCATGAGCTTGGGCAGGGCTGGGAGGATTGTACGTTCGTTATTATTACACGTTACACGTTAGGTGTCCCCCAAGGTTCAGTTCTTGGCCCCCTCCTCTTCATCCTTTACCTGTCCCCCCTCGGTCACTTAATCCGCCGTCATGGTCTCCAATTCCACTGCTTCGCCGATGACATCCAGCTTTTCATCTCCACCAAGTCCGTCTCCACCGACACCCACTCTATCCTGACAAACTGCATCTCTGAAATAAAATCCTGGCTTCAAATCAACTTCCTCAAACTTAACTGTGATAAATCTGAAATAATCATCATTGGCCCAAAAACGCTCACAAAATCCACCCATAACTTTGCCCTCAACATCGACGGTATCCCAGTATCCACCTCCCCTCTCATCCGGAATCTTGGCGTCATCTTTGACCAAACCCTCTCCTTCGACAAATACACTAAACAGATCACAAAGACAGCCTTCTTTCACCTGAAAAACATCGCCCGTCTCCGCTCATCCCTCTCCTCCACGGCTGCAGAAACCCTCATCCACGCCTTCATCACCTCCCGTCTGGACTACTGCAATAGCCTCCTCTATGGTTCACCCTCAAGAATCACCAATAAACTCCAATACATTCAGAACTCCGCTGCCCGTCTACTCACCCATTCCCGGACCCGTGACCACATCACCCCCGTCCTTTACAAGCTTCACTGGCTCCCCATCTCCCAGAGAATCCAGTACAAAATCCTCCTCTTGACCTACAAAGCCCTCCATAACCTGGCCCCATCCTACCTGGCTGACCTCCTCTCCAGACACACTCCCACCCGCAACCTCCACTCTGCTGGTACCAACCTCCTGACCCCCCCCCCCTCCCCCCCCCATCCAGACCAAATTCAGATCCTGGGGGGACAGGGCCTTCTCCATCGCTGCTCCCACCCTCTGGAACTCACTACCTCACACCATCAGAGACTCCTCCTCACTCACCACATTCAAAACATCACTCAAGACCCACCTGTTCAGCACTGCATTCAACATTCAACCCACAGCATTTAACCCCTGACTATCACTTTTCCTTCTCCCTCCTTTTGCTTTAAATATTTCCCGATTGATTCTTGTCTTTTTGCAATTGTTGTTTTCATGTTTTGTTATGCATTATGTTTTGCGCTCTGTCAAAGCGCCTTTGGGCTTCATGAAACGCGCTATACAAAATAAATGAATTATTATTATTATTATTATTATTATTACTGCCAAAAGATGTTACTCTTATTATTGGTGTTAATATTATTAGTATTAATTATTATTTACTTTGTTACAATGTTATCATTCTTTTTGTGGTTTATTTTGAACAAGTGCGTGCCCGTAAGTGCGTACTGCTCAACGCGTGCCTGTACTCAACATGAAGTTCCTCTCGGAAGAAATCGGTATCATCGTATCGAGCAAGGTTGCGATTGTCACGGTGAGCCTGCTCAAGTCTCGCACGGTGTACGTCCTGATGGCGCAGGGCATCCCTTACTTGCCGGTCTTCTCGCTGGCGAGGGATTTCTTCTGCACGACGCCGTGCCTCGCGTTCAGTGTTTTCTGCCAAGCGAGCAGCTCGTTCTTCATCTGTTTCAGCTGCACGATGCCCTGTCACGCGCGTGGCGTCGCGTGTCAGGCGAGCAGCTCGTGCTTCGTCAGATTCTATAGCGCGAGCATGACGCGCAGTTTCCTTCCTTCGCTCTCGTAAACAACGAATGGATTGGGGCATTGTGTTTAACTCTAATCAATCTATAATAGCCGGCGAAGCCGGTGTTGTCAATAAACGCGTACGTATTTTGTCGAAAACCTGATTATGCCTTGGCTTGAGAATTCCGAAGCGCAATGGAGGCCGCCATCTTGCGGATGCGGAAGTATGCATAACAAATTGAAAACGTTCAATAGGAGTTTCTTTCACCCGTCATTGTTTGATTCACCATCTTATGCACCTCTAATTTATTATTAAAATACTTTAAGACCAACCTCGGGTCGCATGGGCCTGGTTATCTTCAATGAAATGCGTCACCAAACACCGGACCCAATGAGAGTTAAAAACCAAATCACGCAATGGAGGCCGCCATCGACCGGATGCGGAAGTTTGCATAAAACAATTGCGAAAAAGTTCAATAGGAGTTTGTTTCACCCGTCGTTCTTTGATTCACAATCTAATGCTCCTCTAATTTGTAATTAAAATACGTTAAGACCAACCTCGTTATCTTCAACGAAAATCGTCACCAAACACCGGAACCAATGAGATTCGAGCATTTGAAAAATATTTTTTTAAAGCTTATTACGCGTTTCGGAGGGTGAAAACAGCGTCAAATATTCTAAAATTGACGAAGAATTATTTTTTAGAAATATCGCGGCCGGAGGGGATAGTTTTTCACGGCCAGAAATACGGTATAAGCGGTTTACATATTTAGTTTAGAAATACGGATAGTTTTTCACGGCCGGAAATATCCAAAGTTGAGATGGAATTCACCGAATTAATCACTGCAAGCTAACTTCTTCTGGTGGAGGAAGCCGCAGTGCCAGGAGAGAACCAGCCCTGACAGCGACTGAAGTTAGAAGATGACACACATGCTGTGAAAACGTATGTTAAGCCCAGTTAAAATTTCTTAAAATAGGCCCTAAGCTAGCACATCGTATAGTTACTTCCTTAAGCTTCTTGTGACATTTATTGTATGCAGGTATTGCCATTGGGGAGGACTGTCGGCTCTTCTCTTTTACCAAGTCTTGCCAGGTACGGTACCTACTACACCTCCCTACTACCAACTACCTAACCTACTGATGCCATAGTGATGGGTAAAATAGTGGCAAGAGGCTTTGGCTTCGCCGGCTCATTGCAGCTTTGCAGTCGGTACGAGTAGCCGGCGAAGCCGGTGTTATCAATAAACGCGTACGTATTATGTCGAAAACCAGATCATGCTGTATCCCTTGGCTTGAGAATTCCGAAGCGCATTGGAGGCCGCCATCTTGCGGATGCGGAAGTATGCATAACAAATTGATAAACGTTCAATAGGAATTTCTTTCACCCGTCTTTGTTTGATTCACAATCTAATGCACCTCTAATTTGTAATTAAAATACGTTAAGACCAACCTCGTTATCTTCAAGGAAAATCGTCACCAAACACCGGAACCAATGAGATTCGAGCATTTAAAAAATATTTTTTTTAAGCTTATTACGCGTTTCGGCCGCTGAAAACGGCGTCAAATATTCTAAAATTGAAGAAGATTTTTTTTTTAGAAATCTCACGGCCGTCGGGGATAGTTTTTCACGGCCGGAAATATCCGAAGTTGAGACGGAATTCACCGAATTAATCAAGAAGTACATTTTATCAATTTTAATCTCATCCAGAATGCAAATGGTGTCATTTTGAACAAGGTGCGGTACCTACTACACCTACCTACTATACTACCAACTACCTAACCTACTGATGCCGCAGTGAAGGGTAAAATCGTGGCGAGAGGCTTTGGCGTCGCCGGCTCATTGCGGCTTTGCAGTCGGGTACTCGTATAGACAGTAAGTATATAGACAGTAAGTATAAGCCAGATACGACAGTACAGATAGATAAGAAAGTAAGATAGTAGTAAGATACAATCGAGACAGTAAGTCGTCACTATCCGTAAGTCCGGAAGTTAAGTCCTCACTGTCCGGAAGTAGTCCTCACTGTCCGGAAGTTCGCATATCGCAGTCACGATTAATCGCAAATTAGTTTTATTGGCCAATTATTCCATTAGCGCCAACATATTTTGCCTTTTTGCTATTCCATCGCAAGGAGAAGCACAAAGAGAAGAGAAGAAAGAAAAATAAAACAAAAACCTTTCAAACCCCGAGGCAGAAACAACAAACACACAGGCGGCTCCTTCGCTCCAGCGTGACCTTGCGTAGCGTGACGTGACCGGACGTGAAAAAAAAAAACTTTAAAAAAAAACTTTCACCGTTGCTTCGGTCTTCGCTCGACCTTGAAAAGGCACATCCTCAGGTCCCCAGCAATATAGCTGGCAAGTTTCGATTAGATCAGTGGTTGTCGAGAAACAGCGGTCACAGACACACAGAGATTACTGGAATTATCGAGAGATGCCATGGAAGGACCTATTAAGCTTCTCTCTATACACCTGAACATGATGTGTGTTAAAAACATTGAAAGCCGAATCAACTCAGGAGGTCATGACGATCATTGTGTTGTGTCACATTCCACATCAGAACGCTCAAGTCTAACTCCACAAAAAACATGACACACACACACACACGCACACACACACACACACACACACACACACGCACGCACGCACACACGCACGCACACACGCACACACACAAAGGTGGATGTGTCGAGACCTGGCAGGAATCCGTTCCACCTCTGAAACCCGCATGTGGAGATAACAACCAACGTCACACATTGACATTGACATTGACACACACACACACACACACACACACACACACACACACACACACACACACACACACACACACACACACACACACGACCATTCGGTTCAGAAAACTCAGCTCCAGCGAGGTGGAAACGAGCAGCCAGCTGCACATGTCACCATCCACTTGGAAGCTTCGGTTCTCAAACCACACCTCCAAACCAGTTAAAACGTACATGTAATTCTTCCCTCTCGTTTAAAGCTCACCTGTTGAAGTACCAGCAGGTAACCGAGGTTGAAGTAGCGTATGATACAGCAAAGCAAAGCAACGAGAAAGAAACACGTCCACGCCATCTTGAAGCAATGTTTCAAATGCGATAAAGAACTGTTGCTCTGTGACGTCACACACTCGTGCAGTCACGCCCATTGGTGACTTCACAATTAAGGGTTCTGTTGGCTGTCGGTTCTAACAGTCGAATTGATATGGAATTTAATTTCGAGTATGTTCGTTAGCCCATTGATGATGAGCGCTCGCCATTTGTTTCCGTATATTTACTCCCGCTAGGGAGTAATGCATTCGATCGTGTCGTCCATGTGTGTGTGTGCGTGTGTGTGTTCGTGTGTGTGTGCGTGTGTGTGTTCGTGTGTGTGCGTGTGTGTGTGTGTGTGTGTGTGTGTGTGCATGTGTGTGTGCGTGTGTGTGTTCGTGTGTTTGTGAACAAGAAATCTGGAAAAGTTCTGAACGGATTTGGATGAAAGTTGGTGTGATGATTGCCCTTGGGATAAGGAAGAATTGATTAGTTTTTGGTGAAGCTCAGGATATTATTCCGAATCCAGGAATTGTTTTGGGGAATTTTTTTGGGAAAGATTTTTTCTGTTTTACTGCATTAAAGCTTTTATTCTTATTCTTAAATGATGTTTTTCTCCTCCAATTCCGAGATATATCAAAATAAATTCTCTGACAGTTAGGGCCTACTTTCTTTTACATTTATTGTTTTGGGGAGAGGGGATGTTAAACAAAACGTATTATTCCAACTAAACCCACGGCGGGAGTATGCGCTCTACTGAGTGGCGTTCTTGTTAATAATATAATTTATTGCATCACTTTTTTTTCTAAACTAATTTATTCCTAGATTGTGCTCAAGAAATTTCATCTTGATCGGATGAAGTTTTATACTTGTCGAATTATGACGTCATCATGGAGGCACCTTTGACATCATCATTAACATATTTTATTCCCCATGGAGAGTTCTTTACAATGAGCCATGTCTCAATGTTTTCTATTCAGCGCTTTCGGAGATATAGAGGTGCAAAGTTTTTCGGTTTTTCCAAGATAGTGGCCGAACCAGTGGCCAATGAAGTCATAATTATCATTTTTAAAAAGTTCTACAGGTGGAGTTGCACCTGTGGTGAAAAGTTCCTGTCAATCGGACCAACGGTTGCAGAGAAAATCATATTTATTCTGTGCGGATAAACAAACAGACAAACAAATGGACTCAAATGCAACACTCTCTCCTCTCTCCTCTGACGGCTTACTATCACTTACCAAGCGGCTTACTATCGCATACCAATGGGCTTACTATCGCTTAACAAGCGACTTACTATCGTTTACCAAGCAGCTTACTGTCGCTTACCAAGGGGCTTACTGTCGCTTACCAAGGGGCGTACTATCGCTTACCAAGCGACTTACTATTGCTTACCAAGCGGCTTGCTATCACTTACCAAGGGGCTTACTATCACTTACCAAGCGGCTTGTTATTGCTTACAAAGCGGCTTGCTATTGCTTACCTAGGGGCTTACCAAGCTGCTTACCATCACTTACAAAGTGGCTTACTATCGCTGACTAAGCATCTTACTATCGCCTACCAGGCGGCTTACCATGACGTACCAAGCGGCTTACGATTGCTTATTCAGCGGCTTACTACTGCTTATCAAGAGGCTTACAATCGCTTATGAAGCAGCTTACTGTCACTTAACAAGCGGCTTACTATCGCTTACCAAGGGGCATGCTGTCACTTACCAAGCGGCTTTCGATCTCTTACCAAGGGACGTACTAACGCTTACCAAGCAGCTAGCTATCAGTTACCAAGCAGCTTACCATCGTTTTCATCTTTGTAACATCTCAGTCTGTTGAAGTATTGTGACAGTTTCTGTCAGATTCGTCTTCTTCCTTGATCGAGGACTTGTTGACACTCGTTGGGGTCAAGTACATGGAGCAACCTTTATTTGCTGGTACACGTCGCTCGACAAGATGGCGCCTGCTTGACGATTGGGTATTTTCAGTCTTTGGGGTCTTCTGGGTCTTCAGAGTCCTTGGGGTCTTGTTGTGTAATGTGTCTTCATGGTCTTTTGTGTCTTTACAGTCTTCAGGGTATTTTGGGTCTTCGGGTATTTTGGGTGTTTGGGGTATTTTGGGTCTTCAGAGTCTTTTAGGTATTTTCACCGATGAACACAGTTTAACGAATAACAACAGTGCATTGATTAATTAATCTCAACAATTCCACTTTCGTTACTATTTCAATAATCCTCCATATTGTGCCAGTGAAGTAATCACCTCACAACACTCATATTACTTTTTTTTAAGACTGTCCCGCGACCCTCAGGAACACCCTCGCGACCCTCAGGAACACCCTCGCGATCCTCAGGAACACCCTAGCGACCCTCAGGGACACCCTCGCGACCCTCAGGAACACCCTCGCGATCCTCAGGAACACCCTCGCGACCCTCAGGAACACCCTCGCGATCCTCAGGAACACCCTCGCGACCCTCAGGAACACCCTCGCGACCCTCAGGAACACCCTCGCGATCCTCAGGAACACCCTCGCGACCCTCAGGAACATCCTCGCGACCCTCAGGAACACCTCGCGATCCTCAGGAACACCCTCGCGATCCTCAGGAACACCCTCGCGACCCTCAGGAACACCCTCGCGATCCTCAGGAACAGCCTCGCGATCCTCAGGAACACCCTCGCGATCCTCAGGAACACCCTCGCGATCCTCATTTGTTTCGCGACCCCGGGTTTGGGAACCACTGCCTTGCCATGCCTGAAGTGCAACACTCTCTCCTCTGACGAGGGTAATAAATAAACCTCTTCTCACGTCATAACGTCGTCACAATAACCAAACGCGGGATGTGAGACCGTGAACTCCTCGAAGGTTCCACCGCACGAGACGAACCCTCCGTTCAAACCTTGAGGGAAGGGCGCCAAATTTGGATGCGTTACGGCATGACGTCGACACGTCGCAAATGCAGACACCGAAAACGTCCAGGAAACACGCAACGACCACGTACAAAGTGGACATTTTTGTGGAGTTTAGTTTTTGAGGAACAACCTCGGTTTTTCGGAACGAGTCGGAAAGATGGAACCTTCTCGGTACTTGAACACATGAAGGACGTGATAGGAACGTTGACGCAGAAGGAGGCCATTTGTCCCATGAAGCCTCCGTTACATCGACACCACATTCATTTTATCAACATCATTGGACTGAGAACTTGGTCGATAAATGTCCGAGGAAATACATGAATAAATCTTCCGTTTAAAACTCACCTCTTTGGAGATGTCACCCCGTGCATGGTGGAAAATGGGGTGAAAGATGGTAAATGTTGATAGTCCGAGCAAAAAGAGCGCGACGAGACAAGACACAACCTTCATGTTTCTCTTCTCACGAACAATGAGAGGAACAGCGATTGTGCGTTCAATCACATGCCAACGAGAACGATTGTAACCATGGAGACAGAGAGGACAACTGGGACAACGGATAACGAGATCGAAGCTTTCATGATAATGGTAAAAACTTTACATTAAAACAAGATAATTCACAATTAAAAGAATTAACATTTACTGGATGAACACTGATAATTATAAACGGCTGATTTCAAATTTCGTTTTCATTAATATCCTTCAATTGAACGAATAAGGCAACTTTTTCATTCCCATTAAATAAAACAAAATAAATCGTTTTCATCGTTGTGATATCTCAGTCTGTTGAAGAATTGTGGCAGTTTCTGAAAGATTCCTCTTCTTCCTCGATAGAGGACTTGTTGATGACACTCGTTGGGTTCAAATAAGGCAACATTTTCATTCATTCCGTCATCACTTCATCACCATGGCAACGGATGTTCATTGAACAGAATTGCATTCCTGATGTTTTTCAATCATTAAATCTGTAAATAACCCCAGAACAAAAACAAATATGCAGGAGTGTGTTCCATTACCAAGCACCTTCCTATCGCTTACCAAGCAGCTTGCTATCACTTACCAATCGGCTTACTATCGCTTACCAAGCGGCTTGCTATCGCTTACCAAGCGGCTTACCTTCACTTAAAATGTGGCTTACTATTGCTTACAAAACAGCTTACTATCGTGTACCAAGCAGCTTTCTCACGCTTACCAAGGGTCTTATTATCGCCGACCACGCGGCTTACCATTACGTACCAAGCAACTTAAGATTGCTTATCCAGTGGCTTACTATCATTTTGCAAGCGGCTTCCGACTGCCTCTCAAGCGGCTTACTATCGCTTATGAAGCAGCTTACTATCACTTAACAAGCGGCTTACTATCGCTATCGTCCCAAACCCATCCCTCTCTGTACCCACCGTACCCAGTCGTACCCAGCTGCTCCTGGACTCTGTGTCCTTTCCTCCTGACAAGGTGGAAAAGTTTCTGTCAACCCTCGACTCTGATTCTGCAACTGGACCTGACGGCATCAGCCCACGGGTCCTAAAATCCTGTTCTTCCGCTCTTTCACTCCCTCTCTCTGTTCTCTTCACCCTCTCTTTTGCTCAAGGTCATCTGCAATCTGCTTGGAAATCAGCGAACATCACCGCTTTACACAAAAAAGGTGCAAAAACAGATCCTAGTAACTGCAGACCAATCAGCCTTCTCCCAATTATCAGCAAAGTCATGGAATCCATCATTGCTTCGGATATGAAATCTTTCCTCTTCTCCGATGGCTTGATCTCTGACCATCAATTTGGTTTCAGACCTAGTCACTCTACTCTGGACATGCTGCTTCTGCTGTCTCAACAATGGATAGAGGTCCTCAATGCCAAACAGGAAATTAGAGCTGTCTCCCTTGACATATCACGTGCCTTCGATACCGTCTGGCACCCCGCTCTGCTCACCAAACTCTCCTCCTTTGGTATCCATGGTAATCTCCACGCATGGCTGGCGGACTTCCTCTCGAGTCGTAGTCAACGTGTGGCCCTGAATGGGTTTCTCTCATCTCCTCCTCCTGTTCAGGCTGGAGTTCCCCAAGGCAGTGTTCTGGGTCCTGTGCTTTTTCTGGTCTTCATCAATGATCTCTCCGACTCTCTTGAAAATCCTCTCTATCTCTTTGCTGATGACTCCACTCTCTACCGCTCCATTCCTCATCCTTCAGATCGGCAGTCTGCAGCCTCCTCACTCTCTGCAGACCTGGACAAAATATCAGACTGGGCAAACAAGTGGAACATGTCTTTCAATCCTGACAAATCTCACACTCTTACGATGTCTCTCCGAAAAGACCGACTGGACAACCCTCCCATCCACTTTCTGAATAATCCTCTCCAAGAAGTTCTGTCACTCAAGCTTTTGGGTCTCACTATCTGCCATGATCGTTCTTGGGAAAACCACATTTCAAATCTGGCCTCCAAAGCCAGTCGCCGACTGGGTATACTCCGTCATACGAAGTCCTTCCTTGGCACACCTGAGCTCCTCACCACATATAAGGCTTCATTGGCAGCTCAATGGAATACTGTTCCCCCCTCTGGGCTGGTGCTCCTGCCTCACACCTAGCTCGTCTTCACGCTGTTGAAACCAAAGCGTTCAGAATCATTGGAATCTCCCGCGATGAAGCTACCTCCGAGGGCCTTTCACTTACTCACCGCAGGCAGGTTGGTGGTCTTTCTGTCTTCTACCGACTCCTCTCTGGCCTTGCTCCTCCAGCTCTCTCTGGGCTCTGTCCCTCAAATATTCCTACAGGTCGCACAAGATCTGCCTGCAACCCTCTTATGGTTAAATTGCCAAAATCAAGACTCTCTGCTCAACTTCACTTCTTCATTCCGCTTTTCTCCCGCCTCTGGAACAAACTCCCTCACTCTTTTCAATCCCACTCCTCCCTCCAGGTCTTTAAAACAGCTGTTCACCACCATCTCTTATCTTCCCCCATCCAAAACCTTGATCTTTTCTACCCCCGCTAATTTCACCTAAAATCCACTTTTTTGAAATACCGACTTCATTCCTGGAAGTCCTTGGTGTTCTGTGTTGATACTTCTCCCACCGCGCCCCCCCCCCCCTTCCCATGCCGCCTTCCCCCAATCCCTCTCCCTCCCACACATTCCCGATGTCCCTGCTCTCAAATGTTGTGATTATGTGCTTCCCCTTCTCTCCCCATCTTGTCTGCCGCTCCCCTTTTTATATACTTTGTTTGTTTGTCTCTTTGATTTCTTTTTGTGATAAATGTTAACTCTTTCACGAAAAAAAAAAAAAAATCGCTTACCAAGGGTCTTGCTGTCGCTTACCAAGCGGCTCACTATCTCTTACCAAGCAGCGAGCTGTCGGTTACCAAACAGCTTACTGTCGTTTTCATCTTTGTTATATCTCAGTCTGTTGAAGTATTGTGACAGTTTCTGTCAGATTCGTCTTCTTCCTTGATCGAGGACTTGTTGACACTCGTTGGGGTCAAGTACATGGAGCAACCTTTATTCGCTGGTACACGTCGCTCGACAAGATGGCACCTGCCTGACGATTGGGTATTTTCAGTCTTTGGGGTCTTCTTGTGTCTTCATGGTCTTTTGTGTCTTTGCAGTCTACAGGGTATTTTGGGTCTTCGGGTATTTTGGGTCCTCAGTCTTTGAGGTCTTTTAACCGATGAACACACAGTTTAACGAATAACAACAGTGCATTCGAAAATTAATCTCAACTATTCCACTTTAATTACTATTTCAATAATCCTCCATATTGTGCCATTGAAGTAATTTTTTTTTTTTTTTTGTATTCTGAATCCACGAGCTAACATTTATTTCACAAACAAATCAACCAGACAAACAAAATATATAAAAAGAGGGAGCAGAAGACAAGATGGGGAGAGACGGGGAAGCACACAAACATAACATTTGAGAGCAGAGACATGTGTGGGAGGGAGAGGGCTTGGGGGGGAGGAGGCGTAGGAAGGGGGGAGGGATGGGAGAAGTATAAAACACAAGGACACCAAGGACTTCCAGGACAGAAGTTGGTATTTCAAAAAAGTGGATTTGGGGTGAAATTGGCGGGGGTAGAAAAGATCAAGGTTTTGGATGGGGGAAGATAAGAGATGGCGGTGAACAGCTGTTTTAAAGACCTGGAGGGTGGAGTGGGATTGAAGAGAGTGAGGGAGTTTGTTCCAGAGGCGGGAGAAAAGAGGATTGAAGGAGTGAAGGTGAGCAGAGAGTCTTGATTTGGGCAGTTTAACCAAAAGAGGGTTGCAAGCAGATCTTGTGCGACCTGTAGGAATATTTGGGGGACAGAGCCCAGAGAGAGCTGAGGGGGAAAGGCCAGAGAGGAGTCGGTAGAAGACGGAAAGACCACCCACCTGCCTGCGGTGAGTGAGTGAAAGGCCCTTGGAGTTAGCTTCATCGCGGGAGATTCCAATGATTCTGAACGCTTTGGTTTCAACAGCGTGAAGACGAGCTAGGTGTGAGGCAGGAGCACCAGCCCAGAGGGGAGAGCAGTATTCCATTGAGCTGCGGATGAAAGCCTTGTATGTGGTGAGGAGCTCAGGTGTGCCAAGGAAGGACTTCGCACGACGGAGGATGCCCAGTCGGCGACTGGCTTTGGAGGCCAGATTTGAAATGTGGTTTTCCCAGGAAAGATCATGGCAAATAGTGAGACCCAAAAGCTTGAGTGACAGAACTTCTTGGAGAGGATTGTTGAGAAAGTAGATGGGAGGGTTATCCAGTCGGTCTTTTCGGAGAGACATCGTAAGAGTGTGAGATTTTTCAGGATTGAAAGACATGTTCCACGTGTTTGCCCAGTCTGTGTTGTTGTCCAGGTCTGCAGAGAGTGAGGAGGCTGCAGACTGCCGATCTGAGGGATGAGGAATGGAGCGACAGAGAGTAGAGTCATCAGCAAAGAGATAGAAAGGATTTTCAAGAGAGTCAGAGAGATCATTGATGAAGCCCAGAAAAAGCACAGGGCCCAGAACACTGCCTTGGGGAACTCCAGCCTGAACAGGAAGAGGAGATGAGAGAAACCCATTCAGGGCCACACGTTGACTACGACTAGAGAGGAGGTCCACCAGCCATACGTGGAGATTTCCATGGATACCAAAGGAGGAGAGTTTGGTGAGCAGAGCGGGGTGCCAGACCGTATCGAAGGCATGTGATATGTCAAGAGAGACAGCTCTAATTTCCTGTTTGGCATTGAGGACCTCCATCCATTGTTGAGAAAGCAGAAGCAGCATGTCCAGAGTAGAGTGACCAGGTTTGAAACCAAATTGATGATCAGAGATCAAGCCATTGGAGAAGAGATACCTTATAACATATTGTTATAAGATAATCACCTTATAACACTAATATTACTTTTTTTAAAGACTGTCCCGCGATCCTCATTTGTGTCGCGACCATGGGTTTGGGAACCACTGCCTTACCGCTTCCCTCCCATCCTCTCTCTTCATATTCCCATCACAAGGCGACTGCGTTGCCCGACAACGCCGGGTACTTTTACTCGTGTATTCAATGTAATGAGCGGGCACTCACTTGTGAACATTGTCAATCCTGATCACGGTCAGTGCTGTCTCCACCAAATTGATATGGGATATCTGGCAGTTCTGCATCTGACCCATCTGAATCCACTTCCTCAGACGTGGTGGTTCAATGAGGGTCAATGATATCGTAGTGCAGCAGGATGAACAACACATCGCTGTCTGATCTTTTGATCCGGATGTAGTTCTGTCGCTTGTCAATCCCATACATGCAGTGGAGAACTTGGCCTACTTTGGATATCGCCGAGTTTCAATTTCTATCTTCCTCGTTTGTCCTCCCATATTGAGACATCAACTGGTATGCAGCCCCTTCACAGATCAGGACGACTTTTCTTCTCAAGAGCTTGCTAGCATATGACCGAGGCCTCCGTACTTTGCAGAGGAGATTGATGAATTGCACCTTGTTTTCATCGTTTGCCAAGAACAGCTTCCAGTCGGGGGGCCTCTCTGTGTTTTCATCGTTGACGGTGAGTTTCTCACTGCAGCCTCTTCGTTCATGTTCCATTGATTTGACGGAATTGGCAGTATAATATCCATGCTGAAAACTGTGTCTGTTGTCTTTGATATCATGTCAAAAATCTTGTGGCAAATCAGACTGAAATTAGCTGTTGTCACCTTCATGTTGTGGAAGTAAGCATTCCCATTATGGTACACAAGTGCAGACGCCCCTGATGGTGTTGGAGCATCTTCCACTTATTGAAACATTTCAGATACTGGCAACTGGTGAGATACTGGAAACATTTCGATTTGTCTGGCTGTCAGAAATCTATTAGCTGTCCAAATTTGAAATAGAGCAGGGGTTACGTCATCAGTTCCTTCATGTCCAACTGCAAGCCTCGTCTTTGGGATTTCACAAATAATTGGAAGGCAATATTGCTCGAGTGCATAAAGTCAATGAACTGTAACACATGCGCATAATGGAGCTATGTGCCATGGAGGACCAACTCAACCCTTCAAAGAACATGGCTCTGGAAACAACATCACCATGTAGAAGAAGTTTAGAGCAGCACACAAGGTGGGTGAACTATCAGATTGTAATCTGGAAGAGGGCCCATATCGCTAAATGCGATATTCCAGATGCAACCGTTGTCCATGGATGGGAGTTGAGGGATGGCAAGCTGGAGCCACTATGGAAATGTAGGAATGTACATAGGAAATGATCTGACACAACAGCTCATCGATATCATCGACAAACTGCCAGATTCTGAGGATGTGGACTCAGATGAGTCGGATGCAGAACTGCCAGATATCCTATATCAGTTTGGTGGAGACAGCACTGACAGTGATCAGGATTGACAATGTTCATCAGTGAATGAACTCTGTGCCCGTTTGTTATATTGAATACATTACCCAGTATACGTTGCTTGCTGGTAGCTTGTTCATTTGTTGATGTGCATACATTATGTCAGGCTAGTTTCACTCTTCATGATATTCGTAATCTTTATGACTATATGTTACATGAAAGAAACATAAGATATAGAATTGGTACATGAGTTGTTGACGTATTAAATCGCATGAATGTATGTTAGCTGCTTTGCTTTCTTTCATGAACGAGCACCATTTTTGAACTTGCCATGACTTTGTCAGTTTATGTCAGAAAATCAGAATTGTAGGATCAAATGTTCGGTACGTGGACACAGTTTAATTTTAGATATGACTTGGATTAATGAAGTCCCACATATGCACTTCAAACAAAAGTGAATGTAGAAACTTGATCATTTTTGTGATGCGCTGGATCTGTACACGGGGTGCGGCCATATGTAGTCCAACAACTCACATTAAATATTTCTGAAACGTGAAAATATTGATTTCAGAAGAACCAGCAGAAGCTAAGCTTTCATGTGGTACCTCACTTGTATGTATTACTGTTATTGGACCGCACAAATTACTGATATAATATTACTGCTATAATGACCATTTTGAGCGTACCTCGAAATATTGAGCCGAAATAACAAGTTCATCCCAACTTATGTCATGTTAACATTCGACTTCATGTTCAGGATACTCGAGACTATCCCACCAGCATAAAAGTTTAACAATATGAATCGGTCTGACAAACGAAAAAACATCTACCGTACATATTTGATCGACTTGACAAATAATCCCCTCTCGATATTTAAAAGTCGTTCGACAAGTGTGCTATCGCTGTCGCGCAAATACGACTACCTGTCCTGAAAACCCCACAAAAGAGCAAGGGGTTATGTGGAAACGCAAATACTCTAAAAATAGTTTTATTGTTAAAAAGGAATAAACACAACATTGAAGGTGAGAGGAAAAGGAAAGCCGCAAGATTCGAAATATAATGCAACAAAACATTTGAAAAACAAAACAAGGACAATGTAATCAACTTTACAATAAAAAGTTGGTCCCATTGAAAGACTTCATTTCGGAAAGTTCAGTCAAAGGTCAAAGGCCTCTTTTACAAAAAAAATAAAAACGAGAAAGAAAAGCTTTTATCTATTATTCAAACCATTACAAACGAGAGCGCTTTTTATTTCCCTGCCAGGGAGGGTAACATTCTCCTGACTGCAAACCCCTATTTTTTAACATCTGGAAAATGTCAAATAACCACTTTGGTCAAAAATGCAAAAATGTGTCAGCCTGGTGGTCAAAATGAACATCACAGGTGCAGCTGGCCTACCAGCCAAGAGTCCGGCCACGCTGCCGAAACGCTACGCTCATCGGCACAAAGGTCAAAAAGAGCAAAAGGTTCAAGTGCCTTAATGGAATTAGAGTTAAAATAATTCGACTGGGAAAGAAAGATTCCTGCAAGTCCTGGGTCACTGCATTGCAGGTGTACTCGGATGTGACAGACCCTCTGCGCATAAATCTATTTATTTATTTAGCGAGAAGTAGGAACAGTGATGACTACGTCAACGATCTGCAGATCGATACAAACGTGAGAAGGAAAGAAGTGGTATTTGTAAAACGCAGGAGATAAGATACAGGAGCGTGACGGGGAGAAGCAGGAGCTCAAAGGGAAACTTCACAGCTTCATTTTCTTCTTTTTCGGCCGGCCATCCGAGCTGTCCAACTTTCGCTTCTGTGCCTGTAATCGCAGAAAGAAATGAAGCACTTTTGGCTCAATTCAGACGAACAATGAGCAGCAACAAAAAATAGAAAATGGAATTTGACGTGAATGCGTCGATGGACATGCCTCCGCCTGCGTTACAGGTCAACCCAGTTACGTTTTATATCAATTAAACTTCACATGACAACTTAAAGGTCACATGAGGGAGAAGTAGAAGAGAGAAAACATCAGATGCTTCAAACTCGAGTTATTATATCTGCAAAATGATTTAAGGTCACATGACCTTTGACCTGTTGAACCCAAAATTCAGTCAGTTCATCTTTTTATCACAGTCCATACTTGT
The DNA here is from genome assembly GCF_964187855.1 of Myxine glutinosa. Classification (NCBI taxonomy): domain Eukaryota; kingdom Metazoa; phylum Chordata; class Myxini; order Myxiniformes; family Myxinidae; genus Myxine; species Myxine glutinosa. The sequence continues at coordinate 97,418,260 of NC_136272.1, forward strand.
GCCAAGTTGGGTTGAAATCCCTTCTGTGGTTCACAAGTTATTGTGGTGACAAAGATTTTAAATTAAAGGTCACATGACCATAAATAGACCCGATGAACCCAAAATCGGATTGGTTCATCATTGTATGACAGTTCAAACTTATGCCAAGATAATTTGCAATCCTTTCAGTCTATCACAAGTTATTGCGGTTACAAAAATCTCCTACGCATGAACGCACACACAACCAAAAAACGTAATGCCTCCTGCTCCTTCGGCTGCGGAGATATAAAAACGTGAGAAAGTATGGATGTTTCTCCAAAAAATACCAACGTACAACCAGGTGTCTATTACAGGTAAACGGTTTTTAATTAATCCTACTTTGGGTCCTCTCTTCTTCCTTTCAGCTTTCTCTTCCAGATCCAGGTTCTCCTTCTCAATGAGCGATATCAATGTGTTGCAGCGTCTCTGCAATTCCTGAAAACGTAGGTATCCATTGCAATGTTTGTCCCACAACACAAGGACATATCACCACATTTGTCCCACCACACAGATATGTACCCATCACCATGCACATTCAGTGCTCTCCATAAGTGTTGGAACAGTGAAGTCAAATTTGTTATCACTAGTACACCCGCAGACTTCGGGAGGGGCAGGGAAGGTCATTCCTCTTTGGGGTTTATAGATTACAGTTGATCGATGGGCGGATCTCAATAACATCGGGTGTTTGTTCATTTACCAAGTTTCTTGTGAAGAGATCGCCTCGTGGTTTAAGCATTTGAGCAAGCACTCCATTCAAAACCGTAAAGGAACGGCTGGCTTGGCAAGCGCTAGCTAGCTGCTTGGCAAAGGAGCACAACCCGAGCTTCTCCCTTTCAGTTTCGTATGAAACAGCAGGAGCGAGTTTCAAAAGTTGGCCACGAAAAATGCCACGGTCGTGGCAGAAAGGGCCATGTTGTTAACCCAACAACATTTGTGGGCTATATAGAGTACAGTAGATCTTCACTCAGTCCTGTGAGTAAACCTTACTTCAGGGATGTCGGGATTCCTCCAAATTTCTTCATTTAGTGTTATAAAGAGCATTAGCGACTGTTTAAAAAGCCAACCATGCGTGTTTGTGGTGTATTGTGGGAGCTATGCTCGCACGATAAAACCGGACAAAATGAACGACGCCAGGAATGAAGTTTCACTGAGCTATTTATTTTCAGCTCACTCGAAAGAACTCAAAAGCATTGAATCAGCCCATCCAACGGGCGGCAATTTATAAGTAAAGCTCAACACACAAAAGCCACGCCTCTCAGGCGGGGCGTGGTATGAAAATAGGTAAGCCAAGTGTTCGCCCGGGAAAGGCAAATCTGGACACGCCCGGGCGAGTCCGGACAAGTGACCGCTCGCCGGTTGCGTCATCGGCCGGTGCAAGGTAATTGTGTCATGCTTCCGGTAACCGCTACATGCGCCCCCCCAGAATTAATATGCACCGGGAGAGTCAGTTTGAGGGGGGTCTTGATGACCCGGCCGAAACGACCCCTGGCGATTCGTGTGGGGGTGGTAGGTGGCGTGGCGGTGGATGGTCGGGCGGGGGGCTTGGTTGACGTGGGACAGCCCAGTCGTGGAGGAAGGGCCAACCGTGGAGGTTGGTCGAGGTCCAAATGGGCCGGCTTGAGGCGGTCCACGGAGATGCGGTCCGGCTTGCCGCCGATGTCGATGATGAACGACTTGTCGTCCCTCTTCAGGACCCAGAAAGGTCCATCGTACGGCGGCCGGAGCGGTCCCCGGTGTGCGTCGTGCCGGATAAAAACGTACTCCGCAGTGCGAAGTGCTGGGGGGACGTGGGGTTGGGGGCAGCCGTGGTGGGACGTGGGCATGGGGGCAAATCTCCTGGCGGCCTCCTGGAGGACCGACCACGCGCAGTGGCTGGCCATAGACCAGCTTGGCGGTGGAAGCCTGGAGGTCCTCTTTGGGGGCCGTTCGGAGGCCCAATAGGACCCACGGGAGCCTGTCGGACCAATCGTCATCCTGGAGGCTGGCCCTGAGAGCGGCCTTCATCGAGCGGTGGAACCGCTCGCACAAGCCATTGGCTTGGGGGTGGTAGGCCGTGGTGTGGTGTAGCTTGACCCCCAAGGCCTGGGCGACCGCGCCCCAAAGCTCGGAGGCGAATTGCAGGCCTCTGTCGGAGGAGATGTCCGAGGGCGCGCCGAAATGGGCAATCCAGGTGCCAATGAAGGCCTGCGCCACGTCGGCGGATGTCGTTGATGCCAGCGGGACGGCCTCTGGCCACCTGGTGGTCCTGTCCACCATCGTGAGGAGGTGGGTGAAGCCCCGCGAGGAGGGCAGGGGTCCCATCAGGTCCACATTGACGTGGTCGAAGCGCCGTGCGGGCACGTCGAATGGTGCCAACGGGGCCTGGGTGTGCCGGTGGACCTTCGCGCGTTGGCAGGCGACACAGGCGTTGGCCTAGTCGCGGACGTCCTTACAGAGCCCGTGCCGGACGAACTTTGCTGCCAGGAGCTTCTGTGATGCTTTCCGGCCTGGGTGGGAAAGGCCATGGAGGGCTTCAAAAATGTGCCGCTGCCATCCGGTGGGCACGATGGGGCGAGGTTGGCCCAGGGAAACGTCGCACAGGAGAACCGTGCCTGTGTCCTCGAAGGGGACGTCAGCCAACCGCAGGCCTGTGTCCGCTGTCCGGAGGGCTTGCACCGTGGGGTCGGCGGTCTGGTCGGCCGCCATGCGGGCGAAGTCCACACCCAGGTGAACGGCGTTCGCGCCGGACCGGGAGAGGCAATCGGCCACAGCGTTGTCCTTGCCCGCGACGTGCCGGATGTCCGTCGTAAATTCGGACACGGCGGAGAGGTGGCGCTGCTGGCGGGCCGACCACGGCTCCGTAACCTTGGCCATGGCGAAGACCAGGGGTTTGTGGTCCACAAACGCCATGAACGGGCGGCCCTCCAAAAGATGGCGGAAGTGGCAAACAGCCAGGTAAAGGCCGAGGAGCTCACGGTCAAAAGCGCTATACTTGTGCTCGTTAGGGCGAAGCTGCCGGCTGAAGAAGGCCAGCAGTTGCCAAGCCCCGTTCACCCACTGTTCATGCACGGCGCCCACCGCATAGTTGGAAGCGTCCGTGGTGAGGGCGATGGGTGCGTCGAGCACCGGGTGCGCCAGCATGGTCGCGTTGGCGAGGGCCAGCTTAGCGCCCGTGAATGCCGCGTCCATCTCTGTGGTCCAGGCGACGTCGTGCTTGGCCGGCTTGCCCCGGAGGGCTTCGTACAGGGGGCGCATGAGTTGGGCGGCGCGAGGCACGAACCGGTGGTAGAAATTTACCATCCCCAAAAATTCCTGTAGGGACTTGATGGAGTGGGGGCGTGGGAAACTTGTGATTGCCTCCACCTTGGTAGGCAGCGGGACGGCCCCACGCTTCGTGATGCGGTGCCCCAGGAAGTCGATGGCCGTTACGCCAAACTGGCATTTCGCCGGGTTGATGGTGAGGCCATGCTGGCCGAGGCACTCAAAACGCGTGCGCAGGTGGATGAGGTGCTCCGCCCGGGAAGTGCTGGCGACGAGAATGTTGTCCAGGTAAACAAAAAGGAAGGTGAGGTCGCGCAGCACGCTGTGCATCAGCCGCTGGAAGGCCTGGGCCGCGTTCTTAAGGCCGAACGGCATGCAAAGGAACTCGAAGAGGCCAAAAGGTGTAATTACCGCTGTCTTCGGCACGTCGGCCGGCCGGGCGGGTACCTGGTGGTAGCCCCGAATGAGGTCGACCTTGGAAAAGATCACCCGCCCCGCCAAACGGGCGGAAAAGTCCTGTATGTGTGGTATGTGGTACCGGTCGGGGGTGGTGGCGTCGTTGAGGCGGCGGTACTCGCCGCATGGTCACCATCCGCCACCCGGTTTGGGCACGATGTGCAGGGGCGAAGCCCACACACGATTCGAGCGCCGCACAATGCCCAATCGCTCCAGCGCGTGAAATTCCGCCTTCGCCACGGCGAGTTTGGCCGGGTCGAGGCGGCGAGCCCTGGCGTAGACCGGTGTACCTGTGGTTGGGATGTGGTGTTCGACGCCGTGCTTGACGGCGACGGCCGAAAACGTCGGCTGCGTGAGGGCGGGAAACTCGGCGAGTAGGCGGGTGAAATCGTCCACGGCCGGGAGCGCGCAGGCTAGCTTGGTTGGTGCGGAGCCGCTCAATGAGCAAGCGAGCGAGCTGAAGGTCTCCGCGTTGATGAGCCGACGCCATTTGCCATCGACCAAAAGCCCATGCGCGCAAAGAAAATCTGCACCCAGCAAGGCCATGGGCATGTTCGCCGTGATGAAGTCCCACCTGAAGCGCTGGCCCCCGAAGCAGAATGCGACGCTGCGCGAACCGAAGGTGCGGATGGAGGAGCCGTTTGCGGCGACCAAGGCGGGGCCGCATGGCGCGGCCAGTTTGTCCTGCACCGAGGCGGCTATCACGCTCAGCTGAGCGCCGGTGTCGCACAAAAAACGCCGCCCAGACGCTGTGTCCGTGATAAACAGAAGGCTGCCTGAATGGCCGACGCTCATGGCAGGCAGCGAGCGCCGGCCTGGTCGTTTCCCGACCTGCCGAAAGTGCACGGTGGGCGGCACGTTCTGGCCTTCTGCCCGAACCTGGCGTGGTAATAGCACATGGTCCGCTCTGGTGGAGGCTCCGGCGGTCGCGTCGGGTTTGGTTCGGCTGACTCGGCCGGTGGTGGCGCCGGTCGTGGCGCGGGCGTTGCCTCGGTCGGCCCAGGGTTCCAGGCGGCCACTCCGACGTGTCGCCTGGCCGAGAAAGATTTATCGGCCTCCTTGGCCAGGGCGCGAGGGTCCGTGATGGGCGAGTTAGCCAAAGCTAACCGTACCTGCCCGGGTAGCTGCCGGAGGAACAGCTCGCGGAAAAGGAAATCCAGGCTGTGGTTGCCGAATAGAGCCAGCATGTGGTCCATGCGCTCAGATGGACGGGCCTCACCCAGCTCCGGGAGGTCGAGTAGTTGTTGCGTGCGTTCGGTCTCCGTGAGTCCAAACGCACCGAGGAGTAGGCCTTTGAGCGCGCCGTATTTGTCGGTGTTCGGCGGGTTCTGGAGGAAGCTCAGGACCTGGGCCGCGGTGGAGGCATTGAGCGCGGAGACCACGTGGTGGTAGCGCATTGTGTCCTCCGTAATGTTCCGCAGGGCGAATTGAGAATCCGCTTGGGTGAACCAGACGGCTGCGTGCGATTCCCAAAAGCCCGGGAGCTTCAAAGCTACAGATGACTCCATCGCCATGTTTATCACGCCGGGGTCACCAATTGTGGGAGCTATGCTCGCACGATAAAACCGGACAAAATGAACGACGCCAGGAATGAAATTTCACTGAGCTATTTATTTTCAGCTCACTTGAAAGAACTCAAAAGCACTGAATCAGCCCATCTAACGGGCGGCAATTTATAAGTAAAGCTCAACACACAAAAGCCACGCCTCTCAGGCGGGGCGTGGTATGCAAATAGGTAAGCCAAGTGTTCGCCCGGGAAAGGCAAGTCTGGACACGCCCGGGCGAGTCCGGACAAGTGACCGCTCGCCGGTTGCGTCATCGGCCGGTGCAAGGTAATTGTGTCATGCTTCCGGTAACCGCTACAGTATAATATTTTTACTTCCTGTGGAAGCCGTTGCTTCTGCGGAAAGGCTATTATAACTATAAGCTATAGGGGAAGGCGGGGCAAGTTGAGCATTGGGGTAAGTTGAGCCACCACCTCCCAGCCAGTTATGAATGAGTCAGACTTTGTGGTGGCGCCATCTATAGATGCCCCATTGCATAATTCCAAATTCCGCCATATTGTTTTCTAAATTGAAACAGAAACCAGTGTTGCAGAGGGAAAAATCCAATTTTCAGCCATAAAAGTAAAAAGGTGTAAAACAGGTAAGTTCACGTTTCTTCCATATGCAGCATAGATATAATATGGATATCAGATGACAATTGTTAGTCCAGGTATGTCTCCATTCTTGTCATAGACTTTAATACGATGGATGCATAGAATATGTGTGTATGTGGAGACATCTCAGAAAGTTCAGACTGGGGTAAGTTGAACCAGATCCTATGGGGCAAATCGAGCCATGGCTCAACTTGCCCCGTAGGGTCTGGCTCAACTTGCCAACTCATGTTGGTGGAGATAATAATAATTAGCATTTATAATGCGCTTTTCCCCAAAGGCTCAAAGCGCTTACAGAATACCATATTATTACCCCGGTCATTGGATACATTGCGAGCCTGCACCACACTGGGTGTACCATCTCCACTCCCCGGGGAGCATTCCTTGCCGTGCTGCCATTTCAAGCGCTCCGAGCAAAGCTCGGGCAAATGTGCTGGCAAATCAAGATTTGTGCATTACATTACTCGGGTTGATGTACTGAATGGAGAGAGGAATTTCAGTTTGAAGGTGTCTTCCTGCAGAAGGTTGCTGGAAAAGTTGGATCGGACAACCCAGTGTTTGTTCCAAACCCAAAGGATGAAGCAGGATTTGAACTGGAAGACATCGTGCGTAAGCTGCCACAGCATAAGTGCGTTGGCAGTTCTGCCCGTTGTTCTGGACAGCTTGTGTTCAATTGTGACTTGTCAGTTTGGCAGCTTAATTGACTTGATTTCTGACATGTTTTAGTTTTAGTTCCAGATCCAAATGATGAAGCTGGCATTGATGAGCAAGATATTGTGCCTTAATTGCCACAGTCTGACTGTTGGCCTTTCTGGGTGTATTTGGGACACTTTTGTTTTATTGTGACTTAAAACTGTGGCAGCTGTTTTCAACTCAATCCAGCTGCCACAGTGAATTAAAACCATGAACACAAGGTACATGTAAATATTTCGTTCAGTGTTGTAACAAGTACATTAAATATTTTTCAGGCAGACCAATTTTTGTACTTCAGTTATCTTTATTTGGGGCAATGATGAACTATTTGGGATACTTTTTGTTTAATTGTGACTTGAAACTGTGACAGGTGGATTGAGTTGACTTTTCTTACCACAGTTGACAATCTTGTTTTTCTATGAGAGTGACTCAATTTGTTCGTAACTGATGACTATAACCATGAACACAAGGTAATCATTTCGTTCAGTGTTGTAGAACTTTACAACATTAAATATTTTTCTGGCAAAACAATGGTTTTCTACTTTAGTTATCTTTATTTGGGGCAATGATCAACTTACCCCTATGTGGTACAACTCACCCCAGAGGTTGGATCAACTTACCCCTCCGGTGGGCAAGTTGAGCCATTTGGCCTCCGTTTTTTCAAAGGTCACAGTGACTTTCAGTGTGGGGATAGAAAGTAAGAACTAGCTTCAAAATGTTTCCCAAGGATTAAATTAGAAGGCAAGATACTCATTTGTGCAAGATCATCAGTAAGTTCAGTCCTAACATTCCAAGAACAAAAACTGGCTCAACTTGCCCCGCTTTCCCCTATTTATACACACTAGGGCATTGCCCGTACTATATCTATATCTAAAATTATATCCCCCCCCTCTATTTACATGAAATGGTTTGGTCCAAAGCGAACGGCTTGCGAGTACGGTGACAATCCCCCCCCTCTATTTACATGCAATGGTTTGGTCCAAAGCGAACGGCTTCCGGAGTTTGGTAAAGAAATCGCCATCGCGTGCACAAACGCGCAGGAAAGCGAATGAATCGCAAATTCGGTTTTATTAGTTTTAAAACATAGTTTAACGCCAACATAGTTTGCAAACGTGAAATAAATGAATACGCTCTCAAATGTGCCATCCGAGGCAGAGTGTGTCCTCCACGTTCGGCACACGCGATCGTTCGCTGCTCTCTGATTGGTTGAATCGTTTTTTGGACATAGCTCGGTAAGTAATTGTCCGATTAATATGAAACCTTGAAAAGGCACATCCTCGGGTCCCCAGCAATATACCTGGCAAGTTAAAAGTATATCGGACCCGTGGTTGTCGAGAAACAGCGGTCACAGACAAACAGACGTACAAACGTACAGACGTACAGAGATTACTGGAATTATAATCACTGCAGGAAAAACGCCTTGGGGAAGTGGGACATTATTAGTATTAATATTGTTTTGTAATAACATTAACAATATGTGATTATCATTAATTTTGTTATTAAAAGCGTCTTTGGAAAAACGTCACGATAAATCTTCTTTGGAAATATGCCACGATAAAGCTAATTTAACATTTATATACACCTCAACGTGCAACCCCATTGACAGCAATGGCGGGCAAACTTGCTCGGGGGGGGGGGGGAAACCTCCTTGGGGAGGGGGGGCAAATGAATGCGCTACAACCTTCATTGTGTAACCCTCCGTCATCCTGACAGGTTTGGTTGAGATTGGATAAGTAACGACAGAATGTATTGGCGACAAAAATTCATCACAGACACAAATGGCGTATTTTAGTATGATTACTATATCCTCATCAGATTTGGATTTGAGATCAAAAGATGAATATGAGGTAAAAGTACAAAAGGTTAGCTTTTATTTCTTGGTACTTCTGTAAATATATATGTTTTACCTTTGTAGAACAATTGCACTTTTTATGTTCTGTACGCCCATTTTGAGTAAGCATGCCGTCATTTTGAGTTCCGCACCCCCATTTTAAATAAGCATACCCCCATTTTGAGTAATCCTTTTCAGTACTACTTGTCATCACCGGGCCCCGTGCGGTGCCGGGCGATGACATCATGCAGTGAGCGCCTGGAGATGGAATAGCAAAGGAGCGGTGTACAACAAGTGAATAAATCAAAACAAAAAGTTTTGCACATTTCCACGCATTCCGAAATCCAGGAAGGCGGGAAACGTACCATTGCAGTGCAGGATTTGAGAAACCAGTCAAACTTGAATTGCGGAGCGTTGCGCACACACTGCAGCAGCTCGTCGTAGACGCTCTCCCGGTCGAAACCCATCTTGAGCAGCATGCAGATGAGGAAACAATCCTCTTCTTCAGTGTAGTTCTTCCCCTTGTTGGTACCATAGGCAATGCACAGTTGGTGGAAGGGTGCCTTGTAGCGAGCAATCTGGCGACAGGCCAGAGTTTTGTTCGGATCCATCCAATCAAATTGGCATGTGCATAATCAATGAAAAACAGAAAACAGAACCATGACAACAAAGTACACAATCAGATTTTAGAATCTCGAAGAAAATGCACCGAGGGAAGAAAGAAAGATTAAAATGAGACGACACAAAACAGGATGTTTTAACCGTGGCAGTTCTTGTTGCGAGCGCCCCACACCTTCGCATCCAACGCTTTCTTGATGCCGATGCGACGCTGGATCCGAGCCTCTCCACGCTCAATCTGGGACATGATCTTCTCGATGTCCTGCAGCTCATTGGAGTGATCCCAGAACACCGCTATGGTGAGAAATAAAAGTGAAGTTCCACAGATTAATGAGAGCAGCAATGTGGGTAAATATATTCAATACGGAGGTCAACGTAATGGGATTGTTGTGAAGAGCATTTGACTCGGAGAAAGATAACTGGAACATTTCATCAACTAGGGAGTTCATAGAACACCTTTCGCCATGTCGTCTTGAGAAAGAAGGACATGGGAAAGAGACCGATTTTTACCAAAGGAAAGAAACCGATCACTCCCTGCTGACAACAGACCGAGCTCACTTACATCAGTCTCTATAAATCTTTCAGCACATAATTTTCCATAATATTATGGCTCGTATAGAAAGACATAAAAACCTGAAAACATATCAGCATGGCTTTTTGAAAGCCCACTTTTGTGAGACACATCTTGTGAACACTGTGGAGGAGATGGGTTTTTTTTTGTTTTACATAGCCAAGGCTGGTGTTTGAGCTAGTACTAGTATACTGAATAGACCAGGATACAACAGGACAAAAGGAACAGCAGAGAAAGGGGGAAAACACCAACAGCAGAGACAAAGGCCAAGACAGAGGGAAAAAGACAAACAAGACAGAAGGAAAATTAGGGACAGGAGAGGATGCAAGGGGTGGACAAGGTGGATACAGAAGGGAACTCTCATGAGGGAAAACTGGAAATTTGGAAGAAGGGGTTGGGTGGGGTGGAAGCTTAACGAGAGTAGTAGAGGTCAGGTTTTGAATTGGGATGATCTGACATGGTGGCGAACAGCTGTCTTGACGACCTGGAGGGAAGAATGAGATTGAAGAGGATATGGAAGTTGGTTGCACAGGTGGGAAATAAAAGAAACAAATGAGTGATGTGAACAGTGATCCTCGATTCAGGCAGTTTCACCAGAAGGGGAAGGTGGTGGACCATATGAACACCTGGGAGGGGTGGTCGATGAGAAAGGAGGCAGAGGAAGACAGAGACCACCGACCTGTCTGTGATGGCAAAATGATAGGCCCATAAACTCAGCTTCATTGCAGGAGAGTCCAATAATCTTGAAGACCTTGGTTCACTGACGATTGCCTTTTGTACCGATCCATTCATGGGCAGGAATATCAAGTACAGTTGCAGAAATATCCAGACACATTGAGGGATTTGTCCCACAGATGGCAAATGACTTTCCACCTGTCAAAGTGCCACACAATGCATGCAACAAGATGCGGACAACCTTGGGATTAAACATACTGCATGTTGAGGGTAAACTTTACATCTATTCAGCAGAGCCATTATCTTGGTGTCAACCTGTCAAGCAACATGACAGGTAATCATCATGTGAACCATGTTGTAAATGTTGCAAACAAAATCCTGGGATTCGGAAGGAGAAGCCTACCCAAATGGGAAGCAAACGTTGACATAGCTGCAAACAAGGCATTGGTACATCCCAAACCTGAGCCTACAGATTTGGGATCCTACCTTGAAAATAAACTGGATATATGTGCAGCATGGTTTGTCTCTAATGACTATGCCAGATATTCCAGTATTACGTCAATGTTGAGCTCCTTGAAGTGACCTTCAATGCAACATCGACGACGGCCAAGTAGGCTCATACTGTTCTTCAAGGCAGTACACCATGAAGTTACTATTGATATTCCACCATACGTCAACCAAGCAATCCGCTCCAGGAGAGGAAACACCAACTGCTTTGTGCCTCTCCAGTGTCGCACTTAAGGCATACCTTAATTGTTACATACCGCATACCACAAGAGACTGGAATAACCTCCCACCAGAAACAAAAACAAAAAAAACACCTCGCAGCAATTTGAAATACAACTAAATTGATATATGTTGGAAAATTACATGCCCAGACCAGGAATCGAACCTAGGCTCTCGGAAAAACCATACCAGTGCTCTGCCATCTGAGCTATCTGGACGACCCTGACTGAGCATGCAATTTTCCCACACATATGATTGTCACTCTTTCCGGAAATGCTTCCGGGGCACTCGCTGCCAACCATATGAGCACCAATGGCCTGAACACGGGGCAGCGAGCACTGAGCGTTCCACATAGTCTGTCAGTCTGTCCGTCCGTCACGCAAGGAACAGTTTTCCGGACTTTTTTTCTAAACTCTTAATGCTAATGATTTCAAACTTGGTACATGGTTTCCTCATGATAAGTTACAGATCAAGTTCGAACTTCACGACGTTTAGATCATTTTTGACAAAGTTATGGCACTTTGAACTTGTGGTAATTTCCCCAACAGTTTTCCGGACGACAGACTGCCGGTAGGGGACATGTATTTCAGCGCAATACTCAGAATGCTTGTTGTCTGTGTCCTTTATGACGTCTGTAAAAACAGGACATTTCCTGTTTGGAATGATTTTCAATTCTGTTTGACTGCCAGACAGACAAGAGTAAAAAAAAAATTATCACTCCTCTCTTCACTTGCGCGATTGGGACGAATTCGGAGCAAAAGAACTGCGAAACCACAGATTAGTTTCCGATTCATGTTCAAAATAAAACATTCAATTGAAATAAGTAGTTCCTCGATCAATAAACTGACGTTTGTGGACAGACAGACGAAGGGGACCAATTACTTAACCTCGCTTTTCGAGTACGCGGGGTAAAAACAAAGACGACGGTCGAATGAGAGTAGATCACAGTATAAAAAGAACAATGCGTCAGGCAATGAGACATCCTAACTCGAATACTCGATGACCTCCTCTGGAGCTTTTTCCTTCGACCTCCTGTGCGATGTTATCTATGTCGTCCCGGCCCCACTTCTCGTTCGCTTTTATGAACTGATTGAAGTCACGCTTGTTCCAGCTCGTGAAACCCTGTCAAGAAAAGGTGCCGTGTTTATTAAAATTGATTTCATTCCACTCATCATATTGAAAAGGTCAATGGAGCCTTCGCCAATTCCCTTCTGGTTTTGGATAAAGAAATCACACAAATTGACCCCATGCTTCCTCTTTGGTGGAAATCTGCGAAACAACAGGAAAGGATCATGAAAAAGGGAAACCTGCAAGAGGAGTTTCTCCTTTTCCTCCATCTCGTCCTCTGGTAACGGCTCAGCCGATTCGATCTTGCTCTGCTACTCCTTCTGAGCGTACGCCGAGTTTGGCAGATCCGAGTTCCGCGGAACCTTTGCAGGAAATCAAAAAAATAAAGAGAATGAACAAGAGAACTCCTGTAAACTGGTATGCAACAAAGGACACACATAAAACAATGTGAAATTTGGTTTAGTTCATAGATCAAAGGCACAAGGTTCACTTTGTATCCAATGGTCTTTCTGTAGTGGAGGATCTCCTTCTCCAGAATCTCTAACAGCCGAGGGGGGAAGAACTGGAAGTCCTGAATGTTTGGTTGTCTTGGGGGTCGTGGAGCCTGGGAGAACAAGAAACGACCTTAAATCTGTTTCATTAGCATTTAAAGATGTTTACGTTGAGGGAAGTTGTAACCTTTTGCATTCAAATTGTGAATTTGAGGGGTTTTAGGCAGAACCTAAAATTCGGCAAAAACCAATAATCATGCACGATTGATGAAACAAAGCACTAATCATACAACTGCTCCACAAAACATCTGACAAGACGTCATTTCCGCATTTCAAACCTTGGGGGCTTTCGGCTCAGTGACCCGCAGGGCATCTCGGAAGTAGGCATCGACGGCGTAGTTTGCTTTCCTTTCGCGCTTTGGAGGTTCGATCCACTCCGTCATGTTCGTCTACAAATATTTCACCTGGAAGTCCTTGGTGTCCTTGCGTTTTATACCTATCCTGCCTCCCCCCAGGCCCTCTCCCTCCCACACATCTCCCGAAGTCCCTGCTCTCAAATGTTGTGTTTGTGTGCTTCCTCCCCTTCTCTCCTCATCTTGTCGACCGCTCCCCTTTTTATATACTTTGTGTGCTTGTTTGTTTGATTTGTTTGTTTGATAAATGTTAGCTCTTTCACGAGCCTCGACTCTGTATACAAAAAAAAAAAAAAAAAAAAAAAAAAAAAAAAATTCAAATCCATCAATAATTCCACAGTTTTGTTTGAAAGTGTTCAGAGGAAAGGTCAGCCTGGCAAGAGGTGACCTCGTGATTATTACAGTCATGGCCAAACATATTGGCACCCATGCACTTTTTTCAAATAACACAATTTTCTCTAAAAATAAATTGAAATTGACAAAAGTATTTGGTCTCCACAATAATTTATTTCACTGTTAATATTACAGAACCTTTGTTTTTGATTCAGAACTTAATATATCCTTTTAAATCAGAAAAGAAAAATAAATGGCATTGACAAAATTATTGACACCCTAGATTTAATATTTCGGAGCACACACAGCCTTTGGACAAAATAACTGCAGTAAAGCGCTTCCTATAGCCATGAATGAGCTTCCGACACCTCTCTATTAGCAGTTTGGCCTACTTTTGTGCAAACTGCTCCAGTTCTCCCAGAATTGAAGGGTGCCTTATCCCAACTGCTGTTTTCAGATCTCCCCACAGGTGTTCAATGGGATTTAGACCTGGACTCATTGCTGGCCACTTCAGAACAGTCCAGCGTTTTGTCTTGAACCATTTCTGGGTGATTTTTAAAGTGTGTTTGGGGTCATTGTCCTGCTGCAAGACCCATGACCTTCGACGGAGACCCAGCTTTCTGACACTGGGTCGAACAATGCGCCGCTCCAAAATGCCATCGTTATCTCCTGATTTCATGATGCCATGCACACATTCAAGGCACCCAGTGCCAGAGGCAGCACAGCAACCCCAAAACATCACTGAACCTCCTCCACGTTTGACTGCAGGGAAGATGTTCTTTTCTTTGAAGGCTTCAATTTGTTTTCTGTAAACATTGAGATGATGTGCTGCACCAAAAAGCTCTAATTTGGTCTCATCTGTCCACAGGACATTCTCCCAGAAGGATTTTGGCTTGTTCAGGTGTGTTTTGGAAAATTCTAGTCAGGCTTTCTTACGTCTCTCTCAGCAGTGGGGTCGTCCTGGATCTCCTACCATAGAACCCCCTTTCATTGAGTTGGTGACGCATGGTGCGAGTTGAAACTGTTGCACCTTGTGTCTGTAGGTCAGCTTGAATCTGTTTGGCAGTTGATCGAGGTGCTTTCTCCACCATCCGAACAATCCTTCGCTGCAATCTTCGATCAAGTTTTCTCTTGCGGCCACGTCACGTTCAGGGAGGTTGATTACACTGCCATGGGACTTAAACTTCCTGATAACAATGCATTCGGTGGACACAGGAACATCAAGGTCTCTGGAGATGGAATTGTAGCCTTGAGATTGTCCATGTTTGCATCAATCTTGTGTCTGACCTCCACAGACAATTCTCTAGTTTTCTTTCTTTTCTCCATGCTCATTGCGGTACACACAGCAACACAAAACAGCAGAATGACTCCTTTTCTCCATTCAAACTGGTTGAATGAGTGATTTTTATATTGCAGGCGCCTGCAACTCACCACAGGTGAGTTCAATTCCAAAGTAAAGGAGAATCACCTGCTTGAAATCTAATTATTTCTAACAACTTCTGAAAGGTGCCAATAATATTGTTGCGGTTTTGTGTTTTTATAATAAAGGTTAATTTCCCCTCCTAGTTGGTACACTACAACATGTCGCCTCGTTTAAGCTGTTATTTCTTCGTAACTGTAAAGCGCAGTCCTTTCCTGTGTTAGTTTTGCGTTGAGTAGGATAATGAGAATTATGTCCCCTTACGATGCCTCGATGCTTTTTGTTTTGGCACGAAATGCCACGAGGCAGGCCTGAACAAGTCGACCAAGGCTGAAGGAAGGCGGAGGAGGAGCCAACGGTAAACGCGAGCCGCCAATCAGGGCTCCACGGGAGTAACTTACCACAGCGGCAAAAGGCGTGGTTTGGAACATTCGATTCGGGCCAGGGCTGGGCAATATAACCCTGTGCTGAGAACCCCCACCTCAGTTGGTGAGTCAGCAGATGAGTTGCGCAGCCCATGAGAAGAGTTCTGAATCGGATTTGTGAGAAGACACACGTGAGATTGCGTTGTGTCGAGTCATATTGGAGGAACTGAATAACTCCGTGTACACGAACTTTGCCCTGCTCCCTGCGCAGTATTAATCGCGCTGTAAAGACGACCCGCGCCGGGCCACAGACGCGCATATTTCCTTCTGCCTGCCTTTGCCGATATACGCGCCGCGAGGATTTTCCCGCCTGCCTGCTTTCGCCGAGATACGTGCTGTGACCGCCAGAGGGCCACACCGAGCTGTTCCTGGAGCGACCGAAGCAGGCGCGTTCGGCGCGCGAACATCCTTCCTCCATCTCCCTCTGTGTGTAAGTGGGCCCATTGTCTGGGTAATAAGTAAGACTGATTAAGACTGCCCTGTCTCTTCTTCTACCAATCATTGTAAATAGTGTAAATAAACCTGTTATTTCTTCTGATTCGACCGTCTTGTGTTTCCATAATTGGCTTGGCATGGTACGAATTAGATCGCTCTAATCGGGTTCAATAGCAAGGTAACAGCACGTGTCACGTGGTACGCCATACGCTCGGGTGTACTTAATTATGCGTGGTTCGTGCGAGACTCGATCCCCGCTCTCGCTGCGGCGTGGGTACTCAAGGTCCGTGCAAAATTGTCCCGAGACCCTTTTCCACGTCTGCCTGGAACTGGCGACTCAGTCTCGCGGTTTTGAAGACCCAAGGAGAAAAAGGGTCTTAATCTCCCCCTTTGTAAGGGAGCGGGCTTTGGAAAACCGCAACAATATTATCCGGGCCAGTTTAGGATTTCTGTGTGGAATAAGCGAAGGTTTAGTAATTTTATCAGTTTGTTTTTGTTTTTTTCCACTGCAAGCCAAAGAAATACATATACTAGATGACCAAAAGTATGTGGCCACCCGAACAATGGAACATCTCATTCCAAAATCATGGGCATTAATGTGGAGTTGGTCCCCCCCCCCCCCATCCCCTCCTCCCTTTGTTGCAAAAACCGCCTCCACTCTTCTGGGAAGGCTTCAACTAGATGTTGGAAAATTGCTGCGGGGATTTGCTTCCATTCAGCCACAACAGCATTAGTGAGGTCGGGCGATTAGGCCTGGCTTGCAGTCGGCGTTCCAATTCATCCCAAAGGTGTTTGATGGGGTTGAGTTCAGGGCTCTGTGCAGGTCAGTCAAGGTCTTCAACACCGAACTCGCCAAACCATTTCTGTATGGACCTCGCTTTGTTCATGGGGGTATTGTCATGCTGAAACAGGAAAGGGCCTTCCCCAAACTCTTGCCACAAAGTTGGAAGCACACAATCATCTAGAATGTCATTGTATGCTGAAGCGTTAAGATTTCCCTTCACTGGAACTAAGTGGCCTAGCCCAAAGCATGAAAGAGAGCCCCAAACCATTATTCCTCCCCCACCAAACTTTGCAGTTGGCACTATGCATTTGGGCAGGTAACGTTCTCCTGGCATCCGCCAAACCCAGATTCGTCCTTCGGACTGCCAGATGGTGAAGCGTGATTGATCACTCCAGAGAATGCGTTTCCACTGCTCCAGAATCCAATGGCGGCAAGTTTTACACCACTCCAGTCGACGCTTGGCATTGTGCATGGTGATCGTCGGCTCGTGTGCGGCTGCTCGGCCATGGAAACCCATTTCATGAAGCTCCCGACGAACAGTTGTTGTGCTGACGTTGCTTCCAGAGGCAGTTTGGAACTCGGTAGTGAGTGTTGCAACCGAGGAAAGACGATTTTTATGCGCTTCAGCACTCGGCGGTCCCGTTCTGTGAGCTTGTGTGGCCTACCACTTTTCAGCTGAGCTGTTGTTGCTCCTCGACGTTTCCCCTTCTCAATAACCACACTTACAGTTGACAGGGGCAGCTCCAGCAGGGCAGAAATATCTTTTAGAGGTATGTGTGCATAATGCTCATTATTTAAAATCGTTGATGTAATCGCAATGCTCATATCTCAATTCACAATGCTCATATCAATTCATAATCACAATGCTCATATCCTTCATATCCTTCATATCCTTCATATCCTCATATCCTCTCCTTGCTTCACCCTATATTAATATTTTCTCTCCCCTCTTGTCTTTAACAGAAAGAGATTCAAAATCTGAAGACATCTGCTGTATTTGAATTGTGCTGGGAAGAAGCTGATGGCTTGTGCTGGGAAGAAGCTGAATATATACCTCAAGAAAAATGTTTTAATAATATAAGGATTTTTATGTTTTCACTATTATTTAATTATATTTGTTTTGACTAAAATTATTTAATTCTTAATTACAAAAAGGGAATAAAGGAAAAAAAGAAAGGGAAGTGCGCCCCTACCAAAGACCCTCCACCCCCCTCATCCGGCCCCTCCCCTTGTGTGTGTGGTGAAGGTGGGGGTGGGATGAGGGTGTGGAGGGTCAAGGGTGAGGGCACACAGAGGGGTGGGGAATGATGGGTGTGGTCTGTATGGGTGTGGTCTGTGTGGGCGTGGGTGTGGTCTGTGTGGGCGTGGTCTGTGTGGGTGTGGTCTGTGTGGGCGGGGTCTGTGTGGGCGGGGTCTGTGTGGGCGTGGCTTATGATGATTATTTTTTATTACTAGTAATTAAATTAACTAATCTGGGTGGGGTGGATAAAAGTATGGATGGTTGTTGTTTAATGGCTTATCATCTTTGTTTTTTGTAATTCTTGTGAGTAAAATGAACCCAAGATTTCTTCCCCATTCATATCATATAATTTGTAGGTCCAAGGGACTGTATCCATTACATCAACGATTTTAAATAATTCATTAGTCCATTTTTTTGTATAACCTTTCTCAAAATGACTTTTCCATCTGTATATTCTTACAATATCACCAACTTTGAACTTCGGTTTTCTTAAATTAATCTCCTTTTCATATTCTAATTTTGTAAATGATTCTGACGGTTTTAATTTTGTTGATGAATGAACGGTATTATTGTAATTATCTACAATATCCTGAATTAAATATACCCATTGTTGAGAACCGAGTTGTGTGAATTTTTTATATAATTTCTCTTTCAAAGTGCGATTAAAATGCTCAATAACAACTGCCTTTCCTTCATTAAAGGTGCTGTATTATTTAATACCCTCTCCCTTAAGAAATTTCATAAATATTTTGTTATAGAACTCTGTTCCCTCATCAGTCCATAACTTCTTTGGTTTCCTTTTGCTTTTACTAAATATGCCACTGAAAGCTAACATAAGAGTATCACCCCTTTTGTTTTTCAAAGGATCAACCCAAGCATATCTACTCCTCAAATCAATAATGGTTAAAGCATACCTGTATCCCCTATCATTATTCAATTCAATTAAATCGGCGGACCAGATGTGGTCGGTGTCTTTAGAATAAACCTTCCTTCTTTTAAACTTTGTGATTATAGGTTTGTGTAATTCATTAGCCAAAAACTCCTCAGTCTTGATGACATCATTAGAGCCTAATAGTTTTTTGAGGGTGAATAACCAAGACCAAGTTTCAATTTGGCACTTATCATTTTTTTCACAATAAACCTATCAACTTTCTCTCTCAACGTAGGATTTCGTATCAAAGACAAATTATACAACATTTCTTTATCTGCTTCATGTTTTTCATCCATTGTAGTGGTATTCCCATAAGCAATATCATGCTTCATACACACTTCATCAACCCTATTTATAGGTTTAGACCAAGGTTTAGGATTGTCAGCCTCATCTAATCTTTTATCCAGGTTTGTTCCAGGACCACAGAAAGAACATCCAGGTAGATGTAGTTCCCCAGGAATTCCAGTTGTTGTAAATTTACTTGCTGACAGAAACTTTTGTGTGTCTCCTCCACTTTTAGGAGAGATGAATTGGCACTTTTTAGAGCCACACACTTGACATATTCCTTTTTGATAAACTCTATTATTTTTAGCTTTAACAGAAGAGATATTTTTAGATTTCGTTTTCTTTTTACATTTGAGACAATAACTCATATTTATTTATGAGAAAAAGTCCGACATAGTGCCAAAACCTTTTTGGTTTTCAACATATACATTTCAATCTTTATTTTTAAAACATAAAGAATCCTTAGAAATGTCTTCACTCTCTCCTCCATTTATTTATAAATAAAACTTTAACCAAAATCAATAACCCCAACATCATCAACTATATGACCTTTCTCTTCTTCATGTATATCTTCTCCCTGAACTCATCTCAGCAAATTAAAAAACCAATATCTTCATAAGTCATTAATTCTTTATTTTCCTCTTCGGTGCGTTGATTGATTTATTTGCCATAATACCTTCAATCTTTCATTAATCTCAGAAATTTAGCTCTTTCACGAGCCTCGATCTTGTATACAAAAAAAAAAAAAAAAAAAGGTCATATTTTTATATTTTTCCTCCCTCTCTCTTTCCTCCCTTTCCTCCTTCTCCTTTTTCTCTCTTTCCTCCCTCTCCTCTTTCTCCCTTTCCTCCTTCTCCCTTTCCTCCCTCTCCTCCTCTCCTTTTTCTCCCTTTCCTCCTTCTCCTTTTTCTCCCTTTCATCCTTCTCCTTTTTCTCTCTTTCCTACTTCTCCCTTTCCTCCTTCTCCTTTTTCTCTCTTTCCTCCTTCTCTTCTTCAACTGCTTTCTCCTTCTCCTCAACTCCTTCCTCATCCCTTGCTACCCTTGAGTTTGAGCCCCAAAGAATATTATACAAATACTCATCTGGATTTTGAGATATTCTTGTATCTATAATTATTTTTCTCATAATAGGATACCAATAAGATTTGTTATAAAATATAATAATAACCACCTTTAGAGGCCATTTTTCCCCGCAAGCGGGGGTTGGCCTTTTTCGGGAACCGTGGTTGTTGTTGTTTTTCGGTCCCCTTTTTGAAGCAATGTTTTACGGCCGGATGCCCTTCCTGACGCCGACCCTTTTTGCCGCCTTTAACGACAAACAGGGAATTACCAGTGAACTGGTACTCAATTAGCCGACCTCGGAAGGATGACAGGCTGAGTCAACCCCCCTGGCGTTAATTCAGCGATCGACCGGGATTCGAACCCAGGATCCTAGGACCCTAAGCTGACACCCTAGCCACCAGCCCAACACCAATAAGATTTGTTGATGATTTCTAAAAGAGTTTTATATTTCATAACTTTGAGAAGTTCATTTTTATTTAATATTTTAATCAAGTCTCTATTTGTGGGTTTAACAATATCAGTATAAGGCCAGTTTTTTATGACAAAATTTCCATGTATATGCTCCAAATCATAAGGTATGTAATACCGAGCACCCTTTTCTTGTAGGTATCCCTGAATACAAAAATTATAATTCTCTTGTAGTCTTCTTCCAGCCATTTATGTATCACAAATATATGTGAGATTAATATTATGACAGGTAATACCACCCCATCTTCCCACTACCAAATGGTTTGTATTCCTCGGCTTTCTATCCTTATCTCATTACATTCCTTCTTTGTCATGCTAACCATCGCTATACTATCATATATTTTTTTATTCTTAAAATCATGTATTTGTTGTTTACTAATTGTACTTCCACATAACTCTTTATCCTCACCAAGTGGATAATATTCTTCTTTACGAGACTGATTAAAATCATACAGGTCTTCTAAGTTTATTGAAAAAAACCAATTATACCCGAAATCAGGCATATCATACCCCCATTTATTAATTCGCATATTAACTATATGTCCTTCTTTATAAAATTCAATTGTAAGCAGATAGTTAAATTGAATGAGGAAAGGTGTATGGTCAGTATAACCAAGTGTTGTGGTTGTAAATTTTACTTGTTTAACAAAACGTGCTGTTTTATTTAAAGATATACAGTCACGTGAAAAATCAGTACACCCAATGTAAAGTTTTGACTTTTTCAACATATTTCAACATACAGCTATTTGATCTTCATTTCAACAATATTGATAGATAAAGGTGATACAATATAACAAATATCATGAAACATTTACATTTTGTAGTCCATTGTATAATTTAAATAAACATAAATGCAAATTTCGCATGTGGAAAAAGTAAGTCCACCCCTGCATTTATCACTACTTCAAATACCTAAAATTAGAATCAGGTGCACTAGCTCAGGTGCAAATGATTAGAACATTGGAAGAGAGGATCTTGGAGGAACCTGTCTTATTTAAACCTCAGACATTTAATTTGGTTTGCTCTTTGTTGTTGAAGTGTGCGGCGTCACCATGCCTAGATCAAAAGAGCTCTCTGAGGCCTTCAGAAAGAAGGTTAAAGATGCCCACGAGTCTGGGAAGGGATTTAAAAAGATCTCCAAACAATTTGAAATCAATCATTCGACTGTCCGGAAGATCATCTACAAGTGGAGAAGATTCCAAACAACTGCCAACTTGTTCAGGCCAGGCCGCCCCAGCAAGTTCAGCCCCAGAGCAGACTGCAAGATGCTGAAATAAGTCTCTAAGAACCCCAGAATGTCATCATGGGACCTACAGGTAGCTCTTGCCACTGTTGATGTCAAAGTGCACGAGTCTACCATTAGAAAGAGGCTGCACAAATTTGATCTACATGGGAGGTGTGCCAGGAGGAAACCTTTGCTGTCCAGAAAGAACATTAGGGCAAGACTAAAGTTTGCCAATGAACACCTCGGCAAAGACCAGCACTTCTGGAACAATGTGCTCTGGACAGATGAGTCAAAGGTAGAGCTATTTGGCTACAGTACCAGAAGACATGTTTGGCGAAAACCAAAGACAGCATTTGACCACAAGAACCTGATACCAACTGTAAAGCATGGTGGTGGAAATATTATGGTTTGGGGCAGCTTTGCTGCATCAGGGCCTGGGCAGCTCACCATCATAGAATCCACTATGAATTCTTCATTGTACCAGAGGGTGCTTGAGGATAATGTGAGGCCATCTGTCGGAAAGTTGAAGCTCAACCGAAGGTGGACCTTGCAACATGACAATGACCCTAAACATACCAGTAAAACCACCAAGGAATGGCTGAAAAGAAAGAAATGGAGGGTTCTGGAATGGCGAAGTCAAAGCCCGGATCTAAATCCCATCGAGATGTTGTGGGGATATTTGAAACGAGCTGTGCATGCAAGAAACCCCTCAAACATCACACAGCTGAAATAATTCTGCATGGAGGAGTGGGCAAAAATTTCTCCCAGTCGATGTCAGGGACTGGTAGACTGTTATAAGAAACGCCTACTTGAGGTTGTTTCTGCCAAAGGGTCAACACCCCCTATTAGAGCCAAGGGTGTACTTACTTTTTCCACATGCGAAATTTGCATTTACGTTTATTTAAATTATACAATGGACTCCAAAATGTAAATGTTTCATGATATTTGTTATATTATATCACCTTTATCTATCAATATTGTTGAAATGAAGATCAAATAGCTATATGTTGAAATATGTTGAAAAAGTCAAAACTTTACATGGGGTGTACTTACTTTTTCACATGACTGTATATTGTGATAAATCACTGAATCTAATTGTCATTCACATCTGTAGGGTTTGGATAATTGATTAATTTACAAGTATTTTTCATATTAATATTTTTTGTTATATTATATTTTTGTCGTTCAGCCTGTGCCTTTGTATAATAATTTGATAAATCAATATCCTGAGAGGATTCTCCAAAGATAGAACCATCTTTTCCAACAAAAGTCATTTATATTAGATTTAAAATGACATCATAAAAATGTTCATTGTTGTTGAGTTGAAATAATACATATAAACATAATTGACCACAACATTTAGAATTAATTTCTTGAACTTGAAATGTTTGATAAACACCATTCTGTAAGAATTGTATTACTTCAACAGGTGGTGGAATACCATAACTATCAAAATAATATTTATCCTGACTATTATGAATACAAACCCAATGAGAACCATTCTGTGTGTCTAAATTCATCATAATATTCTTTGTATTCTTGGACAACTTTGTTAATTCATCTCTCATACAGATTACCACATTATAAATTTTTAGTTTTTTACAATACTTAGCTAATTCTATATTTGTGGTTGTATTCTTTCCAAATTGTTTAAACCATTTATCCATTTATTTATGAGAAAGATACAATCCATTACCCCGTTTAGTTAGTTTAACACCCGCTTGAGCGATAGAGGAAAGCATATCTCCAACTAACAATCTCGCTTTATCAGGTAGACTTTCAAGCTTTTCAGCAAAATCTACAATTACACCACTTCCACGAATTTGTTTCTCCAACTCCTTGTTATGTCTTTCCAATTCTTTTTGAGCTTTTAGTTGTGCCTTCCTTTCGTTAGCAGTTTTTACCGCTGCTGAAATACCACCAGTCAATGCTCCCGTCGCACTTAAACCAGCAAATAAAGGAATTAGAAACGGGAGGAATCCTCCACTCGTTTCCCTTGTTGAATATTTCTTTAACATAGGTTTTGTCATTTTAATTTTAAGTGATCCAACATCATGTCGTGTTTTCACCTGCTCTCTTGTGAGTAAAACATCAATTCTTACTGCTCCTTTTCTTTGAATTGTATTAACATTAATAATGCAAGGCTTTTGATTTTGAATACAAGATGTTAATTTATTAAGATTGATTTGATTAACATATACCGGTTCTTTCCTATTCATTTATTTATGAGAAAAAATCTATGTGATATTAATCATAACACCATTATCTGTATTAATCTGTAATTCTGTTTCTTCCAAAAGCAAACAATATGTATTAACCTCTTCCCTCTCCCCTCTTTCAATGTATAGAGAAGTATCCACTCTATTATTGTTGTTTTCATGTTTTGTTATGCATTATGTTTTGCACTCTGTCAAAGCGCCTTTGGGCTTCATGAAAAGCGCGATACAAAATAAATGAATTATTATTATTATTATTATTAGACTTTATAGTTTCTTTTTGAGAACTGTTGTAATTGTAGATTGCGTATAAAGTTTGTCAATTGTTTTGTCAATTGTTTGATTTTGTCAATTTTGTCAATTGTTTGTCAATTTAATAGTCAATTGCGTAGATCGTATAAAGTTTTTGAAACGCAACTATATCCAAAATAGGCTCATTATTACCTTCGCAAAAGCGGAAGGTTATGTTTTGATCGCTGTGTATTTATTTGTATGTCTGTGTGTGTGTGTGTATGTTATTCGCATAACTCAAAAAGTATTCAACCGAATTGCATGAAATTTGGTGGTATGATTGGTTATTATACGGGACACATTTGATTAGATTTTGGGAGCAATCGGGTCAAAGGTCAAGGTCAAGGTCACGAAAAGGTCAAAATCGTATTTTTGTTGTTCTGTTCCCTACACTCCCATGCCAAGTACAGAACAGTAGCTGCGGCGAAGGTATGCGCTCTACCGAGTGCCCGTTCTAGTTACCGTTGCTTTCACACACCTTTTGGTAAGACTTGTAGGCTTCTGCATAATCATTTTTTTCCCCAAACAATTTCCAATCTATCTCGCGGATAAAATGTGCCATCAAGAGAAACCCGAAGTTGTTTCACCTTAGCATTACCACACAGCGCATTATTCTTATCAGTACCATCCTCTCCATCTGGTTTTTAAAAAATGAGCCAGAGGTATCGTGGCTTTCTTTGAAGAACACCCAAATTCCAAGTGTAGGTAGTGTGTTACAGTTTAATGTGTTGACATCTTCTTTTAAGGTATGATACATTTAGCGGGGTCTTTGAGTTAAGTCTTCTATTCAACATCTCTTCAGTTTTAAGATTAGGAGTATATTCACTGATATACCAACACAAATCATTAATAACAAATTTATTATTGTCGCCAAAAGCATTTTCAGCCCCAAAAAGCAATCTATTTACATTATCATTCCTTTGTAGTTGAAATCTAATTTTACGCCCATACAAAACTTTGTCATAATCACAAAATCCAAATATACCTTTCAGAGGTACTGCTACGGTAAAACTATTCTCTGTTTTAGTGTCATCATTATACATTGCCTTCCTTTGACTATAACCAGGGTCTGCGTTTGTACCCGTTGACATATCAGGAATAAAACCTTCAACAGCTCCCTTACCCATTCTATCACTAAACGAATATAGTGTAAATTTCATCATTTCAGATGTAGCAGAGACATAATCAACCGCTTCAACCTCTTGTGTTTCAATATACAGGCAGACACTATCAAACATTTTCCAGAATAAATCATTTACGAGTGTAGCATTAGTATTATTCGCAGCCTTAGTGAATTTAAATTTACACAGCAAGAAACTATCAGCTAGATTCAAGTAAGTTTGTTGATTATTTATTTCAAAACTTTTTGTTCCGTTTGAATTCCAGTCTGTTCCTGTTATAGCATTTACCTTAAAATAGTCTTCCTTTTTAGTGGAGTTTGAAATGATAATCGTATCATCCAAATCATAGATACTATCAATCGCTTCCATACTTGTATTTATATAGCATTAAAATCGTTGAAACCCTGACCCAAGTATTTTAATGATTTTTTGTCGTTCTTGTGAAGATAGTTGAGTTTTACCTTTTTTAATTTCTTTGATTGATTGTAATTTATGAGACTCCTTTTGAGCATCTTTATACTCTTTATAGCACCCGCAACTGAGCCCACGGCAGAAGCAGTTGAACCAATTAGGTCTTTATGTTTAAGAATGGTTGAACCAATACCCATTAGAGTATCAATTATCCCATCTCCTTTATTTCTAAATTGATGTCCCACACCCCGTTGTCTCTTAGGTTTATAGTATCCTCTACCAAGAAACATACCTTCACCCTTATAGTATGGTGAAAGGAACATCCCATCCCCTGTAATTACTTTATATTTTCCCAACTCGTGTTTTCTCACAATAACCATTATTTATTTATTGAAAAACTTCACGTAGGTGAATTCTGATGGATATAATTTCTTCATTAAAGGAGATCATACGATTATCTTGATCGGTTATCCTAAAATTTACTCTGTGTATGGTTTTTCCTGACACAGGTAAATAGACAAGATTTTTTGGTTCCATATTAAATTTATAACCAATCGGGGTTGAGTATGCGCTGAATGAAAATATTGTATTTGTTCTTATTCCATCGTTATAAGCACCATCAATCAAATCACAATGAATTAATACTGAATTTATACCGGAGGATTTTTTTTTTTTTTTTTTTTTTTTTTTTTTTTTTTTTTTTGTATACAATATCGAGGCTCGTGAAAGAGCGAACATTAATCACACAGAAAGACAAACCGACACATAAAACATATAACATAGGGAGCGGTAGACAAGATGGGGAGAGAGGGGGAAGGACACAAACACAACATTTGAGAGCAGGGACCGAGAGACATGGAGACATCGAGAGATCTGAGAGAGGGCGAGGGCTTTGGGGGGGGCGTGGGAAGGGGGCAGTGGGAGAGGTATAAAACATATGGACACTGCCAGGACTTCCAGGAAAGAAGTTGGAATTTCAAACAAGGTGGATCTGGGGTGAATTAGCGGGGGTAGAAAAGATCAAGGTTTTGGATGGGGGAAGATAAGAGATGGTGGTGAACAGCTGTTTTAAAGACCTGGAGGGAGGAGTGGGATTGAAGGGAGTGAGGGAGTTTGTTCCAGAGGCGGGAGAAAAGAGGAATGAAAGAGTGAAGGTGAGCGGAGAGCCGAGATTTCGGCAGTTTAACCATCAGAGGGTTGCTGGCAGATCTTGTGCGACCTGTAGGAATATTTGGGGGACAGAGCACAGAGAGAGCTGGGGGTGCAAGGCCGGAGAGGAGTCGGTAGAAGACAGAAAGACCACCTACCTGCCTGCGGTGAGTGAGTGAAAGGCCCTCAGAGATAGCTTCATCGCGGGAGATTCCAATAATTCTGAAAGCTTTGGTTTCAACAGCGTGAAGCCGAGCTAGGTGTGAGGCAGGAGCACCGGCCCATAGGGGAGAACAGTATTCCATTGAGCTGCGGATGAAAGCCTTGTATGTGGTGAGGAGCTCAGGTGTGCCGAGGAAGGACTTCGCACGACGGAGGATGCCCAGTCGGCGACTGGCTTTGGAGGCCAGCTTTGAAATGTGGTTTTCCCAAGAAAGATCATGGCAGATAGTGAGACCCAAAATCTTGAGCGACAGAACTTCTTGGAGAGGATTGTTGAGAAAGTAGATGGGAGGGTTGTCCAGTCGATCTTTTCGGAGAGACATAGTAAGAGTGTGAGATTTGTCAGGATTGAAAGACATGTTCCACTTGTTTGACCAGTCTGTGATTTTGTCCAGGTCTTCAGAGAGTGAGGAGGCAGCAGACTGCCGATCTGAGGGAAGAGGAATGGAGCGGCAGAGAGTGGAGTCATCAGCAAAGAGATAGAGAGGATTTTCGAGAGAGTCAGAGAGATCATTGATGAAGACCAGAAAAAGCACGGGGCCCAGAACACTGCCTTGGGGAACTCCAGCCTGAACAGGAAGAGGAGATGAGAGAAACCCATTCAGGGCCACACGTTGACGACGACTAGAGAGGAAGTCCGCCAGCCATGCGTGGAGATTTCCATGGATACCAAAGGAGGAGAGTTTGGTGAGCAGAGCGGGGTGCCAGACCGTGTCGAAGGCACGTGATATGTCGAGGGAGACAGCTCTAATTTCCTGTTTGGCATTGAGGACCTCCATCCATTGTTGAGACAGCAGAAGCAGCATGTCCAGAGTAGAGTGACCTGGTCTGAAACCAAATTGATGATCAGAGATCAAGCCATTGGAGAAGAGGAAAGATTTCATATCAGAAGCAATGATGGATTCCATGACTTTGCTGATAATTGGGAGAAGGCTGATTGGTCTGTAGTTGCGAGGATCTGTTTTTGCACCTTTTTTGTGCAAAGCGGTGATGTTGGCTGATTTCCAAGCAGATGGCAGTTGACCTTGAGCAAAAGAGAGGGTGAAGAGAACAGAGAGAGGGTGAGATAGAGCAGCAGAGCAGGATTTTAGGACCCGTGGGCTGATGCCGTCGGGTCCAGTTGCAGAATCAGAGTCGAGGGTTGACAGAAACTTTTCCACCTTGTCAGGAGGAAAGGACACGGAGTCCAGGAGCAGCAGGGTACGACTGGGTATGGTGGGTACAGAGAGGGATGGGTTTGGGACACAAGATTTAGAGGCAAACACAGAGTTGAGGCATTCAGCTTTTTCACGTGCGGAGTCAGCTGTGTAGCCGTTTGAGGTAAGGGAGGGGATGGAGGGGGAACAAACACCAGAAACGGATTTGACCAGACGCCACCAGGATTTGGAAGAGGGAGACAGATAAGAGAGTTCGGTCTTGAGAACGGAGAGATATTGTTTCCTGGCTCTCCTGAGGGTGGACACACACTTGTTTCGGGCTTTGTGGAAGGAAATGAGATTTCCTTCCGTTGGATTTGCTTTCCAGGAGACGAAGGCAAGTTGTTTCTGGGCAACAGCCTCACCACAAGATTCCGTGTACCATGGACGGGAGGAAGGGTATGACAACTGAAGACGAGATGGGATAAATCTGTGCATGAGAGAGAGCAATTTACTTTGGAAGAATTCCCAGGATGAGTTGATGTCAGAGGTGGTAGAGATGGGAGACCAGTCCAGATGATTGATGGCTGCTTGAAGACCGTGCCAGTTGGCCTGAGTGAAATGCCAGACTCGTCGACGCTGAGCAGGCTCCCTGAGGATGGTCAGAGAGATGTCCACTTTAACAAGGACATGATCAGATGTTCCGATCGGAGCAGAAGAAGAGCAGCAGACATTTTCAGGGAAGTTAGTCATAACCAAGTCCAGAAGAGAAGATGTTCCGTTGACTGAGATCCGGGTCGGGAAATTGACAGATTGTGTCAGTCCCAGTGAGTCGCAGAAGTCCTTTGCTGAGGAGCCATGGCTGGTGAGAGAGGTACCCACACCCAGCCAACTGGCATGATGACAGTTGAAATCACCACATATGAGGAAGAGAGAGTTGGGATGAGTAGATAGAAGTTGGTCCATATCATCAGACAGCGAGATGTAGATGGAGTCATCACTGTTTGGTGGACGGTACAACACACATATGAACAAGAGGTGGGAGCGAAGGGGAAGCCGTAGCCAGAGGTATTCCTGGGGGTGAGGTGGAGAGAGTGCAGTGCAGGGCGAGTGAGGAAGAGAGTTTTTGATAAAGATAGCAACCCCGCCTCCAGGACGAGGCTCAGGTCTATCATACCGGAGGAGGGAGTAGCCCGGGAGAGATACTATGGAATCAGAGACATCATAAAGGAGGAATGTTTCTGTTAAGCAGATCACGTCTGGTTTGACAGAAGCAACCTGTATGGAGAGATCGGTTAAGTTTGAACGAAGGCCCCGGATGTTTGAGGTCCATACCGTTAATGAAGAGGAAGGGGGAGCATCAGATACAGAACAGGGGGGAGGAGGGGTAGGGTAAGATGTGGAAGAGGTGGAAGAGGTAGGGAGAGCTGTTGAAGGTGTGTCAGAGATTTCAGAATAGCTCGGAGAAAGGGAAGGATGGGGCGGACAAAAAGTTTGATGGTGATTGGGTGAGCCACAATGAGGTGTTATTTGAGGAGGGGGAAGAGCGAGGCAGAAGGTTGGGGGAGATGGAGGTGAGAGTTTGAAGGGGGAAGAAGCGGGGAGGACGCTTTGAGGAGGGGGAGTGAGCGGGGGGAAATTGAGAAGCAATGAGGGTGGGGAGATTTGAAGGGGAGGGGTGAGGGGGGAGTTTGGGAGGGAAGGGACAAGGGGAGGGATTTGAAAGGGATGGGATATGGGGGAGATTTGGAGGGGAGGGGTGAGGCAGGAGTCTAGGAGGGGAGGGGCGAGGGGGCGTCTTGGCGGGGAGGGGTGAGGGGGTAGTTTAGGAGGGAGGGGGCAAGGGGGGAGATTTGAAAGGGATGGGTGATGGGGAAGATTTGGAGGGGAGGGGTGATGGGGAAGATTTGGAGGGGAGGGGTTATGGGGAAGATTTGGAGGGGAGGGGTGAGATTGGATTTTTGAAAGTGTACGATTTATGGGAAACGAACATTTATTGCAAAATGAGTTTCTTGTGACCTTCGAGTTAAAAATACGTTTAAGGACGCTGGATGGAGGATGGAGTGCAGGAGAGTTTAGGGAATGTAGAACAAAGGCACTATAGGAGATGGATATTTTTTTTGGGATGAATTGATTTGGTGAGCAAGTCGAAAGCAGCCTTTTAAAGAAGAAGAAGAAAAAGGTGTTATAAAATATGACGGAATACATAACTTGAGGGGAAAGTGTAAACATTGAAGGTTAATGAGTGAAAACTATCTGGGGAAATGGGGGAGAAACACGTGGTCGAAGAACGAACGAACGAATAAGAATGAATAAACGAATGAGAACAGAGAAGGAAATGTGTTTTTTTTTTTTTTTTTTTTTTTTTTTTTTTGAGTTGAGATTTACACAAGGAAGTAGGCTATGGGTGAAAAGACTGGGAATACAGAGAACGAAAGTTATTGGATCACAAACGACGGACCACTGAGAGAAAAACAAAGCCTCAAGGTTGTACAGTGCACACTGTACAAGGCCTTGCTCGCGACACGGCAAACAGACGATCAATTTATGAAAGATAAACACCGAGAAACAACCAAAGTTGCACACAATAACTTCACACACCGAAAGATAAATACAGTTTCGACAAAATACAATTGTGAACAGACTTAACTTCGAAAAACGTGGAGACCGTGTGGAGCTTCGAAAATCCCTGCCGCCGTCTCCAAGATCTCCAACTTTGTTTGTCTCCAAGATCTTGTTTAACTTTGGTTACTTTACACGACGACGTTCACTTATTAAAACAGCTATAAACTTTTATTCGAATGACGGAATGTCTGTGTTAAAAGTTTGCGGTAAAGATGCAATTTACAACATAAAACGAATGAGAACTCGTCAATGTGAAGATAAAACTCGAACTTCTTGCGCGAATCGTGGGCGATGAAAATGGAGGCAAAAAGTTTGTTTGAAAAAGTTTTCAAAGTTAGCCCGTGCGCTCCGTCACTAAAAGAACTAGAACGGCACTTAGTAGAGAGCATACCCATATCACTCCATATCATATCATAACCATATCATATCACAACCTCCACCTGGTTGGCCATATCACTCAGTGGTGAAGAATCACTTAAAAAATTAAATAATTCTCATATCCGAATGTATATTCGGATGTTCACCAAAATCGAAAAGAATCGTCCTTGTCAGACACACAACTTGTCCAACAAGTTTCATCCAAATCCATCCATATCTTTTTGAGATATCCTGCTATGTATCGTTTTTGGCCCCATGTCGCATTGTTAAAGAATCACATGAAAAATTAAATAATTCTCAAATCGGAATCCATATTCAGATCTTCACCAAAATCGAATATATTTGTCCTTGTCACACGCATGACATGTCCACCAAGTGTCGTCCAAATCCGTCCACAACTTCTTGAGATATCCTGCGATGTATCATTTTTGGCCCTATTTTCCAATGGTCGTCTCTCGCTTAAATTTTTTCACTTACAAAATTCTAGTATCCGGATCCGAATCTTCACATTATCACATTTGAATGACATTATCACTGTAAAACGTCCCGTTAGTTTCAATCCTTTTTGAAGAGAAACCCAATAGCTCTCTAAACGATTTTTCAATCGTGAAATCAACTTTATAATTATTTTTAAGTTTAATAGTTGATTTTGAAGTGTTTTTGAATATCTATTACAATATTTTTGGGTTCATCACCTTGTTCTTTCATAAGGCGAGAGACTTCAGAAGATATTTGAGAAATCTCGTAAGCTCCGGGTGAAACGGTTATAGTTTTATATCCACTTTCTGGATTATAACTAAACTTGTTGTTTTTCTCTGTGATATAAAAAAGGGTATTATAAGTTTCCATCGACAATAAAGATGCCTCATATTCTTTTGTGGGGTCAAGTTGTCGTGGGTAAGGGAATGAAGCTGCGTAATCACTCGTTGTGAAATTAAAACTAAGAATTGTGCTTCTCATCTTATTTAATATCTAATAAAATATCTTTGCATTAATATAAAATGAATAACCACCTTTAGAGGCCATTTTTCCCCGCAAAGCGGGGGTTGGCCTTTTTCGGGAACCGTGGTTGTTGTTGTTTTTCGGTCCCCTTTTTGAAGCAATGTTTTACGGCCAGATGCCCTTCCTGACGCCAACCCTTTTTGCCGCCTTTAACGACAAACAGGGATTTACCAGTGAACTGGTACTCAATTTGCCGACCTCAGAAGGATGACAGGCTGAGTCAACCCCCCTGGCGTTAATTCAGCGATCGACCGGGATTCGAACCCAGGATCCTAGGATCTAAGCCGGCACCCTAGCCGCTAGCCCAACACCAGGTTGATTTCACGATTGAAAAATCGTTGCATTGACATTTATTAATTATTTTCATATTCATCAACTGATCTAAAATGACAGATGCTTCATTAAAACAATTGTTGTTTCCAGCCTTCTTACTACCTAACAACAATAATAGCCTATTAACTAATTGTGATGGGTCATTTGGAAGAAAGCTCACACCCGAACCAAGCTTACTTAAAGCATCAATAATATGTTTCTCCTTCTCATTCTTCTTACTTTTACCAGCAACAGAAACTCCATAATCAAGTGCGTTTAGCAACTTAATATACTCTCTATCTTCCTCTCTTTCCATATCAAGTGGTTCATCAAAATATTTTGAACCGCTGAATCCGGAGTTTGTTAGAAGAAACATTAATCTTGGAGTTAATTCAACATTTGGATGAGCAGAACTTAAGAACACCAATTTATCATTAAATATCAATACCTTTTCTTTCACAAGATAGAACTGTGCTGGTTCTTCTGTTGGAATGAGACCTGCTCTGGTTTTTGAATCCGCCGAATATTCATTGTTTTGAAGAGCTTCCACAATATAATTAGGGGGTTGATTTACCTCCTCAAGTTTCCTAAATAATCCTTCATCATCATATCCTAATTCTCCAAGTTCTTGCTCTGTCATTTGACTAAAATCTTTGAGCATTTGAAGTTTTTTCGGAGTAAATTCTACCATGGGAACTGTAGGTGAAATCATTTGTTGAGTTTTTTAAAGTGGTTTAAAATATTTCTCTTGTTTTCTTTCAAACGCTTCTTCGCCCGTCAGTTTCTGTCTCCTTTTTTTTTAAATGTCTTCCTGTTGCTTTACAACTTTTGAAACCAACTCTTGGT
Organism: Myxine glutinosa; assembly: GCF_964187855.1. Classification (NCBI taxonomy): domain Eukaryota; kingdom Metazoa; phylum Chordata; class Myxini; order Myxiniformes; family Myxinidae; genus Myxine; species Myxine glutinosa. Next base: position 97,451,531 of record NC_136272.1, read on the forward strand.
GTTCTTTAAACTTTCTTGCTCTTTCTTCGGTATTCATTTTCTGTATTTATTTATTGAAAAATATCATTTCATGAATTGTAAAGGTCAATGGGAAAATTTTCCTTTTCTTCGTCATCATAGTAAATGTGTTGAAATAAATCCTTTTCTTCAAATATTTCATCAAATTCTTTCTTGGTATTAATACGAGTTGTTATTTCTTCTTCACTAATACTTGTATCTCTGCTTTTCATACGTTTGCGTTGAGTCTCCTCATCGATATCAAAACCGAATGATAAAATCCTAACTCCATCACCACGCAAATGTTTACTAATTTGTCTCATTCCTTCAGGATTAGTTTCTAAAATCCCAAGACCATTAGATTTTACTTTATTTAACTCACGCTTACAATGTGAATATTTTGGAGAACCAAGAGAGACCTCCTCAAATATTTGACCTTTGTTCCTCAATCACATATGTTCCTCCATTGAAATGTAGTAATAATCTTTCCCTTCTCCTTCTCCTGGTCGCATTGCTCTGGTTGTAGTACCTACAAAACGAATCATAGGGTGTTTTTTCAAAAAACCTTCAATCTTTTCATTTTTACTATTCAAGAGTTTAGATTTATGAAAGTTCTTTCCTGAAGCAGATTTACCCGCAAGATTAATAATAATAGTTGTCATTTATGTGTGTAAAATATCAGTTAGTATCTCATCTTGTTTCACAACAATATATTTATATTTTCCAATCGTGTGTTTCATATAATTTTCAAATTCTTTTTTAGCCGCGTTGCAGACGCTGCTCATAGAGTGCACTCTGCTGTTGTTGTTGTTACCATGTCTTCTTCTTCTTCTTCTTCTTCTTCTTGTTCTTGCAGAGAAGACAAAACCTCAAAGCTCCACCCATTCTGGGAACCATAGCTCCACCCATTCTGGGAGAGCCTTCATATAAACAAATATCCACCATTTTATTAACTCGCATAGCTTTGAGGCCTGTTTTGTAGGCCCGTGGTGTCTTCCTCTCACACAGTTTTCTTTCAAATCAAATTCGATATATCATTTCATTTTTCACAGTCGCCAACATAGTTTTAGACTCGGTTGAAAAAAAACGGGAAGAAAATGCGATGAAAGTTGCCCTTTATAGAACGAAATGAATTCTCAAAGGCCTGTAACTTCAAGTCCATTGACATTTTTTTTTTTTAATCACGGCATGCTCAGTCATACACCGCCCAAAATAACAGACGGGAAAATGCCGAGATATATATATTTTGTTTAAATCGCGGCATGCTGTCATACACCGCCCGAAATAACAGATGGGAAAATGCCGAGATATATTTAAAATTCGTCCATTAATGACAATCGTCACGATGAAATATTTAATTTATACGTCGTCACAATAATGTGGAGAGAGGAGCATAGCTTCGTTCACGTGTCGCCACATACGGGAAATTGCCGAGATATATTTTTTTTGACATCGCGGCATGGTCAGTCATACACCGCCTGAAATAACAGATGGGAAAATGCCGAGATATATTAAAAATTCGTCCATTTGATGACAATCGTCACGATGAAATATTTAATTTATACGTCGTCACAATAATGTGGAGAGGGGAGCATAGCTTCGTTCACGTGTCGCCACACACGGGAAATTGCCGAGATATATATTTTTTTCAATCGCGGCATGGTCAGTCATACACCGCCTGAAATAACAGACGGGAAAATGCCGAGATATATTAAAAATTCGTCGCCACACACGGGAAATTGCCGAGATATATTTTCACTTTGCACAAAAATAACATCAAGTAATCGAATCAATAGGAATGTCCTGTGCTTATAACATCGACGTTATAGGCACAGCTGCATCTAGGCATTGTGTAGCATCGACGTGGCTTTTGTTTTAATTAAAACTTTTTGTACTTGTTACTACATAACGTAGAGCAATTATCTCTCCAAAAATTATTTATATCTATTGAATTTAACTTAAATAAAATAAAAGTATTAGCATTGTTTCTTATTGAGCGCCGAGGGAGTCGAAAATATGACTGACTAAGATAAATACAATTACAAGAAGAATGTCTCCCTCTTGTATAGTAGCTATCCATTACTGTTTGGTTTCTCTCATGAACACAATCATCAAAGATAACGAGGTTCTTTTTTGATTTATCTAAATCTTGAGGTGAAGGTATATCATCCGTATTTTCACTGAGAATACAAGTTATGGGTTTTGGTTTCGGTTTTGATTTCTGTGCATCACAAAATAATTGTATTATATCTTCAATATTATCATCATTTAGTTTGTTTTGAAGTTTAAATAAACCGATAATGTCTTCCTTTTTAAGACCCGCATTAAAACCCTGTGAGAGTAGTTGATACTCAGGTTGAAAACTTGACTTCGTAAAAATTATTAAATTATCATAACCTAAAAAATTAGGACTAAGGAGCATCTTTAAAAGCAAACAGGTTTTTCCACATCCGCTTGAACCAACTATTAGACATCTCAATGAATCTGGAAGATTTTTATGGTTATTAAATTTTATCTTATTTTCCCAAACGGGTAAAAAATCATTCATTTATATATTTTGAAAAAAGGAGATCTAACTTTTTTGAGCTTTTTTAGAAACTCTATATTTTATCCTGAGTTCAGGTTTAATTTCAAAATAATCCATTATTTTATTTATATAGTATCTTGTATTAACATTTCCATTAAAATTATTTTGAATAATAAATATCATTAAACCCTTATACATTTCCTCAATATAAATACTCTTCCCTTGAAAGAAATGGTGTATTATCATCACAATACTTAACATTCATCTCTCTTATTAATCTTGTAAAGTAATTCATTTTTGGTTCTAATTTAAAAGAGTTATATATGTATATATATTTTTTTAATTATCATGAATTATAATTAAATCACAGAAAATACATTGTTTATATGAACCCTCATTATTAAGCCCTATTCTACCACAACGGCAGCAGATTTCTAAATTATCATATGGAGAGTCTGGAAATTCTAAATCTCCTTCAGAATTTATTATATTTAAACAGTAAATATTTACTCAAACTAAACGCACGTTTATTAGTTAATAAATACAATGTTTCAAAGCACAAAATACAAATTTCAATCAATCTCTACTTCGGTGGAAGATATAGAAAAATATGTCAAAGATGTTAAATTGAACAAAGATAAATATGGAAATTTTTGGGTAAAACCAGTTTTGGAAAATAACATGAGCCCCTCTATTTCATTTAAAGGAAGAGCTCTAACTATGTCTGGAAAGACATCCATTAAAGTAAATCTAACAAAAGTTTCTCCTCTACTCCTGGCAATTTATTCAAAGCTTGAAAAAGTGATCGATCGCGATACTTTGAAAAATAATGATAAGACCATCAACAATACTCGTGGAGAAATTTGTATTTACTTTATTAATCCAAAGGGTGCAGATGTAAGTAAAATGAATGATGTTAATATTTCTGGTGAAATGTCATTTCGTTCTATAATAGTTAGAGATTATTTAAAGATAACTTTTGATATTAAAAATGTAGAGATTGAATCCGTTAATGAAAGAAAGTATATAGATATGGGAATATTGTGAATGTATATGGGAATATTTTTGGGAATATTTTTCCCAAAGAAAGTATATGGGAATATTTTTCCTGCTAATTAAATGAGTGATAGTTCCTGCTCAGAAGTTTCCTCATATATTGAGAGCCTCTGTGATACAGAGAGCCTCTGCTCCTGTGATACGGAGAGTCTAGGTTCAGTAGATAGTTTTGATTCAGAGTCAATATGATAGTTATGATAGTAGTTTTATTGATGACTCAGATGTCTGATTGTTAGATTGATTCTGAATATGACCCTGGTCCTGATATGGATTTGGAGATGTAAAGGTGTTTGTTTTAGTTTAAGTAAAGTTATATACAGACTTGGCATTTAATATGGAATATTTTTTTGTGGGGGTGAACTTACTTTTCAAGATGTCTTAGAACCAAAAGTTCATTGGAATTATGTTGAAATTATTCTAGATTTTGTTAATGTGACCTTTAAAAGAAACAAAAACCACATTTGACATTTCGAAACAAATAAATTGATCCTTGAAAGTGATGTAAACTGATATCGAACTCAATTCATGGACAGTACTGTGTTAAACTTCTGTACGTTTTCCAGAAGTATCTCTTTATTTTGCACATTAGCCAAATTTTTTTTATAACAAAAACAAAAGTTAAATTACGACTGGGATTACGGACAGTAAAATTACAGTTCAGTACTTCGTGTAACCCCCACGAGCATTCAGGAGAGCACGTGCACGTTGAGGCATGCTGTTCACGAGATTTGCCAAGGTTTGGACAGGAATCGCTTGCCATGCAGTGACAATAGCCTGCTGCAATTCACGCACAGAGGTCGGTTGCTGGTCCAAGTGGTCGATTTGACGCGTTAATTCTGCCCACAAGTTCTCTATCGGATTCATATCCGGGGACATGGCAGGCCACTCCATATGCTCTACACCACGGTCAACAAGAAAGTGTTGGATCATGCGAGCACGATGAGGCCGTGCATTGTCATCTTGGAAGACAAAGTTTCCTCGAAAGGCTGCACAAGCAAATGGAAGCAATGTTTCTTCCAGAATGGCCCTGTGGCCCTGTCCATTCAGAACAACCAGGTCAGTTTTTTCCCCTGCATGAAAAGCAGCCCAAATGGTCACCCCACCACCTCCAGCTTGGACTCTTGGCACTATACAATCTTTGTTGTCGGCTTCATGCACTTGTCTGCACACTCGGACGCGACCATCTTGACGATAGACCAGAAATCTAGACTCGTCACTGAAGATCACGTGATTCCAGTGTCCTGGCTGCCATTGACGGTGCTCTCTGGCCCACTGCAATCGGCGCTGGCGGTGTTGTCTGGTCAGGCGTGGCTTTCTCAGGGGATGACTGGCACGATAGCCTGCTTGAACCAGTCGTTGGTTGACTAGCCTTCTGGATACAGGCACATTTGTCAGTTGCTGCCACTCAGCCCTAAGCCGATTAGCTGACTTGGTACGGCCATTGCGGACTAACCGGTGCAGCTGGCGAACATCCCTCCTTGTGGTTCTGCGGGGACGTCCTGGCCTTGGTATTGGAGTAGGGACACCCCTCTGAGCATTTCGTTTCAGGATCTTTGACACCTGACCTTGAGTGATGCCATACTGCCGAGCAATAGCACGGTTTCATGCCGTAATTTCGTAAAGCCACCACTCCATGACAAACAGCATTGTCGAGTTGACGGACCATCTCCAGAGGAAGCGGCAATAACTTTTGGAGACGTGCAGCAGTTGTTTTCCACTAATACAGAATGCAACAACCCTTGTATACCCGACTGTGAAGCCAATCATCAAATGCACCTGTCTGTACCTTTTGCCACGCCACCTGTGAGATAATCCTGTTGTTGACTTCTTGCTGCGATAGACAATCAGTGACATGGTTCTTTGAACAAATAAATCACCAACGTGTAAAAGAAACTCACTAGATTGATATACTGAGTTAAGAAAGTAAACCCAAGTCAAGAAAAAATATATATTCCATATTAAATGCCAAGTCTGTATATAAAAAAACAAGCCAAAAAGGCGTTTTCGTTTAAGTAAAGATATATATATAAAACGAGCCGAAAAAGCTCGAAAAGGTGTTTTAGTTTAAGCACAGTGATATATATAAAACACTCTGTTTTCTTACCCTCTAAATATGGTCTATTGTGATACTTGCGAAAAGGAAGTAAAACATTATAGAAAACACATACTCACAGTTAAACACACTTACAACATTCTAAATCAATTATCACCACTTCCTAAGAACAAAAAACATTGTAGTCTCTGTAATAGAGATATCCTAAAGAAGGGGTTCAAAGCCCATCTTAAAACAAACAAACACTTGTCAAAATTGTTTACTATTAAAAATACTGATGGTGCTTTCAAAAGACATTAAAATAAGTCTTTAACTTCAAACCTCCTGAACCAGAGTCTATAGTTGATGCTGTAGGAAGAGTTAAACCTGCTGTTCAAACGTTGATTGAAAAAACACTAAAATAAATGAAACCACTTAAATTTTATATGGGAGTAAAATTAGAAATGACAAAGGATGAAGGAGTTTAGATACACCATACATGAGAACTGAGCCACACTTTATATCTTCATATCAAGATTTTAAAACATCAGGAGTCTATGATGAACTTATTAAACAAGAGCAAGATGTGGATAATTCAATCGTAGGAAGTGGATTCAATATAGTGTGGCGGACACGAAAGCCCACTGGCGTGGTGACATCATTCCGCGCACCAAGTGGGCGGTGGCCACGCCCGAGGGGTAGGCGTGGCCTCAGGATATACACCGGGCGCACAGCCCGGAGCGCGCCAGTGCTACAGTGACCTCTTGTCAATAAAGACACTTTTGTTTTAACCGCGTTGTCCGCTTCCTCCTTGGTAGCAAGTAAGCGCGCGTAGCACCGCGCTTCAATAGGAAAAAAAATTTCATAGACATTCATATTCTTAAATCAGATCCTCTAAAAGCTTCTTCTTACATTGATTTACCTAGTGTTATCAAAAATAGAAAAGCAGTTATCAATATCAAAAATAAAGACAATAAATGTTTTCTCTGCTCCATTCTAGCACACTTACATCCTCCACATTTTCATGATGAAAGAGTATCTCATTATAAAAAATAGGAGAATACATTAAATACGAAAGATCTAAAGTTTCCTCTGGCTTTAAATGGTATTCCTAAATTTGAAAAGATGAATAAATTTATCAGTTAATGTTTATGGTCTAACAGAAACAAACAACATTCAGGTTTTAAAGCTTTCTGACAATTGTAAACAAACTCATATTAATCTTCTATATTTTAATTCAGAGGAAAATTCACATTATACATACATCAAAGATATTGCTAAATTAATAAAACCACAAGTATGTAAAAGAACAAATAAAATATATATTTGTTTGCGTTGTCTTAACTTATTCAATTCACAAGAAAGATTCGATAAACATTCAAATTATTGTGGTGATCATAAATCAACGGTAATCAATATGCCAAAACAAGGCTCAAAGATCACATTCAAAGATGAAAAGAAGACGATCAAACATCCGTTTGTAATATATGCTGATTTCGAAAGTATTCTAGAAAAAATAGATAATGCTTCTCCAGATCCAAAAGAATCATACACAAATAAATATCAAAAACATACTCCTTGCGGTTTTTGTTATTATATCAACTCATCCGTTGGTGATTAATATAACAAGTTAGAGGAGTATAGAGGCTCAAATACCCCAGAGGAGTTTGTGAAACGACTAGAAAAAGACTGTGTCCGATTAACCAAGATAATGACTAAGAAATTGTGATTTGAACAAATAAATCACCAACGTGTAAAAGAAACTCACTAGATTGATATACTGAGTTAAGAAAGTAAACCCAAGTCAAGAAAAAATATATATTCCATATTAAATGCCAAGTCTGTATATAAAAAAACAAGCCAAAAAGGCGTTTTCGTTTAAGTAAAGATATATATATAAAACGAGCCGAAAAAGCTCGAAAAGGTGTTTTAGTTTAAGCACAGTGATATATATAAAACACTCTGTTTTCTTACCCTCTAAATATGGTCTATTGTGATACTTGCGAAAAGGAAGTAAAACATTATAGAAAACACATACTCACAGTTAAACACACTTACAACATTCTAAATCAATTATCACCACTTCCTAAGAACAAAAAACATTGTAGTCTCTGTAATAGAGATATCCTAAAGAAGGGGTTCAAAGCCCATCTTAAAACAAACAAACACTTGTCAAAATTGTTTACTATTAAAAATACTGATGGTGCTTTCAAAAGACATTAAAATAAGTCTTTAACTTCAAACCTCCTGAACCAGAGTCTATAGTTGATGCTGTAGGAAGAGTTAAACCTGCTGTTCAAACGTTGATTGAAAAAAACACTAAAATAAATGAAACCACTTAAATTTTATATGGGAGTAAAATTAGAAATGACAAAGGATGAAGGAGTTTAGATACACCATACATGAGAACTGAGCCACACTTTATATCTTCATATCAAGATTTTAAAACATCAGGAGTCTATGATGAACTTATTAAACAAGAGCAAGATGTGGATAATTCAATCGTAGGAAGTGGATTCAATATAGTGTGGCGGACACGAAAGCCCACTGGCGTGGTGACATCATTCCGCGCACCAAGTGGGCGGTGGCCACGCCCGAGGGGTAGGCGTGGCCTCAGGATATACACCGGGCGCACAGCCCGGAGCGCGCCAGTGCTACAGTGACCTCTTGTCAATAAAGACACTTTTGTTTTAACCGCGTTGTCCGCTTCCTCCTTGGTAGCAAGTAAGCGCGCGTAGCACCGCGCTTCAATAGGAAAAAAAATTTCATAGACATTCATATTCTTAAATCAGATCCTCTAAAAGCTTCTTCTTACATTGATTTACCTAGTGTTATCAAAAATAGAAAAGCAGTTATCAATATCAAAAATAAAGACAATAAATGTTTTCTCTGCTCCATTCTAGCACACTTACATCCTCCACATTTTCATGATGAAAGAGTATCTCATTATAAAAAATAGGAGAATACATTAAATACGAAAGATCTAAAGTTTCCTCTGGCTTTAAATGGTATTCCTAAATTTGAAAAGATGAATAATTTATCAGTTAATGTTTATGGTCTAACAGAAACAAACAACATTCAGGTTTTAAAGCTTTCTGACAATTGTAAACAAACTCATATTAATCTTCTATATTTTAATTCAGAGGAAAATTCACATTATACATACATCAAAGATATTGCTAAATTAATAAAACCACAAGTATGTAAAAGAACAAATAAAATATATATTTGTTTGCGTTGTCTTAACTTATTCAATTCACAAGAAAGATTCGATAAACATTCAAATTATTGTGGTGATCATAAATCAACGGTAATCAATATGCCAAAACAAGGCTCAAAGATCACATTCAAAGATGAAAAGAAGACGATCAAACATCCGTTTGTAATATATGCTGATTTCGAAAGTATTCTAGAAAAAATAGATAATGCTTCTCCAGATCCAAAAGAATCATACACAAATAAATATCAAAAACATACTCCTTGCGGTTTTTGTTATTATATCAACTCATCCGTTGGTGATTAATATAACAAGTTAGAGGAGTATAGAGGCTCAAATACCCCAGAGGAGTTTGTGAAACGACTAGAAAAAGACTGTGTCCGATTAACCAAGATAATGAGAGAAACCAATAAACCAATGTCCTTGACGAGTGAAGAGAAAAGGGAATTTAGAAAAAACAATGTTTGTCATATTTGTGAGGAAAACATTGGCGAAGGTCTAAAGGTTAGAGATCATTGTCATCTCACTGGTAAATATAGAGGCCCGGCTCATCAAAGTTGTAATATTAATTATAATCTCCCCTCTTTCATTCCTGTCTTTCTTCATAACAACGCTCATTATGATACGCATCTATTTATTAATGAACTTTCAAAGACATCTGGGCACATTTCAGCAATTCCTAACACGGATCAGAAATACATTTCATTCACAAAAACAATTCACACATCTGCTATTACTCATATCAGATTTCTTGATACATTAAATTCATGGCAAGTCCATTGGCTAACTTGGTTCAAAATCTAAAAGAGTTTCCATGTCTTTCAGAGTATTTTTCAGATAAAGATTTATTAACACAAAAGGGAATTTACCCCTATGACTGACTATATGGACTCATTTGAGAGATTCAATGAAACACAACTTCCTTTAAAAGAAAATTTCTATAACAAATTAAACAACAGCCATATATCTGATAAAGATTATGTACACGCACAAAATGTTTGGGAAAAATATAACATCAAGAATCTTGGCGAGTATCACGATTTGTATCTCAAAACTGATGTGCTTTTATTGACCGATGTATTTGAAGCCTTTAGATCTGTTTGTCGCACTGGATATGGATTGGATCCTGCTCACTACTACACAGCACCTGGATTGGCTTGGAGCGCGATGTTGAAAATGACAAAACAAGTTTTGGATTTGATAACCGATGTTGATATGCTTTTGATGATTGAAAAGGCAAAAAGAGGTGGAATTTCACAAGTCTGCTCGAGTAGATACGCAAAAGCAAATAACAAATATCTTCCAAATTATGATTCAACAAAAAAGAGTTCTTACTTGATGTACTATGACGCAAACAACTTGTATGGCTGGGCAATGTCTCAAGCTCTTCCTCATGGTAAACTAGGATGGGTAAAGGAAAAAGACTACAAAAAGGTTTTACAAGATGTATGTATCTCTACACAAAAAGAATTGGATGATTCAAAGGTTGGTTATTATTTTGAGGTCGATTTAAAATATCCTGAAGAACTTCATATCAAACATAAAGATCTTCCATTTGCTTGTGAGAAAGAAAGTCCAAAGAAAGAATGGTTGAGTGATTATCAACGATCGTTTGATATAGGTGAATCCACAGAAAAATTACTTACTACATTATATAACAAGAAAAATTATGTTCTACACCAAAGAAATTTGCGACAATATTTATCAAAAGGTCTAAGAGTAGACAAGATCCATAGGGTTCTAAAGTTCAATCAAAGTCGTTGGCTAAAGGAGTACATTGATTTTGATACACAAAGAAGAACAGAGTCAAAAACAGATTTTGAGAAAGACTTTTATAAATTGATGAATAATGCGGTCTTTGGTAATACCATGGAGAACGTGAGGAAAAGACAAAATATCAGACTAGCAACATCTTGGGAACAAGCATCAAAATTAATTAATAGACCGAGTTTTACTAGAGCTGAGGTCTTTACTGAGAACTTTTGTGCGATCCATTTGATTAAAGAGAGTATTGAAATGGACAAACCTATTTATATTGGAACATCAATTCTTGATTTATCAAAGTCATTAATGTATGATTACTTTTATAATAACTTGAGGAAGAAATATCAAAATGATGTTAATCTACTTTATATGGATACAGATAGTTTTATTTTGAAAATTAATACTGATGATGTTTATTCAGACATGAAGGAGGACATCAATATCTATGACACTAGTAATTATAGTCCAGAGAGTGGATTGTTCTCTTCTAAAAATAAAAAGGTGATTGGAAAGTTCAAGGATGAATTGGGAGGAAGTGTTATGACTGAATTTGTGGGATTGAGGTCAAAGGCATATGCTTATAAATACATTGTGAATGACGTTGAAAAGACTGATAAGAAGTTAAAGGGTGTAAAGAAAAATGTTATTAAAGAAACAATAAACTTTGAAAATTATTATAATTGTTTAACAACAAAGAAAGAAAAGTTTAGAAAGATTAATGGAATAAGAAGTTATAAACATCAATTTTATTCAGAAGAGGTGAATAAGAAAGCATTGAGGGCTTTTGATGATAAGAGGTTTATTTTAGAAAATGGAATTGATAGTCTCCCTTATGGTTATAAGTGTTAAAATATATAGCAGTGATAAGATATATAAGTGATAAGATATATATAAGTGATAAGATATATAAGTGATAAGATATATAAGTGATAAGATATAGGTGATAAGATATATATAAGTGATAAGATATATATAAGTGATAAGATATATCAGTGATAAGATATATAAGTGATAAGATATATAAGTGATAAGATAATAGGGTTGGGGATTTTAAGGGGCTACCGCCGCCTTTTTTCTGAATATATAAATGATAGAACCAAGTATCAACCAAACCAAAGAGTGGAGGTGTAATCAACCTTGGTATATAAATGGTAAACATAACGAATGTGAAAAATATCAAAGAAAACTTATTGTAAAGGCAACTGGTAAAAAAGTTCACAAAACAAATAAGAGACTTAATTTAAATACCGGTGAATTGGGTAAAAAAGATGGAAATATTTTTGAGTGGACGGAAAACTTTGATGGTTGTCAGGAAAATATATACTTTAATTTTAAAATGGTGTGTGGCACTGGAGGCGCTCAAACAAGAACGTTGAGGGAGGTGTATCATTTTATCTTAGCCCAGTTAAAATATCTTGATAAAGAAGCAAACTCAAACATCTTTTTTGTTAATATTGTTACGGACCCGGGGGACGGCACTCCCGTTAGCAAGGGGGGTTTAATCCCCTTGTGTTGTTAAGCTGGCCGTCCGAACGGTCCTGGTACTTGTAACGCTCTTTTGCGGGGTGGGATTGATCAGGGTTATTGGTCCAGGTATTAGCCCGAATACCTTTATCAATCCCTCCGCAAAACAGGGAGACAAGTACCACTCGAATCCCGGACAAGATGGAGTTTGCCGAGTGGTTTAGCAATCCAGAATCCGAGCCGTTAGCAATTGGGAATCGTTAGAGGTTCGGGAATCGCGGCACGCTGTCGGTGCCCTGCGTGAGCGTCCACGCTCCAGTGCAGTGGCGAAAACCCTGTCGTCAGTGCTGGTTGGTATCGCGTCTCTCTCCGGTGCTCCTTTCTCATGCGTCCTTGCTCATCTGCCTCTCACCGTGGCTCTTCAATCTCCTCCCGCGTCTCTCTGGTGGGGACCTCACGCCAAGGGTTTTATAACCACGCCCGTGGAACTTTCTTGAACCCTCTAGATGTTTCTTGCCACGCCCTATCAAGCCATGCCCACCGATTCCTGGTTGGACGTTAGGGGCTCTCTGGCTCCACCTTTCATGACGAGGTGGGGCCACGTCCTTCTTCTCCGATCCTGGCCTCGTGGGCAATGGAGTTTTGGCGCGAAGAAAACAGCCCAACTGTTACCGGCAGCGAACGCTGCCTTACCGCTACTGCACTTGAAGAGCGGGAGACGATTGGGGAAAATTGAAAGGGGAACTATCTTATTTGATTGATGCAACGTAGAGTCGACTATTGGAAACACAGCCTTACCTGAAACACATACTAATGACATAACGATTGAGAGGTCCTATGGTTCGCTACGTGTTGTACATGGACTAACTAAGGTGCAATCTTTAATTAACAGCCAATTAAGGGGAAATGTACACAGGGGTTATTTATAAGGGAATTTACTACTAAATTTACATGTGAAGGTTCTAAAAACCGTAACAATATATTAGATGGTGATGGAAGTGGTAAGAGAATTAAATTATTTCCTACGCATAAACAAATATTTGTAGGATCGATGTTTGAGTGGTCGACTAGACAATCTGCCAGTGTATAATGACCTGTGCTCAGTGTCAATAGTAGAAGAAGGATCATAGGTTCATAAGGCTAGAAGGATCATAGGGGTAAATGTTAGGAGGTTCATAAGGGGGTAGCAGTAATGGGGGGGTGAGAGGTAGCAAATATTCGTAGGATCATGGTTTGAGTGGTCTAATGAACAACATTGAGGATAAGAGTAGGTTATCTTTTGCTATAGCTAGTATGTCAAAAGGCCAAAAGGTTCGTAAAGATCAGGGTGGCAGAAATAGAGGTGTTAAGGGGAGATGAGGGAAAGTGAGGGTGAGAGGAAAATTTACATGTAAGTGAATGGAGATTTGGGGGTGTCCCAGGAACAACATTTATCATCTACTATCATCTGTTTGGGAGTGCTCCAATTTAGGAATTTATTGTTATTTGACCTTGTTTTTTTTTGTTACCGGCGTTTCTTGATAAAGCCAGCATTTTCTTGTACATTTTAAACTCGTCTCTGTTTGAGTTGATTTAATGCAGGATTTAGGACTACCGCTGGAACCGTGAAGGGAAGCGCTCCTGTTTCTCCCCCTCCCTCTTGTTTCCCCACGTGTATTCTCCGCCATTTGAACTGAACGCCTCGGAGTAACAGCTTGTTTGGTCATCCGTGCTACCCTTAGTTGTTTATCAAGGGTAGTCACGTGACAATATTAAAGGACGTAATCATTATTTTGAAAATGATATTACTAACAAAAAACCGAGGCTAATTCCTTTCTTACGCGTTATTAATATTAGTGCCGAACAACTCTTATATCATTGATTCATGAACCATACACCACTTCAATCCATTAACTTCACATTCACGACACTGGGATTAAAGTATTATGGTTATATTTACTATATTATTATTATTATTCTTACGAAAACAATACTACTGAAACGATAACACTACTGTATTAAGAAACCTGGGTTTAATTTGTCCGAAGCAGGCCAAAGATGAGGCATAACGCCTAATGCCTATACATACCGTACGGTATTGTTGGAAGACCGATGCTTTCGATATTTCATGGTCATTTTAACAATCGGTTTGTTTGTGTTTCACATTGAATGAAAAACGTGAAGGTAGAGCATGGCGATTGTGATATATGACAGGTTCGACGATATGTTCGGGTGAACGGCATACAAATAAAAATGGCGGTTTGTGGAGAGTCAGCCGTCGTGCTGCCGTAATGACATCAGACATAATCACATCACCCTGTCATGTGACCAGATCCTGAGCTCTAATTGGTATACGTTTGAGGGGACATACATAAACACATACATACAGATAAACACTGTTCTGGACTGCTTTGCCTTATGGGCCACGCCGTAAAAACAAAGGTTCTGTAATATTAACAGTGAAATAAAAAATTGTGGAGACCAAATACTTTTGTCAATTTCAATTTTTAGACAAAATTGTGAGTTATTTTTTAAAAGTGCAAGGGTGCCAATATTTTTGGCCAATATACTGTAGTTTGCTGGAAAATGCCGCGAATGTCGAAATCACGATTGTGGGGCATTGTTGCAATGGGAAAAGGGGGATAGGTTCTCAGCAGATCCTGATTCGCGGTAAATCCCATGAATGTCGACACCGCGAATGTCGGGGCATTGTTTTAATGGGGGAAACAAAAGATAGGTTCCCTGCAGTTCTTGATTCAAAATGGAAAATCTCACAAATGTGAAACTGCAAATGTCAGGGCATTGTTTCAATGGGGAAAAGAGGGATAAGTTCCGATAGGCCGGATCCTGATTCATAGGAGAAAAATTTTTCAGTTAAAAATGTTTTAGACCGTGAATGCACAGGATTAGTTTCATAAAATATGCTTGAATAATAAAAAAAAACACGACACCAAGTACCGTTTCCGATGTTTATTGAAGGAATGCGATTACAGTTTATTGAAATTGTTCAACCATACGGTGCGAAAAAAAACACCATGCACCGTTTCAAATTTTCATTTTACAAACACACACAACTTTTCAGATAATGGTGATGATGGTGAAGAATTCAAATCCAGCAAACTCCTCGACTGATGAGTCGAGGCTCTGAAGCCAACCGAGGTGAGGATGCCAATGAGTCGTGCACCAAAAATAATGTCGTAAGCCATGGGCTACTAGAGATGCCCAACTCAGCCCTTCAAAGAACATGGCTCTGGAAACAATATCACCATGTAGTAGAGGTTTAGAGCAGCACTCAAGGTGGGTGAACTATCAGATTGTAATCTGGAAGAGGGCCCATATCGCGAAATACGATATTCCAGATGCAACCGTTGTCCATGGATGGGAGTTGAGGGATGGCAAGCTGGAGCCACTATGGAAATGTAGGAATGTACACAGGAAATGATCTGACACAACAGCTCATCGATATCATCGACAAACTACCAGATTCTGAGGATGTGGACTCAGATGAGTCGGATGCAGAACTGCCAGATATCCTATATCAGTTTGGTGGAGACAGCACTCACAGTGATCAGGATTGACAATGTTCATCAGTGAATGAACTCTGTGCCCGTTTGTTATATTGTTATGGATATGAGAATTGTGTTTAATTGTTGCAAAATATCACCCTCCTTCCTCCATTTGTTGTGTATAAAGGTCAAAGGTCGTTCCCGTAGTTATTCCATATACAATCACGCAGCAAATAATAGATTTCCTTTGTTCAGTAGTTATCTCCTTATTATGTGTATTAGGTTAAGGTTCTGTCTTCCCACTAGTTAACACTGCATTGCACCAAATGAAATAAGGTAGAATCCCCTTTCAATTGCCACCAAAACTAAATTGCCGGCAGCGTTCGCTGCCCTTTGGCTGGGGCTCGCTCAAATCGCCCCAAAACCTTCTTTACGCACATGGTTAAGCTGGAGAAGAAGGAGGAGGAGCCGTCGGATCATGGGCGTGGCACCACCTCGTCATCAAAGGTGGAGCCAGCGAGCCCCGACCAGCCAACCAGGGCGGATGAAATACCATCACGGGCATGGCGCGCATTGATCTTGATGCGCGTTATATAAGCGCCCGCGCAAGCCTTTTCGCGGCAGATGCGTGACCCAGCTGAGTTCTGCACAAGCGATTTTTCTGCAGAGAGCCGCTTCAACCAGCCCCGTTTCAACCTACCGCACGGAGCCCTGACGCGCTGCTGTGAACCAACCTGCCGGTGCGCGGTGTACAGCCAAATACTTGGAGCTGCCGGCTCATCGCTTCCCGCCCGGAGTGGACCTGCTCGCTGTGCCCTGTGAAATAAGGCACCGTTTCACCATAGGGATGCCGGTGGGGGAATTAGAAGAGGGGTTAGGGGTAACCCAGGACCACAGGGAATTAGAAGAGGGGTTAGGGGTAACCCAGGACCACAGGGAAGTGTGAAACGGTGCATGATTCCACCTGCTCATCCCTCCAAACCATTCCTGCCATTCCATCCTCTTGTGTACGTGAGTTTGTTTTGTTTGTTCTGTCCTGGGGTTGTAAGTAAGACTGCCATAGGTAAGCTCGCGTTGCACTGTGTCCTTCTGGTCCGTCCCTCTTTCTGAAATTATTTTCTTATTCTTCCTTCTCCCTTGGTTTCTTTGAATTGTAAATAGTAGTAATAAATTATATTCGTATTTCCTACTTCTGTCTTCCTCTTCTTCACATCCGTCGTCTTTGTGATTTCCCAATTGAAAACCTGTGGCGTGATTTTGGCCAACGTTTCAGAATCGGGTCTAGTCCTTGGTAATAGTTCGTGCCGCGGTTGCTAAAACCGCTCGGCAATTAACATCTGTCCGCGGTACGAACGGGGCTGCGCACCTACCTTTCCGGAGGTAGCTGTGTAGCGTCAGGAGCGGAGACGGCCAGTGAAAATAGAAGGGGGGATTAACCCCCCTACACCCCCTCCCCCCCCCCCCTTAAGGAGAGTGCCGTACTCCGGTTCCGTAACATATGGTGTCGGGAGCGAGATTCGGACCTGAAGCGCTTCGTGCGCTCAAATTACGAGTGGCCCAAAATTGTTTTATAACATCCTAAATTTAGAAATCGTGCCATGGATGGTCAAGGCGACGGGATGCCGGTGGGGGAATTAGAAGAGGGGTTAGGGTTAACCCAGGACCACAGGGAAGTGTATATGGGGGTGAGAGAAGAGGAGAGCAATGAAGATGTGGTTGCGGGGGTATCAGGTGCGCAAGATGGCGCCCTCGCGCATGTGGTTGTAGAAACGCAAAATGGCGCCTCGCACCTGGCTACGGCGGCCGCACCCGCTGCACAAATGGGAGGGATTGACATGCAGGCCCTCATTGCGCAGCTGCAGGCCGCCGTGCAAATGGGAATAGGAGAACAATTCGTACGAATGGAAAACAGTATGGGGGCAATGAGGAACGAAGCACGGGGTACCAGTGAGCAATTGGGAGCAATGAGGGACGAAGCGCGGGGTACCAGCGCCCAAATTGGGAAGTTGGACAAAAAATTTGAGGGTTTAGACAATAAATTTGAGGGGTTAGACAACGGGATAAAAGGGGTGAAGAATGGGTTAACAGGGCTAGAAGACAAGATGGAAGACAAATTGCGGGAAACAGGGGAGCAATCCGCCCGGGAAATCAAACAGATGGGGAACCAGATAGAGGAGGTGAAAATCGGGTTGGAAGGTAAAATGGATGCTCAGAGGAATTAATTGGAACAGATGAGGGCGGCATCTACTAAAGAAATGGAGGAGATGGGGGAGGAGACAAGACGAGGTGTGGGCGAGGAGGTCTCGGGGGTACGCGAGGAGGTAAAGCGAGGTGAGAAGCGTATGGAGAAAGAGGTGAGAAGTAGTACGGCTAGGTTACAGGAGGGCATAGAAGATCTGACGAGGGGAGTGGAGCAGCTGACGGTGGGACAAAAGGAATTAGTGGATCAGGTGGAAAAGAACACTGCGGTACTAGGAGGGTTGAAAGCGACACAAAAAGAAATCAAAAATGAATTAATAGCGACGAAGGGGGAATGTCGGATGGTACATGAGGGGTTGACAAAGAGGTTGGACGAGGTGACAGAGGCAATGGAGACGCAGGACCGGGAGGTGAGGACGCACATAGAAACTGTCAAGGTGGCTTTAGAGGACGAAATTGAGGAGACGCACCGGGAAATAAAAGAGGTGAAGCAAAAGTTAGAGGAAGTGGAAGAGGGGGTGAGTGAAATTAAGAAGAGACAGAGGGAAACTAAGAAAGAGATAAAGGAGGAAGTGATGGAATATGTACAAGGTCGGTGCTCAAATCGTGATGGTGTGCTTGCTAACCAAATAAAGAGTTTGCAGGTGGCGGAGGAGGTGCGGAGACGAGGTGCCAAGGTGAGTGGCGATATACTCGGAAATGTATATGGTGTGAGGGGAGATTCAGTCGGCTTGGGGGTTGGTTTGGACCCGGGTGTTCGTGAGAGGCCGCTGGCAAAGTGTACGACAGGTACAGAGTGTGAAGGAGGAGGTGTGCGAGGATGTCCGACGATGGGGTGTGTGAGGAAAAAGGGCGTGCCGAGGAGTGAGTGTGCTGTTGCGAGTGAGTTGGTCGTAGCGCGTGTGCGGGGGGGGGGCACATGGAAGCGCGGGATGGGGAGTGTTACAGGGGATGTAACAAAAGAGTGCACACCTGTGGTGAGTGTTACGGAGGGTGTGACAGGAGAGTGTGCGCAGGAGGATGCACGAAAAAGGTGTGTAACGGAGGGGTGCATGATAAAAGAGTGTGCGGTCGAGAGTAAGGGTGAATGCGCGACCGAGTGTGGTGGTAAGAGCGACGAGAGTGACACGGAGTACGAGTTGGTTGTAGCAGGTGAGAGAGGATGCACACCTGGAATGGAAGGATGCACACCTGGAATGGTAGAGCGCGTATGGGAATGCACACTGGAGTTAGTAGTGAAGCACGTAATTGGGTGTGCGGAGGAGAGCCCACCCGTGGTGGTCACAGAGGATGTGACCGAGGAGGGGGCGCGAAGAGGTGTGTTGGTAAGGTGTGCGAACGACGAGTGTGTGCTAAAGTGTGCGGTGGTCAGGTGTGTGACGAAGTCTGTGAGCGGAACAAGTGCAATAACGAAGTACGCAGGGTGTACGGGCGGCGTTGGAGCACCGGGCTCAGTGAGGATGAAAGGGGTCGCGTATGCGTGTGAGCCTGCAGGTGAAGCATCGGCGGTAACCGGGTTAGGGTGCCTTCACATACACGGATTATTCTTACGAGTCCTTACGGATCGCCAACTCGTAGTCAATCACAAGCATCCGTAAATAACGGAAGATGATTTTTGACATGTCAAAAGTTGTTGCGAGTTGTGACGAGTTATCTACAGATACCAGCGTGTTATTTACGGATGCTTGTGATTGACTACGAGTTGGCGATCCGTAAGCACTCGTAAGAATAATCCGTGTATGTGAAGGTTGCATTAGCGGTTAGATCGACTTGTAGCCGAAGCGAGCCCTCGGTTCGTGCCGGGCGTTGTGCGCCGCGGGAACCAGAGGGGATCGTAACCGCGGCGGTTTCAAAGGAACCGCCGTGCGGGATCCACGCCAGGCCTCGCTCCGAACGGTCGCATCCATGCTCCACTAGGCGGAGCGGGCGGCCCGATCGGAAGGGTCGCCACGGCAACCCCTGGTGGTTGAGACGTCCCGGCAGGGCGAGATCGGGCCATCGGACGACTCGGTGCCGAGATGGTGCGTGGAATCTCGGCCCGAGAAAACCTTCCCTGAACCAAGTGCCGGACGGATCCAACCGCCGGCAACAAACCACCCGCATTCCTTGCTCGGTTTTGTGAAGCCGAGCTTTGGAGATGAATTGGCGCACCGAGAGGCTCAAGTGAGTAGACGTGTGAGGATGATAGCAGTAGTGAATTTGAACAGCAAAATTTGTGATTGGCAAAAATTTGATGATTGGCAGATGATTGGCAAATTTTTGATTGGCTGAAATTGGATGGGCCAAATTGGTAGTGGGACGTGCCCGATGTGGGGGGATGGCAACTCTGCCATCCCACACAGCGGGGGCAAAGGAGCAATAGCCATGGGGTTTGGCAGTGAAAACTAGCCCGGGAGGGTTAGGATAATGATAGGGATCTAGAGATTGACCATAGGTAACGGTAAGGTTAAGTAGCGACTTTGGACAGGTAGTTGGGGACATAGAGAGGGTAGTTGGATGATAATGATGAGGGAGCGCAATAATGTAAGGGGCGACGGGGAAGCGCGAGTTTTAGCGGGGCACCAGGTAGGTCAGATGATGCCGTGTGTTTGAGGATCGGAAGTGTATTGAGCAGTATATGAGTGAATAATTGTGATTGTGAGCATGGAAGTGTATGGAGCAGTGAGTGAGGAACAATTGTGATTGCACAGGTGTGCAACTGAACAGGTGTATGGAGCAGTGTATGACTGAGTAGTGGTGATTGTGTATTGTGTTGACCAAATGGTCCAGGGAAGAGGAGGGTGCAGGAAGCACCAGTAGGAGTGATTGCACAGGTGTGCAACTACAGGTGCATGGAGAATGGTTGTGTGGAATACATGGAGTATGGAATATATGGAGTATGGAATGGATGGTCGTGGAGTGAGTATGGTGGAAACTGGAGTGTAGTGGATGGTGCGAAGGTGTGGATGGGGGAAAGGAGGATGGACCCCATCACGAATACCCGGGGAGGGTAGTTTAAGCGTTACGTAGAGGGTACAGGTAAATTGTGGTTGGATATTGGCATCTGTGGTGCGTGTGGAAGAATGGAGTTTGGATGGGTGCATTAGTGACGTGGAAATGGCTGGGCGTGTGGCATGTTAGTATGTGTAGTTGAATGGGCACTCCACCACTGTGAGGATGTCGGCCAGGTGAGGCCGCAGGTGGGCTCTGGGAGCCGGTAGAGTTGTGGATGGGGCCCGAGGATCCGGAGGACGGACCCGGGTAGCCCAATGCCAGAGGGCACCGAGTGGGGAGAGCGCCAGAGGGCCTTCCCCAGGTAGATAGGTTAGGATAAGGAGCAGGTAAGCTCGGAGGCAACTGCAGTGGTGGAGGTGTGCAGGTGGGTAGACCTGCTGGGGGAGCCACACGACTCAGTCCTGAAATTGTGCAAGGGCACAGGGAGTTGAATCGGGGGAGTGAGACCCCAAATTGATGAAGCACCACAGTTTGGTCAATGGGAATTTGGTTCTTAAAACCGCATAGAGTAAGTTGGCCAATGGATTGGCAGGGAAAGACCCCGGGTAGTGTAAAGTGTGTTAATGTCATTTAGAAGATAGTTAGGATTGAAATCTCCTCGCACCATCCGCATCCACTCACCTGAGATGACGTGACTCCACACCATGCCAGGTTTGATTATTTTTTTGGTGCAAATGTTTGAAATGTGAGACGCATCATGACGTGGGTGTGACATTGTTTGTTGTTC
This sequence comes from Myxine glutinosa, assembly GCF_964187855.1. Classification (NCBI taxonomy): domain Eukaryota; kingdom Metazoa; phylum Chordata; class Myxini; order Myxiniformes; family Myxinidae; genus Myxine; species Myxine glutinosa. The sequence continues at coordinate 97,472,993 of NC_136272.1, forward strand.
CATCTCTCCCTCCTTATGAGGATTGATGATGAATTGGGTGATGGCAAATTTGGTTAGAGGGATTTTGGGGACGAATTTGGTATAGAAGAGATAAGGGGAAGACGTGACAGTAGTGACGAATTTGTAAATGTGTAGATTTTTGTAAATATGGGGTAAGGGCAAGGGTAGAGTAGGTAACAGGGGGGGGTGACGTACGGTAGGGACGAGCTTTCTCACTTCGCTCTCCGTACGCACCTCGTCTTGCATTGCCTTGTTTGATGTGTACCCTTGTGACCATACCCCTCGCTCACCTATCTTCTCCCCCCCCCCCCTTGTCTCCCACCCGAGGACTGTGCGCCACTGGGCGCCGAGGGGAGCATGTGGGAGTCCGCCATTGTGTGCCCGAAACTCCCGCAACCAGCTGTCTGCATCGATGCACCACTTATGGACCACATGTCTGTGGCTGAGCACCACTTATGGACCCCATGGGTGGGGGCATGGCCCCTCTGCTGGAACCGGCCATGATGGCCCGAAATCTTGCTGGCGGACCTTGGTCACAGGGCACCTATGCCACACAGTTGAACCACACATAGTCGGCCCTGTGGGCCATAAATAAAAAATGGACACGGTTGTGCACTTTTATGTCCAAATAGGCCGCCAGTAAGAAGAACAAGTTGACAACATCTGGAAGAACGACAATGGCCAGCAGAGGGAGCCGAAGAGGAAGACCGGCACCATGGGTTTTTTTGTTTTTTTTATTGAACTGTGGTGACTGTGCACCGATTGGTGCGTGATGGTGCTTTATGGTGCGGTTTTGGTGCTTTCTGGTGCGTCGATGCAGCACAGGCTGTCTCCTCCCCCCCACCCCCCCCCCCCCCCCCCCCCAAAATAACAATCGCAGGTCCTGGGTTGCGTTTTGTAAATACAAGTAGCGTAACTGTAAATAATGCTCCCCCGTCGTTCATGTTGTAGTTTGAAGACAATTCTGCAATTCAGTTAGCTGTGGGCGTAAGTCTGTTAGGCAGGGTGCAATGCAGCAGCGGGACATATTTATTTGTGTTTTAAAACTGTCACACTCAGGGTCAGGTTAAATGTAGAGGGAACTACACCTACGTGCCACACTAAAGGTAAAAGTAATAGGCCCGGGACGTGCCTAAGAGGAGGAGGGTGCAGTGTTATGGATATAAGAATTGTGTTTAATTGTTGCAAAATATCACCCTCCTTCCTCCATTTGTTGTGTATAAAGGTCAAAGGTCGTTCCCGTAGTTATTCCATATACAATCACGTAGCAAATAATAGATTTCCTTTGTTCAGTAGTTATCTCCTTATTATGTGTATTAGGTTAAGGTTCTGTCTTCCCACTAGTTAACACTGCATTGCACCAAATGAAATAAGGTAGAATCCCCTTTCAATTGCCACCAAAACGAAATTGCCGGCAGCATTCGCTGCCCTTTGGCTGGGGCTCGCTCAAATCGCCCCAAAACCTCCATTACGCACACGGTTAAGCTTGAGAAGGAGGAGGAGCCGTCGGATCATGGGCGTGGCACCACCTCGTCATCAAAGCTGGAGCCAGCGAGCCCCAACCAGCCAACCAGGGCGGATGAAATACCATCACGGGCATGGCGCGCATTGATCTTGAAGCGCGTTATATAAGCGCCCGCGCAAGCCTTTTCGCGGCAGATGCGTGACCCAGCTGAGTTCTGCACAAGCGATTTTTCTGCAGAGAGCCGCTTCAACCAGCCCCGTTTCAACCTACCGCACGGAGCCCTGACGCGCTGCTGTGAACCAACCTGCCGGTGCGCGGTGTACAGCCAAATACTTGGAGCTGCCGGCTCCTCGCCTCCCGCCCGGAGTGGACCTGCTCGCTGTGCCCTGTGATTCCACCTGCTCATCCCTCCAAACCATTCCTGCCATTCCATCCTCTTGTGTACGTGAGTTTGTTTTGTTTGTTCTGTCCTGGGGTTGTAAGTAAGACTGCCATAGGTAAGCTAGCGTTGCACTGTGTCCTTCTGGTCCGTCCCTCTTTCTGTAATTATTTTCTTATTCTTCCTTCTCCCTTGGTTTCTTTGAATTGTAAATAGTAGTAATAAATTATATTCGTATTTCCTACTTCTGTCTTCCTCTTCTTCACATCTGTCGTCTTTGTGATTTCCCAATTGAAAACCTGTGGAGCGATTTTGGCCAACGTTTCAGACTCGGGTCTAGTCCTTGGTAATAGTTCGTGCCGCGGTTGCTAAAACCACTCGGCAATTAACATCTGTCCGCGGTACGAACGGGGCTGCGCACCTACCTTTCCGGAGGTAGCTGTGTAGCGTCAGGAGCGGAGACGGCCAGTGAAAATAGAAGGGGGAATTAACCCCCCCCCCCCCTTAAGGGGAGTGCCGTACTCCGGTTCCGTAACAATATTGAATACATTACCCAGTATACGTCGCTTGCTGGTAGCTTGTTCATTTGTTAATGTGTATACATTATGTCAGGCTAGTTTCACTCTTCATGATATTCGTAATCTTTATAACTATATGTTACATTAAAGAAACATAAAATATATAACTGGTACATGAGTTGTTGACGTATTGAATCGCATGAATGTATGCTCGCTGCTTTGCTTTCATTTATTAACGAGCGCCATTTTTGAACTTGCCATAACTTTGTCAGTTTATGTCAGAAAATCATCGTTGTAACATCAAATGTTAGGTACGTGGACACAGTTTAATTTTATATATGAAGGACCACATATGCACTTCAAACAAAAGTAAATGTAGAAACCATCATTTTTGTGATGCGCTAGATCTGTACATGGGGTGCGGCCATGTGTAGGCCAATAACTCGGACGAAATATTTCTGAAACGTGATAATATTGATTTCAGAAGAACCAGCAGAAGCTAAGCTTTCATGTGGTACCTCACTTGTATGTATTACTGCTATTTGACCGCACAAATTACTGATATACTATTACTGCTAAACGGACCATTTTGAGCGTATCTCGAAATATTATGCCAAAACAACAAGTTCATCCCAACTTATGCAACGTTAACATTCGATTTAATGTTCAGAATACTCTATGGTCTGGGGCATCAGAAATGAATCGTGTCAGAAAACAGAGGCAGGACAGGGTGATGATGTGGTTGAGCTGGAGGGACCAGGGTGGAAGAAATACGTGATGGAGAGCTTCCTGGCACATTACTCCAAGTGTATGTGCAGCTCTTGTATGGGGGATTCACGTCATCCAACTCCTCTTAAACTTGAGGTAGTGCTTCATGACTGGGTCGATTTTCTTGCATATTGTCAGCATTTGCCCACATGTCCTGCAGCACTTCAACCAGGAACTTGACCGTGAGATGGGACATTTGCTTGCAAGCCAGCTTTTTGTGGTGCACCTCCTATTCCTCTTTTTGTGGTGCACTTTCTTGGTGAAAATCTTTTTCAAGCGCTTCGTCCACTTTTTCAAACAGAAAACAGTCCAGCGGACAGCCAAAGTAACGAATAGAGCACGAAGGATGCTTTCGTAGGTAACTTCCATGATCTCTTCTTCTTTATCATTTTCCATTGAAATGTCGTCCAGCGATTCTGAAGGATTTGGGTTTGCAATGAGGAAAACATAGGTCAAAGGAAAGAGAAATTTTTACTTGGACGACTTTGAAATTAAACTAAGCAAACCAAACCCAGATCAGTCGTTCATCTCACCAAATTCCTCTGAGGTTTAACATGGCAAAGGTTGGTGCCACTTGTGAGAGTGGAAAATAATTACGACTCCAACATTTCAGTGCGAAACTAAAACGAGGACGAATATCATTTAAAATAACAAAAATCATCGTTATACAAGTAGTTCTTCTCAACCTGTTGTTACCTCTGCCACCAAAGGTGGATGGAGGTTATGTTTTCACCCCTGTCTGTTTGTCTGTCCGTTTGTCTGTGAACAAATTATCTCAAAAAGTTGTGGACGGATTCGGACCAAATTTGGCAGAGATGTAGCGTATGTGACAAGGAGGAAATGATTAGATTTTGGTGAAGATCCGGATTCGGATCCGGCTCCCATAATTTTTTGAGGTGATTCTTCACCATTGGGAGACAGGGCCAAAAAGGATACATAGCAGGATATCTCAAAAAGTTGTGGACGGATTTGGACCAAACTTGGTGTACCGGTTGGGTGTCTGACAAGGACGATTCGATTCAATTTTGGCGAAGATCTGAATATGGATTCGGATATGAGAATTTTTAAAATTTTCAAGTGATTCTTCACCATTGGGAGATAGGGCCAAAACGATACATAGCAGGATATCTCAAAAACTTATGGGTGGATTTGGACGAAACTTGTTGGACAGGTTGTATGTGTGACAAGTAAGAATCGATTCTATCTACCCATCCCAACTCTCTCTTCCTCATATGTGGTGATTTCAATTGTCACCATGCCAGTTGGCTGGGTGTGGGTACCTATCTCACCAGCCATGGCTCTTCAGCAAAGGACTTCTGCGACTCACTGGGAGTGAAATAATCTGTCAATTTCCCGACCCGGATCTCAGTCAACGGAGCATCTTCTCTTCTGGACTTGGTTATGACTAACTTCCCTGAAAATGTCTGCTGCTCTTCTTCTGCTCCAATCGGCTCATCTGATCATGTGCTTGTTAAAGTGGACATCTCTCTGACCATTCTCAGAGAGCCTCCTCAGCGTCGACGAGTCTGGCATTTCACTCAGGCCAACTGGCACGGTCTTCAAGCAGCCATCAATCATCTGGACTGGTCTCCCATCTCTACCGCCTCTGACATCAACTCATCCTGGGAAGTCTTCCAAAGAAAATTGCTCTCTCTCATGCACAGATTTATCCCATCTCGTCTTCAGTTGTCATACCCTTCCTCCCGTCCATGGTACACGGAATCTTGTGGTGAGGCTGTTGCCCAGAAACAACTTGCTTTCGTCTCCTGGAAAGCAAATCCAACGGAAGGAAATCTCATTTCCTTTCACAAAGCCCGAAACAAGTGTGTGTCCACCCTCAGGAGAGCCAGGAACCAATATCTCTCCGTTCTCAAGACCGAACTCTCGTATCTGTCTCCCTCTTCCAAATCCTGGTGGCGTCTGGTCAAATCTGTTTCTGGTGTTTGTTCCCCCTCCATCCCCTCCCTCACCTCAAATGGCTACACGGCTGACTCCGCACGTGAAAAAGCTGAATGCCTCAACTCTGTGTTTGCCTCTAAATCTTGTGTCCCAAACCCATCCCTCTCTGTACCCACCGTACCCAGTCGTACCCAGCTGCTCCTGGATGCTGTGACGTTTCCTCCTGACAAGGTAGAAAAGTTTCTGTCAACTCTCGACTCTGATTCTGCAACTGATTCTGGACCTGATGGCATCAGCCCACGGGTCCTAAAATCCTGTTCTTCCGCTCTTTCACTCCCTCTCTCTGTTCCCTTCACCCTCTCTTTTGCTCAAGGTCATCTGCCATCTGCTTGGAAATCAGCCAACATCACCGCTTTGCACAAAAAAGGTGCAAAAACAGATCCTAGCAACTACAGACCAATCAGCCTTCTCCCAATTTATCAGCAAAGTCATGGAATCCATCATTGCTTCAGATATGAAATCTTTCCTCTTCTCCAATGGCTTGATCTCTGATCATCAATTTGGTTTCATACCTGATCACTCTACTCTGGACATGCTGCTTCTGCTTTCTCAACAATGGATGGAGGTCCTCAATGCCAAACAGGAAATTAGAGCTGTCTCCCTTGACATATCACGTGCCTTCGATACGGTCTGGCACCCTGCTCTGCTCACCAAACTCTCCTCCTTTGGTATCCATGGAAATCTCCACGCATGGCTGGCGGACTTCCTCTCTAGTCGTAGTCAACGAGTGGCCCTGAATGGGTTTCTCTCATCTCCTCTTCCTGTTCAGGCTGGAGTTCCACAAGGCAGTGTTCTGGGCCCTGTGCTTTTTCTGGTCTTCATCAATGATCTCTCTGACTCTCTTGAAAATCCTCTATATCTCTTTGCTGATGACTCTACTCTCTGTCGCTCCATTCCTCATCCCTCAGATCGGCAGTCTGCAACCTCCTCACTCTCTGCAGACCTGGACAACAACACAGACTGGGCAAACAAGTGGAACATGTCTTTCAATCCTGACAAATCTCACACTCTTACGATGTCTCTCCGAAAAGACCGACTGGACAACCCTCCCATCCACTTTCTGAATAATCCTCTCCAAGAAGTTCTGTCACTCAAGCTTTTGGGTCTCACTATCTGCAATGATCTTTCCTGGGAAAACCACATTTCAAATCTGGCCTCCAAAGCCAGTCGCCGACTGGGCATCCTCCGTCGTGCAAAGTCCTTCCTTGGCACACCTGAGCTCCTCACCACATACAAGGCTTTTATCCGCAGCTCAATGGAATACTGCTCTCCCCTCTGGGCTGGTGCTCCTGCCTCACACCTAGCTCGTCTTCACGCTGTTGAAACCAAAGCGTTCAGAATCATTGGAATCTCCCGCGATGAAGCTAACTCAAAGGGCCTTTCACTCACTCACCGCAGGCAGGTTGGTGGTCTTTCCGTCTTCTACCGACTCCTCTCTGGCCTTGCCTCCCCAGCTCTCTCTGGGCTCTGTCCCCAAAATATTCCTACAGGTCGCACAAGATCTGCCTGCAACTCTTATGGTTAAACTGCCAAAATCAAGACTCTCTGCTCACCTTCACTCCTTCATTCCTCTTTTCTCCCGCCTCTGGAACAAACTCCCTCACTCTCTTCAATCCCACTCCTCCCTCCAGGTCTTTAAAACGGCTGTTCACCACCATCTCTTATCTTCCCCCATCCAAAACCTTGATCTTTTCTACCCCCGCTAATTTCACCCCAAATCCACTTTTTTGAAATACCAACTTCTGTCCTGGAAGTCCTTGGTGTCCTTGGTGTCCTTGTGTTTTATACTTCTCCCACCCCCACCCCCACCCCCTTTCCCACGCCTCCTCCCCCCAATCCCTCTCCCTCCCACACATCTCCCTGCTCTCAAATGTTGTGTTTGTGTGCTTCCCCTTCTCTCCCCATCTTGTCTTCCGCTCCCTATTTTTATATATTTTGTTTGTCTGGTTGATTTGTTTGTGAAATAAATGTTAGCTCTTTCACGAGCCTCGATTCGGTATACAAAAAAAAAAAAAAAAAATTTTTTACCTTTAATTTCTGGCAGATCAGTTCGCTAAATTTAACCTTTAGTGGACTATTTTATTGTCAATTTACTTCATAAATGAACAACTCATCCTCAGAAATATATAAAACTGTTCTTCGCCGAATAACGTCCTCACAACACCCAAACGCGGGATGTCAGACCGTGAACTGCGCGAAGGTTCTATGGCAGCAGAAGAACCATCAACGGTGGTCGTTTTACGTTCAACCACCTTCAGATATGGTGCCAAGTGTGAGTGTCTTACATCATGGTTCGTCTCCTGCCGTCACTTTTAGAAAACTTCCACACATTGAAAAGTGACGCTGTCACTTCCACACATTGAAAATTTCTAGGAAGCGTGCAACGACCACCGCACTGGACACATGTGGCTGCTCGTGGTGCAGTCAGGGAAGTAACGGATCAAACGGACCCCTCCGGTTCCTTTACATTGTAGAGCCTGGAATTGCCTATCTGAGATGAGGTTGTTGGAGAAAAGGAAATATTTCACATCAACTGAGACGCTGGATTCCATAACCTTGCTGATGCTTGAAAGTAAGCCGATATGTCTGAAGTTAAGGGGATAGTCCTGTGATATTCCTGTAGTCCTGTAGTCCTGTGATATTGGTGAATTTACAATTTACAAGCAAAATACAGAGTCCAGGAGCAGTTGGGTATGGCAGGAAAGATAGCTACCTAGAGTGAGAGGTTGGGAACACACGATTTGTATGTAAGCAAACACTTACTTTTTTCAGTTTTCTAATGTCACTGAGGGGAATTATTTGTATCTAACAAATATGAATGTATCACGAATCAGAAACAAAGTAAATGATAACCACATGACAAACAAGCAGCAAGGCAATGATGAATGAAGAAGCTCATAAATAGATGTATTCTCGATGAGAGAAGATGCTCGAGTCCATGATCAAAACATTTGTGAGATGTTAAACGAAGAAAGGATACCTTGTCATGTGTAATAATGGCTCTTGCTGGTTTCATCTCCATGCACGGGGCACTCAATGATGCCGAGGTTCAGCACGTGGCCCCGAAGGCTGCTGAGGTGCTGAAGGGGGCCCCCAAGGCTGCTGAGATGCCGAACGGGACCCCCAAGGCTGCTGAAGTGCTGCATGGGGCACCAAATTCTGGTGAGGTTCAGCACGGGGACCCCAAGGCTGCCGAGGTGACGCAGGAGGAACCCAAGGCTGCCGAGGTGCCGCAGGAGGAACCCAAGGCTGCCGAGGTGCCGCAGGAGGAACCCAAGGCTGCCGAGGTGCCGCAGGAGGAACCCAAGGCTGCCGAGGTGCCGCAGGAGGAACCCAAGGCTGCCGAGGTGCCGCAGGAGGAACCCAAGGCTGCCGAGGTGCCGCAGGAGGAACCCAAGGCTGCCGAGGTGCCGCAGGAGGAACCCAAGGCTGCCGAGGTGCCGCAGGAGGAACCCAAGGCTGCCGAGGTGCCGCAGGAGGAACCCCAGGCTGCCGAGGTGCCGCAGGAGGAACCCAAGGCTGCCGAGGTGCCGCAGGAGGAACCCAAGGCTGCCGAGGTGCCGCAGGAGGAACCCAAGGCTGCCGAGGTGCCGCAGGAGGAACCCAAGGCTGCCGAGGTGCCGCAGGAGGAACCCAAGGCTGCCGAGGTGCCGCAGGAGGAACCCAAGGCTGCCGAGGTGCCGCAGGAGGAACCCAAGGCTGCCGAGGTGCCGCAGGAGGAACCCAAGGCGGCCGAGGTGCCGCAAGGAGCCCCCGAGGCTGCTGAGGTGTAGCAAGGAGCCCCCGAGGCTGCTGTGGTGCAGCAAGGAGCCCCCGAGGATGCTGAGGTGCAGCAAGGAGCCCCCGAGGCTGATGAGGTGCAGCAAGGAGCCCCCGAGACTGCTGAGGTGAATGAAGGAGCCCACGAGGCTGCTGAGGTGAAGGAAGGAGCCCCCGAGGCTGCTGAGGTGCAGCAAGGAGCCCCCGAGGCTGCTGAGGTGCAGCAAGGAGCCCCCGAGGCTGCTGAGGTGCAGCAAGGAGCCCCCGAGGCTGCTGAGGTGCAGCAAGGAGCCCCCGAGGCTGCTGAGGTGCAGCAAGGAGCCCCCGAGGCTGCTGAGGTTCTTCACGGGCCTCCCAACGCTGCTGAGGTTCTTCACGGGCCTCCTGAGGCTGCTGAGGTTCCTCAAGTGCCTCCCGGCGCTGCTGAGGTTCCTCACGGGCCTCCCGAGGCTGCTGAGGTTCCTCACGGGCCTCGCGAGGCTGCTGAGATTCCTCACTGGCCTCCCGAGGCTGCTGAGCTTCCTCACGGGCCTCCCGAGGCTGCTGAGGTTCCTCACGGGCCTCCCGAGGCTGCTGAGGTTCCTCACGGGCCTCCCTAGGCTGCTGAGGTTCCTCACGGGCCTCCCGAGGCTGCTGAGGTTCCTCACGGGCCTCCCGAGGCTGCTGAGGTTCCTCACGGGCCTCCCGAGGCTGCTGAGGTTCCTCACGGGCCTCCCGAGGCTGCTGAGGTTCCTCACGGGCCTCCCGAGGCTGCTGAGGTTCCTCACGGGCCTCCCGAGGCTGCTGAGGTTCCTCACGGGCCTCCCGAGGCTGCTGAGGTCCCTCACGGGCCTCCCGAGGCTGCAGAGGTCCCTCACGGGGCTCCCGAGGCTGCTGAGGTCCCTCACGGTCCTCCCGAGGCTGCTGAGGTCCCTCACGGGCCTCCCGAGGCTGCTGAGGTCCCTCACGGGCCTCCCGAGGCTGCTGAGGTCCCTCACGGGCCTCCCGAGGCTGCTGAGGTCCCTCACGGGCCTCCCGAGGCTGCTGAGGTCCCTCACGGGCCTCCCGAGGCTGCTGAGGTCCCTCACGGGCCTCCCGAGGCTGCTGAGGTCCCTCACGGGCCTCCCGAGGCTGCTGAGGTCCCTCACGGGCCTCCCGAGGCTGCTGAGGTCCCTCACGGGCCTCCCGAGGCTGCTGAGGGCCCTCACGGGCCTCCCGAGGCTGCTGAGGTCCCTCACGGGCCTCCCGAGGCTGCTGAGGTCCCTCACGGGCCTCCCGAGGCTGCTGAGGTCCCTCACGGGCCTCCCGAGGCTGCTGAGGTCCCTCACGGGCCTCCCGAGGCTGCTGAGGTCCCTCACGGGCCTCCCGAGGCTGCTGAGGTCCCTCACGGGCCTCCCGAGGCTGCTGAGGTTCCTCACGGGCCTCGCGAGGCTGCTGAGGTTCCTCCTGGGCCTCCCGAGGCTGCTGAGGTTCCTCACGGGCCTCCCGAGGCTGCTGAGGTTCCTCACGGGCCTCCCGAGGCTGCTGAGGTTCCTCATGGGCCTCCCGTGGCTGCTGAGGTTCTTCACGGGCCTCCCGAGGCTGCTGAGGTTCCTCACGGGCCTCCCGAGGCTGCTGAGGTTCCTCACGGGCCTCCCGAGGCTGCTGAGGTTCCTCACGGGCCTCCCGAGGCTGCTGAGGTTCCTCACGGGCCTCCCGAGGCTGCTGAGGTTCCTCACAGGACTCCCGAGGCTGCTGAGCTTCCTCACGGGCCTCCCGAGGCTGCTGAGGTTCCTCACGGGCCTCCCGAGGCTGCTGAGGTTCCTCACGGGCCTCCCTAGGCTGCTGAGGTTCCTCACGGGCCTCCCGAGGCTGCTGAGGTTCCTCACGGGCCTCCCGAGGCTGCTGAGGTTCCTCACGGGCCTCCCGAGGCTGCTGAGGTTCCTCACGGGCCTCCCGAGGCTGCTGAGGTTCCTCACGGGCCTCCCGAGGCTGCTGAGGTTCCTCACGGGCCTCCCGAGGCTGCTGAGGTTCCTCACGGGCCTCCCGAGGCTGCTGAGGTCCCTCACGGGCCTCCCGAGGCTGCAGAGGTCCCTCACGGGGCTCCCGAGGCTGCTGAGGTCCCTCACGGTCCTCCCGAGGCTGCTGAGGTCCCTCACGGGCCTCCCGAGGCTGCTGAGGTCCCTCACGGGCCTCCCGAGGCTGCTGAGGTCCCTCACGGGCCTCCCGAGGCTGCTGAGGTCCCTCACGGGCCTCCCGAGGCTGCTGAGGTCCCTCACGGGCCTCCCGAGGCTGCTGAGGTCCCTCACGGGCCTCCCGAGGCTGCTGAGGTCCCTCACGGGCCTCCCGAGGCTGCTGAGGTCCCTCACGGGCCTCCCGAGGCTGCTGAGGTCCCTCACGGGCCTCCCGAGGCTGCTGAGGGCCCTCACGGGCCTCCCGAGGCTGCTGAGGTCCCTCACGGGCCTCCCGAGGCTGCTGAGGTCCCTCACGGGCCTCCCGAGGCTGCTGAGGTCCCTCACGGGCCTCCCGAGGCTGCTGAGGTCCCTCACGGGCCTCCCGAGGCTGCTGAGGTCCCTCACGGGCCTCCCGAGGCTGCTGAGGTCCCTCACGGGCCTCCCGAGGCTGCTGAGGTTCCTCACGGGCCTCGCGAGGCTGCTGAGGTTCCTCCTGGGCCTCCCGAGGCTGCTGAGGTTCCTCACGGGCCTCCCGAGGCTGCTGAGGTTCCTCACGGGCCTCCCGAGGCTGCTGAGGTTCCTCATGGGCCTCCCGTGGCTGCTGAGGTTCTTCACGGGCCTCCCGAGGCTGCTGAGGTTCCTCACGGGCCTCCCGAGGCTGCTGAGGTTCCTCACGGGCCTCCCGAGGCTGCTGAGGTTCCTCACGGGCCTCCCGAGGCTGCTGAGGTTCCTCACGGGCCTCCCGAGGCTGCTGAGGTTCCTCACAGGACTCCCGAGGCTGCTGAGGTTCCTCACGGGCCTCCCGAGGTTGCTGAGGTTCCTCACCGGCCTCCCGGGGCTGCTGAGGTTCCTCACGGGCCTCCCGAGGCTGCTGAAGGTCCTCGCGGCCCTCTCGAGGCTGCTGAGGTTCCTCGCGGTCCTCCCGAGGCTGATGAGGTTCCTCGCAGGCCTCCTGAGGCTGATGAGCTTCCTCACAGGGCCCCTGAGGCTGATGAGCTTCCTCACAGGGCCCCTGAGGATGGTGAGGTGCCAAGTCGGACAGCAATGGCAATGGCTCCTGCCAAATGGGTGCTGGACAGATGATAGAAATACAGTATATAACAAACAGAAATTATGTTTTTTTTAGCACAATTCTTAATGGAAAAAGTATGAACATGTTCGATGATGTGCACTGAGGAAAGTATGTCATTGTTTTTTTAAGTCACAAATAAGGTGTTAATTAAATTCATAATTTTAGCCAAAGTTTGCATACTCGTATCTTTGAATCATGTTGATATGAAGTAAAAGAATTATTAGCTGATGGTGAAGAGCGAAGTTAATGACAGCAGGACCATTAAGACTTTACCCCTAAATCATTGAAAAGTATGAATGTTATGTGAACAAGTCAATATTAAAACGAGCCCTGCAATAGGGCTTGACTGTCAAAGTTTTTTTTTTCGAGGTGAATGTTCTGACCCTCGGTTCCTGTCCTCGTAGATCGAATATTGCCAGGTAAAAATGCACTTCACAGCAACATAGCCGGAGTGGGTCGAAGAGGAATCTGCAGGGTAGCCTGAAAGTCACTTTACCCCTCGGCAGCAAAGCATCCGTTCTTTCAAAGGAGGAAAGAAATGCTAACAATATGTCTGATTGGACTTCGTGATGAATTACAATGACTTCTTAATTATTGCAAGTGCTGCACAATATAAACTGCATTTGAAAAGTTTCAGACGGAATGCTTTACTGGGGAATGGAAAAGTGACTTTCAAGCCACCCTGGACCTTGAAATTGATGACGTCACGGATGAACACTAACAACTTATTGTGGCAGTACCAACACACCAAAGTAATGCGATTATGTGAATGAACAAAACCACAAATACTTGAGGTTGTCTGGAGGTGACATCGTGGAGGACCAGGTGCAGGGTAATAAAGTTATGAATTTAAATGATGATGCTATTAAATTAACATCAATGGAATGTTTTAAAGTATCAAAGTCTCATACAAGAGGTTTGATTCCAATATTTGCTTTGGACAATCTGTAATGGAAGGTTTCTGTTTGTATGTGAGGTGTAAAAAAGTACAATAAATGAGATACTCAAAATAGTCCAATAAAAAAGCAACATTTATATATTTTTCAGTTAACAAGGATACATAATTGTGAAGAAAAGAAAACATTGTCTTTCAGATTTCATATCCTTATTTATGGAAAATGATGTTGACTTTTATTGGACCATTGTGAGTCCCTCATTTGTGGAATCGTATGAATGTCCTTCCTATAAAACTTGTGAAAATTGCAATCTACGTGAAATGGAAAACAATTATTTACAAGATAGATCCAAGGGAACAAATCATGATGTCTGTATGCTGACAAAATGTAAACCAGTGCGACCTGCCGCATGGTCAGGTTGTCAGCGACAAAACCGACACCCTCACTGACTTTGCTAGTGAGGAGGGTGACTGCGACACCTGCCAGGACCAAAAACAACACCTGGCAAAAGGCAGATGAGCGCCCGTAGGGAGCCAACGGCGATCCAGCAAGTAGATGGTGTCTCCTAAAAAACACCCATCCGGTTTGGACAGGTTCAAGTCATACCAAAGACTTTAAAAATGGTACGTGCTGTTTCCTTGCCTGAAAAGGATGGAGCACGGACATTCCCCATTGGTTGGCATACTGGGGAGGAAGAAATTGCTCTTGAGGAATTTGCCCCGTTGAGTTCGGTGAGAAATGCGGTGCCATTGTTGTGATGTCGCTGGGACCCAGAGTATCCCTGGAAGTGGCGGAACTTCCCCCAAGCTCATTGGCTGTTTTGTTTGTCTCGTCAATATGTCCTTGTGTGTGTGTGTGTGTGTGTGTGTGTGTGTGTGTGTGTGTGTGTGTGTGTGTGTGTGTGTGTGTGTCTATTTATAAGCCTCAGCCCAAGCATTTATAAAATAATAATAATAATGGTAGTTGCAAAAGAGGGCTGTAGTACCTTTCAAAAGTGGAATTTTCGAAGGATTACATGCCAACGGTTTCACCCAAGTGTGTCTCATTATCTTCTGTAAAACATAATAACTTACATGTGAGATAGAAATATGAACACCACAGGAAATACCCTTGTGCTGGACAGCAGATGATCAGCAGCCACAGTGCAGTGAAATATGCTCAAAGAAGAAAATCAAAGAGCTGGAATCAGTTTGGACCTCCGACCTTGATGGTGAGTCTGCTTGCATGCTGGACGCAAATGATTCCATTTGAAAGAGATCTGCAGGTAACACTGCAGCCGATCTTGTTTCCTGGTATTTCCTGCAGGGAAAACACCCAAACGTACTCAACCCCTCACACGGCAAACTCAAACCTTCACCCACACCCCACACACTCTAACGTATCCCCACACGCCTCACCATGCCCCCGTGAAGCCCTCCCCCATCCCATCCTGCACTCCTCCTCCCAATGCCTCATCCTTTCCCCTCCCCCTCCCCCATCACTAACTATGTGGATTTCAAACATCCAAGGTCTCCGCTCAAACCTGGCAAATTCCTCAATGCAGGCCTCTGGCAATAAACCAGACATCTGTATCCTCCCTCCCACAGCATGACCCCGACTCATTGGTGTCTCTCCCTGGGTACCGTCTCCTCCGATTCGACAGGCCTGATGCACGCCCAAAAGGGTGGAGTTGTCCTTCACATCAAGATACCAAAACCAAACAGACAGGGGTGAAAACATAACCTCCATGCACCTTTGGTGGTGGAGGTAAAAAGGTGCCAAATTCAATCTCCTCAACTAACCACAGACCGATCAGCTTACTTCCAATCATCAGCAAGGTCATGGAATCCATCATTGCAGTTGATATGAAATCCATCCTTTTCTCCAACAACCTCTTCTCAGATCATCAATTTAGTTTCAGACCAAATCACTCCACCTGAGATGTGCTGCTTCTATTCACCCAACAATGGATGGAGGCCTGCAATGTTAGACATGAGATCAGAGCCGTCTCCCTGGACATATCCGGTGCTTTTGATACATTATGGCTTCCTGCCCTGCTCTCCAAACTTTCTGCTTATGGCGTCCGAGGCCACACATGGCTCACTGACTTCTTCTACTCTCGTAGCCAACGTGTGGCACTCAACTGAATCCGTTCATCTCCTCTCCCTATCAAGGCTGGAGTGCTCCAAGGCAGTGTTCTGGGTCCAGTCCTATTCCAGATCTTCATCAATGATATCTCTGACTCTGGAAAATCCCCTTCATCTTATTGCTGAGGACTCCATCCTCATCCATCACACAGACAGGCTGCAGCCTCTTTCCTCTCGACAGACGTGAAAATCATCACAAGCTATTCAAACACTTGGAATGTCTTTCAATTCTGACCCTGAGAGGCAATAAAAGGATCACATTTGTTTGAGTGTGTAAACACTGTCTCAGTGCTATCTTTATGTTCTGCATTTGTCCAACCAGCAACATCTGCCTTCGTGTCTAACCTATTGTTACAGATTCGTCACTTCCGTTGTTGTGGTTCTCATCGACTGTAAGCATTTTTGGTTCCATGTACTATTATTGTTATCGTTTAAGTGAAATAGAGATTACTGTTTTCAAAAGGTAAAAAAAGTTAGTGTTTTAAAAGATACCGGAAACGGGATCGGGAACTGGACGAAGAGAGAGAAGAAGAGGGAGAAGGAGAGGAGAAAGAGGCGGAGCGAGTGAGGTCGGACAAGGACCCGAGCTGTTTGGAGGTCTGGAGCAAACGCTGGCGAACCGAGGTCACCAGCGAACTTTGGGGTTTCCTGAGAAAGGGATTCCTGCGCCAGAGTTGTTATCGCTGTGACAGATAAACCTGCGTGACAGGTTTTGCGGTTGATTCCGAAGAGAATCATGAGAGTGCCGTTACGTCTCAAGAACGGACTGTTGGCCATTTTACCTCGCGCCTGATTTCGCATCGTTCCAGGTTTTTCCCCTTGCTTCAACCATTTCAACACATCCAGCCCTTAACCTGGTGTGTGTGTGTAACATGGATTTTGAGTGGGAAATTGCGGTTCGCCGATTGGGAGCCGTTGAACGTCCATACTCAAAGGTGCGATTTCCCAGCCGCCTCTTGAGGACACTTTTGCCTATCTTTGGCAGTGTGACTGTCAACCGAGTGGGATTCTGGTCTCGATACAACATCGTTCTGACAATCAGTGGAGCGTGGATCGACTTTGGTTTGAAGCTGGGACAGAGACATTGGGAATGTTATTTTCGCTCACTTGGAGCACAGTGAGTTATATTGTACGAAACTGATGGTACCATCATAGGAATGATATATTGGTTGTACAATTGATTACTATTGTTATTGTACTGTTATTCTTGTGTGACCTTAATACAATACTTGTTTGTTGGTAACAATTGGTGTGGTTTCACCATTGATCTTTGACACACAGAATAACACATCTTTCTGCCGTGACTCCTCTCGAGGCTCGGAGGTACACCGTGACCGGAGTTTGGGGAGGAGCACCTGACAGAAATTGGGGGCCCGTCCGGGATAGAATTCCTTAACATTCCCAAAATTCCCAAATTTGGAATTTTCTAACATTCCCAAATTTTTCAAAAAATTTGAAAATTTTAGTGTGAAGGGTAACAGGTGCTAACTGATAGTCACCATGGTGTTTGACGCAGAAACGTTTGCGGCGTCCCCTAATGAGGCACTGTTCCAGGCGTTAAAAAGATCGGAACTCATGATATTGGCCAAATATTTTAACTTGGAGGTCCGAGTTAGTATGAAGAAAGCAGAGATTCAGACATTGGTGGTGGAGTCTCCAGTGGGACAAGGAACATGGGAAGACGCAGCCTTGGATTGGTTACCAGAGGACAAAGGAAATGTGGAGCTCCGGAAAATGGAGATCAGCAACTGCAGAGCCAGGAAAGGTTAAAAGAGTTGGAATGGAAAGCCGAGGAAAGAAGAGCAAAGGAAAGAGCAGAACAGGAACAAGAACTCGAGGAAAGAAGAGCAGAGGAAAGAGCAGAGGAAAGGAGAGCTGAAAAGGAACTCGAGGAGAGAAGAACATAGGAAAGGAGAGCTGAAGAAGAAAGAAGAGCAGAGGAAAGAGCAGAGGAAAGGAGAGCCGAAAGGGAGTTAAAGGAACGGGACATGGAGTATCAGAAGGAATTTAAACTCAAGGAGCTGGAATTACTGGGAGAACGGAGAGAGGTAGTATCCATGCCGGCCAGTTCGACAACTAGCGACAATTCTTGGGATGTTGGTAGGCATGTGAGGCTGGTTCCACCCTTCAATGAAAAGGAGGTAGCCAAGTTTTTTTTACATTTTGAGAAAGTGGCTCAAATGCTAAAATGGCCTGTTGTTAGTGCAAAGTGTTCTGGTGGGTAAAGCTCAATATATCTATTCGGCTTTACCGATTGACCAATGTGCAGATTATGAGATCGTGAAGAAAGCCATTCTCAACGCCTATGAATTGGTCCCTGAAGCTTACCGGCAAAAATTCAGGAATGCCAAGAAGATGGAGAGTGAGACCCATGTGGAGTTTGCCAGAATGAAGGAAGCCATGTTTGATAGGTGGTGTGACTCGAAGGAGATTGGGAAAGACTTCAACCTGTTACGACAATTGATCTTGGTGGAGGAATTCAAACAGTGTGTCCACGTGGACATTAAAGTACATCTGGATGAAAAGAAAGTACCAGAGTTGTATGAGGCAGCAACTGTGGCAGATGACTATGCTTTGACACACAGGATGGGGTTCCACAAACCTAACTTCCCGCCTAGAGTTAGCCAGGGGAGTTACGGAAAATCAGGTTCGGAGAACAAATTTTCATGGAGGCGGCCCAGAGAGGACTATGGGGACAAATCTGATACCGCGACTTTTAGGGGTCAGAAGACTACAGTTCCAAGACAGAATTATCTTCCGGGGCGGGGGGGGGCCGAGGCAGACCACGAGTTTTTTCCTCCGGGCCTACTTGCGCTTTTTGCAAGAAACCTGGGCATTTTATGTCCCAATGTTACGCCCTGAAAAAGAAAAATCAGGAGCGGAGTCAAACTAGTGCAACTCCGAATGCATTGGCCAATGTGAGAAATCGTCCTTGGAGGACAGTGCCTTGTGAAGGTTCCCATGCCAAAGTTACGGCATCACAGAACGATCTTGTCCAAAAGGGTTACAAACCTTTTATTTCAGAGGGGTTTGTGTCACTGGATGGAGATTTAATGAACCAGAGACCTGTTAGGGTATTGAGGGACACAGGAGCACATCAATCTTTGATGCTTGAGGGCATTTTGCCATTGTCAGAGAAGACGGCAACTGGTGTTAGTGTTGTTTTACAGTTGGTTGGTGGCTATGTTAAAGCTCCTCTTCATGTTATCCATTTAGAGTCTGATTTGGTGTCAGGACCGGTCACTGTAGGTTTACAAGCCACTCTTCCTGTGGAGGGAATATCTTTTATTATCGGGAATGATTTGGCCGGTGGTCGAGTTTCTGGTAATCCAATGTTGGTTGAAAAGCCCAGTATGGAAAATAACACCGCACAGTTAGAGCAGGAGATTCCGGGTATCTTTCCATCCTGTGCAGTGACCCGTGCTATGGGTAGGAAGCGCTCTGAAGAGAAGGAGAAGGAAGGCGATGTGGATTTGAGTTCCTCAGAGGTATTGGAGGAAAATTCTGAAAGAGATAATAGGAAAGGGAGTGACATCAAGGAACCGAAGGAAAAGGTGGCATCTGGACCAAAAGAGGAAATGGAGTGTCCGTCCGTCGGAGACATCTGGGAACGAGGTTGAACAAACGGTGCTGGTCCGTAAGAGACTTGTTGAAGAACAACACAGAGATTCGGAGATCCGGAGTTTGATTGATAAAGCCGTTACAGAGGAAGAGGCTATGAAGATACCTGTTGGTTACTTCATGAAAGGGGAAATACTCATGAGAAAATGGAGACCACTGGAGGTGCCAGCAAATGACGAGTGGAAAATTCATTACCAAATTGTGGTGCCACCGCCGTACCGGAAGGAGATATTGAGTTTGGTGCATGAGACACCTTTGGCTGGGCACCTTGGAGTGAACAAGACATGTGACAGAATATTGGTACATTTTTTCTGGCCAGGATTGCGACGTGATGTGGCGGAGTTCTGTAAATCTTGCCACTCTTGCCAGCTAGTGGGAAAACCTAATCAGAAAGTCCCATCCGCACCTTTAAAACCAATTCCAGCTTTTGAAGAGCCATTCAGCCGTGTCATTATTGACTGTGTAGGCCTTTTACCTAAAACTAAGGCTGGACATCAGTATTTGCTGACCATCATGTGCGCTTCCACAAGGTTCCCAGAGGCAGTGCCTCTTAGGAAAATTACTGCGGCAGTTATTGCGAAGGCCTTGATTAAATTTTTCACTTTGAATGGCCTACCTAAGGTCATCCAGTCTGATCAGGGTTCCAATTTCTTGTCAACACTTTTTCAGCAAGTGGTACACCTGTTGGGAGTGGAGCAAGTAAGATCAAGTACTTACCATCCCGAGAGCCAAGGGGCCTTGGAAAGGTTTCACCAGACATTGAAGAATATGATCAGAACGTATTGTTTTGAATGTGACAAGGATTGGGATGAAGGAATACCCTTATTGTTGTTTGCTACAAGGGAATCTGTTCAGGAGTCATTGGGGTTCAGTCCTTTTGAACTTGTGTTTGGACACGCAGTTCGAGGACCATTGAAATTAGTGAAAGAACAGTGGCTACAGGAGGAGTCACAGTCAACAGTGGTAGAGTAGGTGTCAACGGTTAGGCACAGGTTGGCAAAGGCTTGTGAAGTTGCAAGAAGAAACTTGAAAGTGACACAGGATAAAATGAAAGTGAGACATGACAAGAAATCTCAGATAAGAAATTTCAGTCCTGAGGACCGAGTGTTCGTGTTGCTTCCTGTTCCAGGTCAGTCACTACAGGCTAGATATTTTGGTCCCTATGCAATCGAAAGGAGGGTTAATGAAACAGATTACGTGGTGACAACTCCCGACCGACGGAAAAAGCGGCAGCTGTGTCATGTCAACCGACTGAAGAAATATTATGAGAGGAAGCCTGTGGGGAAAATGGTTCCTGTCTCACCTGTCGTGCCTGTAGTCGGGGTGCAAGAGAATCCAGAGGTTGAGGCTGGTGTGAAGTTTGATAACTTTGATGACCAGGCTTGTCCCAGATTGACGAACTCGGAAGTGTTGAGTCATTTAGATGAGAAATTAGCTCATTTGACGAGGGAACAACAAGGACAACTATCCAGCCTAATTTTTGAGTTTGCACATTTGTTCACAGATGTACCTGGTCGTACTGACTTGGTATATCATGATATTCAGGTGGGGGAAGCCACTCCTGTGAAACAACACCCCCTACCGGATGAACCCTGTGAAGATGGAGTATCTTCGGAAGGAGGTTCAGTACATGTTGGAGAATGACATCATCGAACCAAGCAGCAGTGAATGGAGCTCACCATGTGTGTTGGTTCCAAAACCCGATGGCAGTTTTCGCTGTTGTACGGATTTAAAACGGGTTAATGCAGTGACCAAGACCGACTCATATCCCATCCCGAGGATTGATGACTGTATTGATAGAATAGGCCCGGCTAAATTTGTAACTAAATTTGACTTGCTGAAAGGGTATTGGCAGATTCCTCTTACTGATAGAGCCAAGGAAATCTCGACTTTAGTCACACCAAATGGGTTGTATCAGTACAAGGTTCTTCACTTTGGATTGAAAAACGGGCCTGCTACATTTCCACGGCTGATTAATAAGCTTATTGCAGACCTTGAGGGGGTGGAGGCTTATCTGGATGATGTCATCATCCACACTATGACCATGGAAGATCATATTAAACAAATTCATGCATTTTTCAAGAAACTGACCGAGGCAAGGTTGATCATCAACTTATCTAAGAGTGAGTTTGTAAAGGCACAGGTTGTGTTCCTAGGCCATGTAGTAGGTCAGGGTCAGGTGCAACCGGTGACAGCCAAGATAGAAGCCATTGATCGCTTCCAAGTTCCAAAAGGGAAGAAGGAGCTTATGAGATTCTTGGGTATGGCTGGTTGGTACCGGCGGTTCTGCAGGAATTTTTCTGATGTGGTAGCCCCTTTAACAAATTTGCTGAGGAAAGAGACCAAGTTTGTTTGGGATGACAAATGTCAGGCTGCCTTTGCCCACGTCAAAGCAATATTAATGAGCTCTCCTAACCTAGCAGCCCTGGATTTTCAAGAACCATTCAAGTTGGCCATTGATGCAAGTGATGTGGGGGCTGGGGCAGTTCTATTACAGGAAGATGAGGATGGAGTGGATCACCCGGTGTGCTACTATTCGAAAAAGTTTAACAAACACCAGGCAAATTATGCCACCGTGGAAAAAGAGACCCTTGCTCTCCTGCTAGCGCTTCAGCATTATGAGGTGTATCTAGGAACTACTACCTTTCCTGTAAAAGTCTTCACTGACCACAACCCCTTAACCTTCATTCAAAAAATGAAAAATAAAAATCAGAGGTTGATGAGATGGAGTTTGGCTTTGCAGGAGTTCAACTTGGAAATTGAACATGTAAAGGACAGTGACAATGTCGTTGCTGATGCTTTATCCAGAGTGAACTAACTTTGGAAATTCCTGTAGGTTATTTGGAAGTTTTGTTGCTTTATTTTGGGAAATGTTAATTATTGTTGCTCACGTGAATTGTTCATTTGGGGTGTGAGTTTTACTTTTGTTTGTTAAAAGAGTTTTTGCATGCAAAGAAAGTTTTCACTATGTTCCAACTTTCTTTCTTGAGGGGGGGAAGTGTTATGGATTCGTCACTTCCGTTGTTGTGGTTCTCATCCACTGTAAACATTTTTGGTTCCATGTACTATTATTGTTATCGTTTAAGTGAAATAGAGATTACTGTTTTCAAAAGGTAAAAAAAGTTAGTGTTTTAAAAGAAACCGGCAACCGGATCGGGAACCGGATGAAGAGAGAGAAGAAGAGGGAGAAGGAGAGGAGAAAGAGGTGGAGCGAGTGAGGTCGGACAAGGAGCCGAGCTGTTTGGAGGTCTGGAGCAAACGCTGGCGAACGGAGGTCACGAGCGAACTTTGGGGTTTCCTGGGAAAGGGATTCCTGCGACAGAGTTGTTATCGCTGTGACAGATAAACCTGCGTGACAGGTTTTGCGGTTGATTCCGAAGAGAATCATTAGAGTGCCGTTACGTCCCGAGAATGGACTGTTGGCCATTTTACCTCGCGCCTGATTTCGCATCCCTCCAGGTTTTTCCCCTTGCTTCAACCATTTCAACGCATCCAGCCGTTAACCTGGTGTGTGTGTGTGCAACGTGGATTTTGAGTAGGAAATTGCGGTTCGCAGATTGGGAGCCGTTGAACGTCCATACCCGAAGGTGTGATTTCCAAGCCGTCTCTTGAGGACACTTTTGCCTATCTTTGGCAGTGTGACTGTCGACCGAGCGGGATTCTGGTCTCGATACAACATCATTCTGACGATCATTGGAGCGTGGATCGACTTTGGTTTGAAGCTGGGACAGAGACATTGGGAATATTATTTTCGCTCACTTGGAGCACAGTGAGTTATATTGTACGAAACTGATGGTACCATCATAGGAATGATATATTGGTTGTACAATTGATTACTATTGTTATTGTACTGTTATCCCTGTGTGACCTTAATACAATACTTGTTTGTTGGTAACAATTGGTGTGGTTTCACCATTGATCTTTGACACACAGAGTAACACATCTTTCTGCCGTGACTCCTCTCGAGGTTCGGAGGTACACCGTGACCGGGGTTTGGGGAGGAGCACGTAACACCTATCCCGTGCGCATTTGAATAGACCTTGGGACACCGCAGAAAGCACGAATGGTGAGAGGGCGGATGAGAAGTGGGGGAAGGGATGGGGGTTTGGGGATTGTTAATGGTCAGATGAGGGTTGTAGCCTGGCAACCCTCATCCTCGTGATGGGAAGTACAATGGGAATTTAATAACATAAGGTCGACTTCGCTCTTCATTATCTTGGCTTCCTGCTCCATTCACTCATGGTGTGGTTATCTCTAAACAGTTGTAACTATTCAGGGGCCATCTATTTATCATTTAAGCAGGTAAAGCAATTCCACCCATTTATCCTCCAAGTTCTGGTGTGCGATAGAGAAGCTGATGGAAAACGTGAAAGATGAGGAAGTTGTTGTGGTAGGAGGAGACCTAAATGGACATGTGGGAAGGAGTATGGATGGTTTTGACGGAGTTCATGGGGGTTACGGATATGGTGTGAGAAATGGAGATGGTGAAAGGATTTTGGAGTTTGCTGATGGAGCTGATTTGTTGATTTGTAATACTCAGTTCCAGAAAGAGGATAATAAGCTTGTTACATACACGTCAGGTGGGTCGACGACAACCGTTGACTACCTGATGGTGCGTACGCGAGATAGGGGGCACCTCCGAGACACAAAGGTGATCCCAGGGGAGGAGGCTGTTTCACAGCACCACTTGGTTGTCTGCGACGTAAGGGTGAAAGGTGCGAGGAGAGCTCGGCGGGTGAAGTACCAACCGAGAATGAAGGTGTGGAGGTTGAAAGAGGTGACAGTAAGGGAGGCATAAAAAGAGAGGCTGAGTAGGGTCGAGGATGATGTGGTTGAGCTTGAAAGTGGTTGGATGTCAATGAAAGCTAGTCTGTTGGGAGCCGTTGGTGAGGTATGTGGATGGACAAAAGGACCACCGAGGCACTCGGAAACATGGTGGTGGGATGATGAAGTTGGAAAGAGGATTGACGAGAAGAGGAAGAAGTTCAAGGAGTGGCAGAAGGCGAAGGGTACGGGAGCAGAAACAGCAGAGCATGAACGTTATAAGGCAGCCAGGAAGGCTGCAAAGAAAGAGGTAGCAAAGGCGCAGGAGGCGTGTAGGAAAATGTTCGGAGAACGCTTGGATTCGGAAGAGGGTCAGAAAGCAGTATTCAGGATTGCAAAGCAGATAGCGAAAGAGAGGTGTGATGTGATGGGGGTGAGTTGCTTGAAGGATGAAGTGGGACAAATCATTGTCGACCCAGATGGAATTAAAGGAAGATGGAAAAGATATATGGAAATGCTGTTGAATACAGAGAATGAATGGGATGGCAACATAGAGAGTAACCCAGTTTTTGGACCGGCAGAGAAGATAACTGAGAAGGAAGTTGAGGAAGCGATAAAAGCAATGAAGAGTGGAAAAGCGAGAGGGCCGACGGGAGTTGTGGGAGATATGTTGAAGGCAGCAGGAAGTTGGGGTGTGAAGAGAATGACAGAGATCTGTAATCTGGTGGTGAAAGAAGGCCGCATTCCAGTGGATTGGGAACTGAGTACCCTCGTCCCTCTATACAAGGGGAAAGGTGACCCTCTGGAGTGTGGCTCGTACCGAGCGATAAAGTTATTGGAGCATGGAATGAAGGTATTGGAAAGGGTGTTGGAGAGGAGGATAAGGAAGAAAGTGAAGATCGACGAAATGCAGTTTGGATTTATGCCAGGAAGAGGAACAACAGACGCGCTTTTCATTGTGAGGCAGTTGCAGGAGAAGTACATGGAGAAGAGGAAGAAGTTGTTTCTTGGGTTTGTTGATCTGGAGAAAGCATTCGATCGGGTTCCACGCAAAGTATTGACATGGGCATTGAGGAAGTTAGGAGTGGAGGAATGGTTGATCAGAGTAGTGATGGCAATGTACAAAAGAGCGCGCACAGCTGTAAGGACGAAGGACAGGAACAGTGGTGAGTTTGAGGTGAAGGTGGGAGTGCATCAGGGGTCGGTACTAAGCCCACTACTATTTGTAGCTGTGATGGAGGTGCTGGCTCAGAACGTAAAGGAGGGTTTACCATGGGAGTTGTTGTATGCAGATGATCTGGTGTTGATTGCGGAAAG
>NC_136272.1:97502768-97557768 GCF_964187855.1 Myxine glutinosa
GCTGTGTGGCCATCTCCACACATGGCTGACTGACTTCTTCTACTCTCGTAGCCAACGTGTGGCACTCAACTGAATCCTTTCATCTCCTCTCCCTCTCAAGGCTGGAGTGCTCCAAGGCAGTGTTATGGGTCCAGTCCTATTCCAGATCTTCATCAATGATCTCTTTGACTCTGGAAAATCCCCTTCATCTAATTGCTGAGGACTCCATCCTCATCCTTCGGACAGACAGGCTGCAGCCTCTTTCCTCTCGACAGATGTTAAAATCATCACAAGCTGTTCAAACACTTGGAATGTCTTTCAATTCTGACCCTGAGAGGCAATAAGAGGTTCACAATTGTTTGAGTGTGTAAACTGTCTCAGTCCTATCTTTATGTTCTGCATTTGTCCAACCAGTGTTACGGATTCGTCACTTCCGTCGTTGTGGTTTTCATCCACTGTAAGCATTTTTGGTTCCATGTACTATTATTGTTATCGTTTAAGTAAAATGGGGATAACTGTTTTCAAAAGGTAAAAAATTTGTGTTTTAAAAGAAACCGGAAACCGGATCGGGAGAAACCGGAAGAAGAGGAGGAAGAAAAAAAAGGCGGAGCAAGTGAGGTCGGGAACAAAAGCCGAGCTGCTTTGAGGTCTCTAGGAGACGCTGGTGAACGGGGGTCACGAGCGAACTTTGGGTTTCCTGGGAAAGGGATTCCTGTGACAGAGTGGTTATCGCTGTGACAGATAAACCTACGTGTCGGGTTTTGCGGTTGATTCCGAAGAGAATCGTTGGAGAGCAGGTACACCTCCAGTACGGGCCCACCCGCCATTTCGCCTCGCTCATGCCATTTCACATCGCTCCAGCCTTTTCACCTCGCTCCAGCCATTTCACCGCACCCAGCCGTTAGCCTGGTTTGCGAGTGTAACGTGGATTTCGATTGGGAATTTGTGGTTCTCTGTTTGGGAGCCGCTGAACGTTCATACCCGAAGGTGTGATTTCCCAGACGCCTTTTGGGTGCACCTTTGCGCCTCTTTGGCAGCGTTGACCGTCAGCCGACTTGGATTCTGGTCTCGATTCGACATTTTTCTTGCGATCACCGGAGCGTGGATCGACTTTGGCTTGGTGCTGGGACAGTGACTTTGGGAATGTTCTTTTCGCTCACTTGGAGAACAGTGAGTTATTGAATAAGAAACTGATGGTTCCATCACAGGAATTATATGGTATTTTTGTGGTGCAATTGAAACATATTGTACTTGTGCTGTTATACTTGTGTGACCTTAATACAATACTTGTTTTTGGTAACAATTGGTTGGTGTGCTTTCACCATTGGTCATTGACACACATTATAACACATCTTTCTGCCGTGACTCCTTTCGGGGCTCGGAGGTACACCGTGACCGGGGTTTGGGGAGGAGCACGTAACACCAGCAACATCTGCCTTCGTGTCTAACCTATCCAGTCAGCATTAAACTAGACTTTGGGACACCGCAGAAAGCACGAATGGTGAGAGGGCGGATGGGAAGTGGGGGAAGGGGTGGGGGATTGTTGATGGTCAGATGAGGGTTGTAGCCTGGCAACCTCATCCTCGTGATGGGAAGTACAATGGGAATTTAATAACATAAGGTCGACTCTGCTCTTCATGATCTTGGCTTCCTGCTTCATTCACTCATGGTGTGGTTATCTCAAAACAGTTGTAACTATTCAAGGGCCATCTATTTATCATTTACGCAGGTAAAGCAATTCCACCCATTTATCCTCCCCTCACCACAATTTCATCCCCCTCAGTTTTTCCTGCTGGTTTGTTGCTTGCAAACACCAATTTGATTGGTTACATTGAAAAATAAATCTCCAAACAAAATAATCAAGACAATAACAATGAAGAATGTGACAAAGACAGTGAAAGTATGAGAACCAATCCTTACCTGAATACCCTTCAACAGTTTCCGATGAGTGATCCCAAGTGACCGGATATCAGCAGTTGGGCCTTCATACCCAATGTGTGCCAATATCTCAATTGCCATGTAATTTGACGTCCCACAGAATGTCGACAACATCTGACCTTGTGTGAAGGACATTGCTGACCCAAAATCAATCGACTTGACTTGGCCCTGCCAACTGTAAAGTACATTTTCATGCTGGAGAAAAACAGAAATTGACATGTTAAAGGAAACATCATAACATGGATTATACTAGAAAAGTGAAACATGCTTCATGAAGAAAGTCAAATATCTGGAAACAGTTTGGACCTCCTACCTTGATGGTCAGTCTGCTGGCATGCTGGACGCAAATGATTCTATTTGAAAGAGATCTGCAGGTAACACTGCAGCCGATCTTGTTTCCTGGTATTTCCTGCAAGGAAAACACCCAAACATACTCAACACCTCACACGGCAAATTCAAACCTTCTCCCTCACCCCACACATGCAAAACCTTCTCCCGCATCCGACACAATCAAATAATCCCCTGCTCCCAAACGTACTCGAACCCTCACCTTGCACACTCAAACCTTCACCCACACCCCACACACTCTGACGTATCCCCACACGCCTCACCATGCCCCCGTGAAGCCCTCCCCCATTCCATTTTGCACTCCTCCTCCCAATGCCTCATCCTTTCCCCTCCCCCTCCCCCATCACTAACTGTGTGGATTTCAAACATCCAAGGCCTCTGCTCTAACCTGGCAAATTCCTCAATGCAGGCGTCTGGCAATAAACCAGACATCATCTGTATCCTTCCTCCCACAGCATGACCCCGACTCATTGGTGTCTCTCCCTGGGTACAGTCTCCTCCGATTCGATAGGCCTGATGCACGCCCGAAAGGTGGAGTTGTACTTCACATCAAGATATCAAAACAAAACAGACAGGGGTGAAAACATAACCTCCATGCACCTTTGGTGGCGGAGGTAAAAAGGTGCCAAATTGAATCTCCTTAACTAACTACAGATCTATCAGCTTACTTCCAATCATCAGCAAGGTCATGGAATTCCATCATTGCAGTTGATATGAAATCCATCCTTTTCTCCAACATCCTCTTCTCAGATCATCAATTTACTTTCAGACCAAATCACTCCACCTGAGATGTGCTGCTTCTATTCACCCAACAATGGATGGAGGCCTGCAATGTTAGACATGAGATCAGAGCCGTCTCCCTGGACATATCCGGTGCTTTTGATACATTATGGCTTCCTGCCCTGCTCTCCAAACTTTCTGCTTATGGCGTCCGAGGCCACACATGGCTCACTGACTTCTTCTACTCTCGTAGCCAACGTGTGGCACTCAACTGAATCCGTTCATCTGCTCTCCCTCTCAAGGCTGGAGTGCTCTAAGGCAGTGTTCTGGGTCCAGTCCTATTCCAGATCTTCATCAATGATCTCTTTGACTCTGGAAAATCCCCTTCATCTAATTGCTGAGGACTCCATCCTCATCCTTCAGACAGACAGGCTGCAGCCTCTTTCCTCTCGACAGACGTTAAAATCACAAGCTGTTCAAACACTTGGAATGTCTTTCAATTCTGACCCCGAGAGGCAATAAAAGGATCACAATTGTTTGAGTGTGTAAACACTGTCTCAGTGCTATCTTTATGTTCTGCATTTGTCCAACCAGCAACATCTGCCTTCGTGTCTAACCTATCCAGTCAGCATTAAACTTGACCTTGGGACACCGCAGAAAGCACGAATGGTGAGAGGGTGGATGGGAAGTGGGGGAAGGGGCGGGGGTTTGGGGATTGTTGATGGTCAGATGAGGGTTGTAGCCTGGCAACCCTCATCCTCGTGATGGGAAGTACAATGGGAATTTAATAACATAAGGTCGACTCCGCTCTTCATTATCTTGGCTTTCTGCTTCATTCACTCATGGTGTGGTTACCTCTAAACAGTTGTAACTATTCAGGGGCCATCTATTTATCATTTACGCAGGTAAAGCAATTCCACCCATTTATCCTCCACCTCCCCACAATTCCACCCCCCTCAGTTTTTCATGCTGGTTTGTTGCTTGCAAACACCAATTTGATTGGTTACATTGAAAAATAAATGTCCAAACAAAATAATCAAGACAATAACAATGAAGGATGTGACAAAGACAGTGAAAGTATGAGAACCAATCCTTACCTGAATACCCTTCAAGAGTTTCCGATGAGTGATCCCAAGTGACTGGATATCAGCAGGTGGGCCTTCATACCAAATGTGTGCCAATATCTCAGTTGCCATGTAATTTGACGTCCCACAGAATGTCGACAACATCTGACCTTGTGTGAAGGACATTGCCGACCCAAAATCAATCGACTTGACTTGGCCCTGCCAACGGTGAAGTACATTTTCATGCTGGAGAAAAACAGAAATTGACACGTTAAAGGAAACATCATCACATGGATTATACGAGAAAAGTGAAATATGCTTCATGAACAAAGTCAAATAGCTTGAAACAGTTTGGACCTCCTACCTTGATGGTGAGTCTGCTTGCATGCTGGACGCAAATGATTCTGTTTGAAAGAGATCCGCAGGTAACACTGCAGCTTATCTTGTTGCCTGGTATTTCCTGCAGAGAAAACAAATACATTTCTTGCAAAATCTGAAATAGTTTTCAGAATGTAATGATGTGCTATATATATTGTTGCGGTTTTGAGTTTTGTACAGTCAGTATAATAAAGGTTAAATTTCCCCCCTCATAGTTAGTCACACAAGCAACATGTAGCCTCACGATAGTTCAGTTATTTCTTCGTATTTGTGAGCTTAGTCCTTTTCCTATGTTAGTTCTGCGTTGAATAGAGTAAGGAAAATAGGTCCTACTTCTACTGACTATCCAGCCTCCCTAGCCTCATGCCCCTTTGCGCTGACTTTGGTTCATTTTGGGCGAATTAACACGAGGCAGGCCTAGGAGCGTCAGGGCGAAGCCGAATGAGGGCGGCAGAGGAACTGACGGTAAGCACGAGCCGCCAACCAGGGCTCAGAGGGTGTGGCGGCAGCACTGCGTCACAGGGCGTGGTTGGAAGGTTTGAGGGGGTTCGAGAAGGTCTGGGGCGTATCTATATAACCCATCACGCAAAGCCCCCAAGAGGACTAGCGCGAGAGGACTGGTTGAACAAAGGACTCACTGATGAGAGAACTCGCGCGCACTGACCAACCAGGAGGAATCGTTGACGAGCAGGAGTTGAGAGCATCAAAGAACTTTGAGAGATACGCGGGTGAATAAAGACGCGCATGAACCGGAATACGCGCTATTATAAAGTGACGCTCGGTTAAACTGGAGGCCGAGCCGCGTACAGTGCATTAAGTCATGCGAGTGATAACGGCTGTGTAATCACCAGCCGCGCTGAGAGACGCGCACTTTCCGTTCTACCTCATCGGCTGCTTTTGTTCGGGAGACGCGCTACGAGGTTCCTTCCACCGCCTGCTGCCATCTTTGCGGGACGTGATGGGACCGTGGAGAGCCGAACAGGGCCGTTCCTGGACAACCACGTCGACGCGTTTGGCTGGAACATCGACCCATCTGCAATTCCCTGTGTGAGTGTGACGGGCCCGAGTCTGGGCAGTAAGATAAGACTGACGAAGTGCTGCTCTGTGTCTCTGCGTCCCGATCATTGTACATACGTGTGGGAATAATAATTAAACCCGTGTTCTTCCTTTTCCATTCGATCGTTCCTGTGATTTCCTCATTGGCTAAGCGTGGTATGAATAAAACCGCTCGAATCGGGTTCCACTACGAAGACTGCACGGACCACGTGGTACTCAATCCGCTCGGCGTACCCAAATCACACGTGGCTCCTGCGAGGCTTGCTTCCTCACTTCCGTGGTGGCGCAGGGATTTAGGTACGAGCGAGACTTGGTCCTGAAACCCTACCTTGCATTTTGCCCGGAAGAGGCGTTTCAAGTCCCTCGGTTCCGTCAAGCCCAGAAAGGACAAGGGGATTAATCCCCACTTGGTAATGGGAAGAAGGGCGGCGGAGAACCGTAACAACATATATATATTCATTGTACACGAAAAAATGATTCTATTTGAAAGAGATCTGCAGGTAACACTGCAGCCGATCTTGTTTCCTGGTATTTCCTGCAGGGAAAACATCCAAACGTACTCAACCCCTCACACGGCAAACTCAAACCTTCACCCACACCCCACACACTCTAACGTATCCCCACATGCCTCACCATGCCCCCGTGAAGCCCTCCCCCATCCCATCCTGCACTCCTCCTCCCAATGCCTCATCCTTTCCCCTCCCCCTCCCCCATCACTAACTGTGTGGATTTCAAACATCCACGGTCTCCGCTCTAACCTGGCAAATTCCTCAATGCAGGCCTCTGACAATAAACCAGACATCATCTGTATCCTTCCTCCCACAGCATGACCCCGACTCATTGGTGTCTCTCCCTAGGTACAGTCTCCTCCGATTCGATAGGCCTGATGCACGCCCAAAAGGTGGAGTTGTACTTCACATCAATATATCAAAACCAAACAGACAGGGGTGAAAACATAACCTCCATGCACCTTTGGTGGCGGAGGTAAAAAGGTGCCAAATTGAATCTCCTTAACGAACTACAGATCTATCAGCTTACTTCCAATCTAAGCAAGGTCATGGAATCCATCATTGCAGTTGATATGAAATCCATCCTTTTCTCCAACAACCTCTTCTCAGATCATCAATTTACTTTCAGACCAAATCACTCCACCTGAGATGTGCTGCTTCTATTCACCCAACAATGGATGGAGGCCTGCAATGTTAGACATGAGATCAGAGCCGTCTCCCTGGACATATCCGGTGCTTTTGATACATTATGGCTTCCTGCCCTGCTCTCCAAACTTTCTGCTTATGGCGTCCGAGGCCACACATGGCTCACTGACTTCTTCTACTCTCGTAGCCAACGTGTGGCACTCAACTGAATCCGTTCATCTGCTCTCCCTCTCAAGGCTGGAGTGCTCTAAGGCAGTGTTCTGGGTCCAGTCCTATTCCAGATCTTCATCAATGATCTCTTTGACTCTGGAAAATCCCCTTCATCTAATTGCTGAGGACTCCATCCTCATCCTTCAGACAGACAGGCTGCAGCCTCTTTCCTCTCGACAGACGTTAAAATCACAAGCTGTTCAAACACTTGGAATGTCTTTCAATTCTGACCCTGAGAGGCAATAAAAGGATCACAATTGTTTGAGTGTGTAAACACTGTCTCAGTGCTATCTTTATATTCTGCATTTGTCCAACCAGCAACATCTGCCTTCGTGTCTAACCTATCCAGTCAGCATTAAACTTGACCTTGGGACACCGCAGAAAGCACTAATGGTGAGAGGGTGGATGGGAAGTGGGGGAAGGGGCGGGGGTTTGGGGATTGTTGATGGTCAGATGAGGGTTGTAGCCTGGCAACCCTCATCCTCGTGATGGGAAGTACAATGGGAATTTAATAACATAAGGTCGACTCCGCTCTTCATTATCTTGGCTTCCTGCTTCATTCACTCATGGTGTGGTTATCTCTAAACAGTTGTAACTATTCAGGGGCCATCTATTTATCATTTACGCAGGTAAAGCAATTCCACCCATTTATCCTCCCCCTCCCCACAATTCCACCCCCCTCAGTTTTTCATGCTGGTTTGTTGCTTGCAAACACCAATTTGATTGGTTACATTGAAAAAGAAATGTCCAAACAAAATAATCAAGACAATAACAATGAAGGATGTGACAAAGACAGTGAAAGTATGAGAACCAATCCTTACCTGAATACCCTTCAAGAGTTTCCGATGAGTGATCCCAAGTGACTGGATATCAGCAGGTGGGCCTTCATACCAAATGTGTGCCAATATCTCAGTTGCCATGTAATTTGACGTCCCACAGAATGTCGACAACATCTGACCTTGTGTGAAGGACATTGCCGACCCAAAATCAATCGACTTGACTTGGCCCTGCCAACGGTGAAGTACATTTTCATGCTGGAGAAAAACAGAAATTGACACGTTAAAGGAAACATCATAACATGGATTATACGAGAAAAGTGAAATATGCTTCATGAACAAAGTCAAATAGCTTGAAACAGTTTGGACCTCCTACCTTGATGGTGAGTCTGCTTGCATGCTGGACGCAAATGATTCTGTTTGAAAGAGATCCGCAGGTAACACTGCAGCTTATCTTGTTGCCTGGTATTTCCTGCAGAGAAAACAAATACATTTCTTGCAAAATCTGAAATAGTTTTCAGAATGTAATGATGTGCTATATATATTGTTGCGGTTTTGAGTTTTGTACAGTCAGTATAATAAAGGTTAAATTTCCCCCCTCATAGTTAGTCACACAAGCAACATGTAGCCTCACGATAGTTCAGTTATTTCTTCGTATTTGTGAGCTTAGTCCTTTTCCTATGTTAGTTCTGCGTTGAATAGAGTAAGGAAAATAGGTCCTACTTCTACTGACTATCCAGCCTCCCTAGCCTCATGCCCCTTTGCGCTGACTTTGGTTCATTTTGGGCGAATTAACACGAGGCAGGCCTAGGAGCGTCAGGGCGAAGCCGAATGAGGGCGGCAGAGGAACTGACGGTAAGCACGAGCCGCCAACCAGGGCTCAGAGGGTGTGGCGGCAGCACTGCGTCACAGGGCGTGGTTGGAAGGTTTGAGGGGGTTCGAGAAGGTCTGGGGCGTATCTATATAACCCATCACGCAAAGCCCCCAAGAGGACTAGCGCGAGAGGACTGGTTGAACAAAGGACTCACTGATGAGAGAACTCGCGCGCACTGACCAACCAGGAGGAATCATTGACGAGCAGGAGTTGAGAGCATCAAAGAACTTTGAGAGATACGCGGGTGAATAAAGACGCGCATGAACCGGAATACGCGCTATTATAAAGTGACACTCGGTTAAACTGGAGGCCGAGCCGCGTACAGTGCATTAAGTCATGCGAGTGATAACGGCTGTGTAATCGCCAGCCGCGCTGAGAGACGCGCACTTTCCGTTCTACCTCATCGGCTGCTTTTGTTCGGGAGACGCGCTACGAGGTTCCTTCCACCGCCTGCTGCCATCTTTGCGGGACTTGATGGGACCGTGGAGAGCCGGACGGGGCCGTTCCTGGACAACCACGTCGACGCGTTTGGCTGGAACATCGACCCATCTGCAATTCCCTGTGTGAGTGTGACGGGCCCGAGTCTGGGCAGTAAGATAAGACTGACGAAGTGCTGCTCTGTGTCTCTGCGTCCCGATCATTGTACATACGTGTGGGAATAATAATTAAACCCGTGTTCTTCCTTTTCCATTCGATCGTTCCTGTGATTTCCTCATTGGCTAAGCGTGGTACGAATAAAA
This sequence comes from Myxine glutinosa, assembly GCF_964187855.1. Taxonomy (NCBI): domain Eukaryota; kingdom Metazoa; phylum Chordata; class Myxini; order Myxiniformes; family Myxinidae; genus Myxine; species Myxine glutinosa. The sequence continues at coordinate 97,512,006 of NC_136272.1, forward strand.
CCGCTCGAATCGGGTTCCACTACGAAGACTGCACGGACCACGTGGTACTCAATCCGCTCGGCGTACCCAAATCACACGTGGCTCCTGCGAGGCTTGCTTCCTCACTTCCGTGGTGGCGCAGGGATTTAGGTACGAGCGAGACTTGGTCCTGAAACCCTACCTTGCGTTTTGCCCGGAAGAGGCGTTTCAAGTCCCTCGGTTCCGTCAAGCCCAGAAAGGACAAGGGGATTAATCCCCACTTGGTAATGGGAAGAAGGGCGGCGGAGAACCGTAACAACATATATATATTCATTGGTCACGAAAAAATGATTCTATTTGAAAGAGATCTGCAGGTAACACTGCAGCCGATCTTGTTTCCTGGTATTTCCTGCAGGGAAAACATCCAAACGTACTCAACCCCTCACACGGCAAACTCAAACCTTCACCCACACCCCACACACTCTAACGTATCCCCACACGCCTCACCATGCCCCCGTGAAGCCCTCCCCCATCCCATCCTGCACTCCTCCTCCCAATGCCTCATCCTTTCCCCTCCCCCTCCCCCATCACTAACTGTGTGGATTTCAAACATCCACGGTCTCCGCTCTAACCTGGCAAATTCCTCAATGCAGGCCTCTGGCAATAAACCAGACATCATCTGTATCCTTCCTCCCACAGCATGACCCCGACTCATTGGTGTCTCTCCCTAGGTACAGTCTCCTCCGATTCGATAGGCCTGATGCACGCCCAAAAGGTGGAGTTGTACTTCACATCAAGATATCAAAACCAAACAGACAGGGGTGAAAACATAACCTCCATGCACCTTTGGTGGCGGAGGTAAAAAGGTGCCAAATTGAATCTCCTTAACGAACTACAGATCTATCAGCTTACTTCCAATCTAAGCAAGGTCATGGAATCCATCATTGCAGTTGATATGAAATCCATCCTTTTCTCCAACAACCTCTTCTCAGATCATCAATTTACTTTCAGACCAAATCACTCCACCTGAGATGTGCTGCTTCTATTCACCCAACAATGGATGGAGGCCTGCAATGTTAGACATGAGATCAGAGCCGTCTCCCTGGACATATCCGGTGCTTTTGATACATTATGGCTTCCTGCCCTGCTCTCCAAACTTTCTGCTTATGGCGTCCGAGGCCACACATGGCTCACTGACTTCTTCTACTCTCGTAGCCAACGTGTGGCACTCAACTGAATCCGTTCATCTGCTCTCCCTCTCAAGGCTGGAGTGCTCTAAGGCAGTGTTCTGGGTCCAGTCCTATTCCAGATCTTCATCAATGATCTCTTTGACTCTGGAAAATCCCCTTCATCTAATTGCTGAGGACTCCATCCTCATCCTTCAGACAGACAGGCTGCAGCCTCTTTCCTCTCGACAGACGTTAAAATCACAAGCTGTTCAAACACTTGGAATGTCTTTCAATTCTGACCCTGAGAGGCAATAAAAGGATCACAATTGTTTGAGTGTGTAAACACTGTCTCAGTGCTATCTTTATATTCTGCATTTGTCCAACCAGCAACATCTGCCTTCGTGTCTAACCTATCCAGTCAGCATTAAACTTGACCTTGGGACACCGCAGAAAGCACTAATGGTGAGAGGGTGGATGGGAAGTGGGGGAAGGGGCGGGGGTTTGGGGATTGTTGATGGTCAGATGAGGGTTGTAGCCTGGCAACCCTCATCCTCGTGATGGGAAGTACAATGGGAATTTAATAACATAAGGTCGACTCCGCTCTTCATTATCTTGGCTTCCTGCTTCATTCACTCATGGTGTGGTTATCTCTAAACAGTTGTAACTATTCAGGGGCCATCTATTTATCATTTACGCAGGTAAAGCAATTCCACCCATTTATCCTCCCCCTCCCCACAATTCCACCCCCCTCAGTTTTTCATGCTGGTTTGTTGCTTGCAAACACCAATTTGATTGGTTACATTGAAAAATAAATGTCCAAACAAAATAATCAAGACAATAACAATGAAGGATGTGACAAAGACAGTGAAAGTATGAGAACCAATCCTTACCTGAATACCCTTCAAGAGTTTCCAATGAGTGATCCCAAGTGACTGGATATCAGCAGGTGGGCCTTCATACCAAATGTGTGCCAATATCTCAGTTGCCATGTAATTTGACGTCCCACAGAATGTCGACAACATCTGACCTTGTGTGAAGGACATTGCCGACCCAAAATCAATCGACTTGACTTGGCCCTGCCAACGGTGAAGTACATTTTCATGCTGGAGAAAAACAGAAATTGACACGTTAAAGGAAACATCATAACATAGATTATACGAGAAAAGTGAAATATGCTTCATGAACAAAGTCAAATAGCTTGAAACAGTTTGGACCTCCTACCTTGATGGTGAGTCTGCTTGCATGCTGGACGCAAATGATTCTGTTTGAAAGAGATCCGCAGGTAACACTGCAGCTTATCTTGTTGCCTGGTATTTCCTGCAGAGAAAACAAATACATTTCTTGCAAAATATGAAATAGTTTTCAGAATGTAATGATGTGCTATATATATTGTTGCGGTTTTGAGTTTTGTACAGTCAGTATAATAAAGGTTAAATTTCCCCCCTCATAGTTAGTCACACAAGCAACATGTAGCCTCACGATAGTTCAGTTATTTCTTTGTATTTGTGAGCTTAGTCCTTTTCCTATGTTAGTTCTGCGTTGAATAGAGTAAGGAAAATAGGTCCTACTTCTACTGACTATCCAGCCTCCCTAGCCTCATGCCCCTTTGCGCTGACTTTGGTTCATTTTGGGCGAATTAACACGAGGCAGGCCTAGGAGCGTCAGGGCGAAGCCGAATGAGGGCGGCAGAGGAACTGACGGTAAGCACGAGCCGCCAACCAGGGCTCAGAGGGTGTGGCGGCAGCACTGCGTCACAGGGCGTGGTTGGAAGGTTTGAGGGGGTTCGAGAAGGTCTGGGGCGTATCTATATAACCCATCACGCAAAGCCCCCAAGAGGACTAGCGCGAGAGGACTGGTTGAACAAAGGACTCACTGATGAGAGAACTCGCGCGCACTGACCAACCAGGAGGAATCGTTGACGAGCAGGAGTTGAGAGCATCAAAGAACTTTGAGAGAAACGCGGGTGAAGAAAGACGCGCATGAACCGGAATACGCGCTATTATAAAGTGACGCTCGGTTAAACTGGAGGCCGAGCCGCGTACAGTGCATTAAGTCATGCGAGTGATAACGGCTGTGTAATCGCCAGCCGCGCTGAGAGACGCGCACTTTCCGTTCTACCTCATCGGCTGCTTTTGTTCGGGAGACGCGCTACGAGGTTCCTTCCACCGCCTGCTGCCATCTTTGCGGGACGTGCTGGGACCGTGGAGAGCCGGACGGGGCCATTCCTGGACAACCACATCGACGCGTTTGGCTGGAACATCGACCCATCTGCAATTCCCTGTGTGAGTGTGACGGGCCCGAGTCTGGGCAGTAAGATAAGACTGACGAAGTGCTGCTCTGTGTCTCTGCGTCCCGATCATTGTACATACGTGTGGGAATAATAATTAAACCCGTGTTCTTCCTTTTCCATTCGATCGTTCCTGTGATTTCCTCATTGGCTAAGCGTGGTACGAATAAAACCGCTCGAATCGGGTTCCACTACGAAGACTGCACGGACCACGTGGTACTCAATCCGCTCGGCGTACCCAAATCACACGTGGCTCCTGCGAGGCTTGCTTCCTCACTTCCGTGGTGGCGCAGGGATTTAGGTACGAGCGAGACTTGGTCCTGAAACCCTACCTTGCATTTTGCCCGGAAGAGGCGTTTCAAGTCCCTCGGTTCCGTCAAGCCCAGAAAGGACAAGGGGATTAATCCCCACTTGGTAATGGGAAGAAGGGCGGCGGAGAACCGTAACAACATATATATATTCATTGTACACGAAAAAATGATTCTATTTGAAAGAGATCTGCAGGTAACACTGCAGCCGATCTTGTTTCCTGGTATTTCCTGCAGGGAAAACATCCAAACGTACTCAACCCCTCACACGGCAAACTCAAACCTTCACCCACACCCCACACACTCTAACGTATCCCCACATGCCTCACCATGCCCCCGTGAAGCCCTCCCCCATCCCATCCTGCACTCCTCCTCCCAATGCCTCATCCTTTCCCCTCCCCCTCCCCCATCACTAACTGTGTGGATTTCAAACATCCACGGTCTCCGCTCTAACCTGGCAAATTCCTCAATGCAGGCCTCTGACAATAAACCAGACATCATCTGTATCCTTCCTCCCACAGCATGACCCCGACTCATTGGTGTCTCTCCCTAGGTACAGTCTCCTCCGATTCGATAGGCCTGATGCACGCCCAAAAGGTGGAGTTGTACTTCACATCAATATATCAAAACCAAACAGACAGGGGTGAAAACATAACCTCCATGCACCTTTGGTGGCGGAGGTAAAAAGGTGCCAAATTGAATCTCCTTAACGAACTACAGATCTATCAGCTTACTTCCAATCTAAGCAAGGTCATGGAATCCATCATTGCAGTTGATATGAAATCCATCCTTTTCTCCAACAACCTCTTCTCAGATCATCAATTTACTTTCAGACCAAATCACTCCACCTGAGATGTGCTGCTTCTATTCACCCAACAATGGATGGAGGCCTGCAATGTTAGACATGAGATCAGAGCCGTCTCCCTGGACATATCCGGTGCTTTTGATACATTATGGCTTCCTGCCCTGCTCTCCAAACTTTCTGCTTATGGCGTCCGAGGCCACACATGGCTCACTGACTTCTTCTACTCTCGTAGCCAACGTGTGGCACTCAACTGAATCCGTTCATCTGCTCTCCCTCTCAAGGCTGGAGTGCTCTAAGGCAGTGTTCTGGGTCCAGTCCTATTCCAGATCTTCATCAATGATCTCTTTGACTCTGGAAAATCCCCTTCATCTAATTGCTGAGGACTCCATCCTCATCCTTCAGACAGACTAGTCTAGTCAAATTTCTGGGAAACGTGAATTCATGAGGCATTTTTGAGTAAAAGCAAGCAAACCACTTTTTCTGGGGTAGTTTTTCGTGCTGAATACGAATCTGTTGTTTGCCAAGCCCAAAAATGCGTAATTAGGTCACTAATCAAGGTCAAAGGTCAATGAGTGCAAAATTCAAAATTTTTGAAAAAATGTTTTATTTTACATCACCTATCTGTACATTTCAATTATTTTACAGTATTTTGTCTGGTAAGGTTACTACAGCTTTTCACAATTATGAAAGTAAAGGGAATTGTGAAGGGAAAAAATCCGATTTTTGTGAATATATCCGTAATGAAGCAACTTTTCGTTTTTTGACATACTGTTTTAATTCACTTGAATTGTTGCCTTAAATACCATCAGTGAAGTGGTTTACCTGAGTCCTATATAATAGCAAGATTGTTTTCTACACTAAATGTCAATATTTGACTAATTAGCCACTTAATTAAGGCTAACGGTCACAAGGCGCAAAGTGCACTTACATGGCACAAGGCGCAAAATGCACTTCATGGCAAACATGTTTGGAGTGCAGGCAGTTGATCATTATCACATGTATTCTTAATTAATCCTGAATCAATTGCAGTCTGTCAGACTGATTGGCTGGAAGGAGGAGCCATCCAGGGGAATGCCAATTAGCTTAACTGTGTAAGCTCTGACCCCCCCCCCCCCCCCCCCCTACTTTGGCCTGTTTCGACATGGTGTTTCACTGGCATTCCACTTGCAGGCCTCAGTGCAGAACTGTTTCCCCCACTTCCGACAAGAGCAACTATCAGAACTGCAACCTTTCTTGCAACCACACTGAGTAAGTTCTCGGCATTCCTTTGGAATTGACGGTAAAGTTGTAAGAACCGGTGACAACTTGTCATCAACGAGTTTCCATCCACAATCAGTCGGCGGTGGCAGATCTGTCATTGGATTACTGGCCTCTCTCCAAATGAAACTTTGGTAGTTTGCACGCTCTATGTGGAACTTTGCTGCATCACTAGATGGAGGTAGGGTCTCCGTTGCATGGCATCTGTTGAACAGTTTAATGCGGGCTTGATTACAGTTCTCAGATGGTTCCTTGTAGATATGGCAAATGAACTTTTCAGCATCTTCTGTGACCTTCTTTGATGGTGTCGGAAACTGCTGTTGTTGGATCTTTTCAACTGCTGTTGGTATATCCAACGTTGACGTATTGGATGGTTTGATGTCTCCAAGACCGCTTTCAGCAGATGGCCCCCTCTGCCAGGCAGCTAACTGAGTAGCGTGAAATGTATTTTTGCCATCTAGGGTAGAGTCATTGATGTCAATATTGTCGCCAGAAAAATGCACAAATCGTCCCGAAACCAGGTTGCTGGTAACAACTGCCCCAGTTTCTTGATCAAGCGCTTTCAGAGTGTTTTCAGCCATGGCAGTGTCATACCTAAGAACCCGGTTATAGCTGATTATGTGCCCAGCATTATGGAATAGCTCAACTAATTTCTTTGATCGAGTTGACTGGTGCAGCGTCATACCCATTCCAACGTGTTTAGGCGGTGCCTTCTTGTCTCCACATACACCATAGACCATGTCTTGTCCAATGCTAAGGACCCTTGTCTTCTTCACCCAACCAGTTTCAGACATCTCACTTTCGTCAAACTCAGCATCGACACTACTTTGGCCTCCAAGCAAGATATTCACAAACATGAGTACAGATGGTGGTACACTTGCCAACTCTGCTTTTTCGCTTACATCGCAACCTTCGAATGCAGGATGTGACATGATATCACTGCGGAGTTGCAGAGCAACGTGCACTAAAGACAGAAAATGATCATCCTGTTGTCTAAATATGGGAATATAGTCTGCACTGTTCTGACCGCACACCATTTCTGAAAGAGGTATGTGACTGAAATGTCGTGGAAGAAGCAAAGTTTGTTTCTCTGAAGGCGCCAAATTTCTTAGCACAAGAAATTCATAAATGTCCCCAATGCAATTCGACAAAGTTTCTTTAAAAGTCCCCAGTCTACTAAGATACGATGTAGGAATTGTGCCGTCGCACTCACTGGCTGCATCACTAGATATACCAACATACACAATGTCTTTGTACCTCTCGAACACTGCAGATAGTTCAAATACGTGCCCTTTCTCAGCAGAGTGACGCAGCTCTTGACACAACCATGATATCGCCATGTCTGCTGATTTGCTTTCAGTTTCCGCCCTTTTGACATCCCTAAAGAATTTACTAAGACAGTTAACATGGTAACATGCCTCAGCTGAGATTAAATCATTCTCATTTGCAGTACGGACTAAGATGTTATGTACAAATTTCGCTTTTTCCGTAATTTCATTACTCATTTTGAAGGTTGTGACACGACTTGTCTTCTGCTTCTTGTCAAAGTTCTGGCAGAACATACACAATGTCCAGTTCATCTTAGTAGTACTACTGCGTAAAAACGGACATGCTTCAGCCGAAACACTCTTTCTTTCAGGATCTTTTTCGTTTTTCGATTGTTCCTTGGCTAGCTTAGCATTTATTTTCCCCTTGTGTGTGTATGCAGAGTAACATAGCTTATGCCATTTAAGTTTGGGAAGACTTTCTGGAGGCTCTGCAAAGAGAGTCGAAAGCCTGTCCACGGCTGATCGAAATTCATAGTGTCTAAGTTTGCATCGGAGCTCGGTCGCCTCTCTGATGGCAGCAATACCCTGGTTTGTCTGGTTGAAAATCGTATCTTTGACCTGGCTAGTTCCCTGACAAATGATACAAAGTTCAAACGACACATCCTCACGCTGTCGCTTGAGGCTGGCAATAGGTTCCATGGTTGGCCTGAGGGGAGAAACAGAAACCAAACTAAGCACCAGGCACGCATGTTCTGACCATGAAAACTACAACGTTGTATGATATACTGCAACAGCCCTTAAATGATCGAATAAGCGCAGGCAGTGTTGGCCCAGGTTTTAATCTTATTCTCAAAGACACAAAGTAAAGCTTCTTCAAGACAAAACATCTAACCGATATCACTAATTCATTAGTGGTAGATGCATTAGGCACTCATCGTCAATGCCCATGCCCTGCCTGTCTTTTTACTACTGTTAGGTAAATGTACATGTATGTAGGCCTGCCTATGATGTGAGATGTCAAGCATACATTACACATTTGTATGTACATGTATCTCACCAAAGAAGAATGCATTCCTTTACTTTCATTTGATTTTATATTTCATTTTTTAACAATCTTAAAAAGACCCTTACCTGTACTCCTGAAATGTTTAATGCCTGATGCCTCGGGTACGAACTAGATGGCTTATGCTAGGCTATTAGATTCATTCTTCATCATTAAGGGTCTATTGAAGAACACCCTGCTCTGTCTGAATGGAAATGATTTGACAAACATGGCAAATGCATTGGGGTCAGAAAGATGAAGCCACTTTCACTGTTGAGTGAAAGGGATGGTTTCAAGTGCAAGTAACTGTTACGTCATTGCAAGACTTTCGCACTCATTGACCTTTGACCTATGTTGTTTACCGGTGACATTTAGATTCTGTCTTTATAAAATCTATCTCTAGACCATCAATAGGAGCATAAAAACTCTGCCCCATTGTGCATTTAGAGCAGGGGCGGGCAACCCCCGGTCCGCGGGCCACATCCGGCCCGCGAAGGCTTAGCGTCCGGCCCGCCACCCTGCTAGGCTTTATTATTGCAATCCGGCCCGCGGACCTCCCAGTAAAACTCATATCATTTGTAAATGTAAGAGTTTATATTTAGCCGGTCTGAATTCAAGAAAGGGACATTTTGTCTTCAGCACCGTCCTCTTCCGGAAGACATGCGCACGGGGAACTGTCTTGCCTAGACACCGCCTGCTTGCTGATAGGCGGTCTTTTCAAATCAGCCGGCATGTGATACGGACGTCCTTCCGATTCAGTCAGCTTGCGACAAACGTTGGTGTCTGGGACAAATAACTTGCAACAAAGAGGTAAGCGACGCAGAGTTCTCTAAACCTATTTCAATTTTCACTTTCTTTCAATTTGCTTTGTTTTGTTTGTTAGAACATGTTATTATCTTTCATTTGCTGCATTTAATAATTTTATTCTCCCTTTTTATTTGTAAAAATAAAAATATAACGAACTTTCTATTTGTAAAGAAAAAATATATATAACGAACTTTCTGTTTGTAAAAGAAAAAAGAAATTGACGAACTTTTGTTTAAAAGGAAAACGAAATTGACGAACTTTTGTTTAAAAGGAAAACGAACTCTTTAAAAAAAAAGTATGCAGACTGATTCATTTCCTGTATTTCAGTTTTACGGTGAAACTGTGTCATATTCAGCGTTGGCCACGTGCGCGCAAAATAAATACATTCATCTGTACAATTCGTCTTCCGAGATTTTTTGTGCCCCAGATTGCTTGCTGTTACATCATTTATTCATTGCTGATATACCTAATTTTCTTCCTTTTCAGCTCATCATGTCTGCGACCCAGCGTGTTAAGAAGAGGAAAGTGGACCTCGAGCGTCGGATCTTCAACCCTGAGTGGGAGAAGTACTTCTTCATCGAGCGCTTTGGACAGGCCCAGTGCCTCATATGCTTGAAGACTTTGGCTGTCCTAAAAGAGTACAACGTGCGCCGCCACTGGGAGACAGAGCACCGCTCGTCAAACTTCGCGTCGGTGTCTGCCACCGAAAGGAAGGACGCCATGGTTAGACTATCAGGCAACTTGGAGAAACAAACTTCACTCTTCCGCAAGCAGAATACTGAGGCCGAAAAGGTGACGCGCGCCAGTTATGAAGTCTCCCGCATCCTTGCTCGCCGAATGAAGCCATTCGCGGATGGGGACTTCATCAAGGAATGCCTCCTCGCTGTAGTGGACTCCGTCTGTCCAGAGCAGCGTTCCGCCTTTGAGAACGTGAGCCTTTCGTCCCGCACCGTTCGTCGCCGCATCGAGGATATGTCGGAAAACGTGCACGACTCACTCAAAACACGCAGCTCAAATTTCGTCGCCTTTTCCCTCGCTCTGGATGAGAGCACCGACACAAAGGACACGGCCCAGCTGTCCGTTTTCATCCGTGGCGTCACCGCTGACTTTCAAGTGTGTGAGGAATTCCTCCAGCTTGTCCCGCTGCGCGACACCACCACTGGGAAAGACATCTGCGACGCCGTGCTTCTGTGTGTTGATCAGCACTCCCTGGACCTCTCCCGTCTTGTGTGTGTGACGACCGACGGTGCCCCGGCGATGGTTGGTGAGAAGAAGGGCGCCGCTTCGCTGCTAGTGCGTCACTGTGCAGCCGCCGGATACACTCAGCCCATTAACAAGATGCACTGCATCATCCACCAAGAGTCCCTGTGCGCTAAGTCTGCCAACCTCGTTGGTGTCATGTCTGTCGTGGTGAAGGTCGTCAACTCCATCCTCTCCCGCAGCCTTAACCATCGTCAGTTCCAGGCACTGATGGACGAGGTGAACGTGCACTACAACGACCTGCTCTACTTCTGTGAGGTACGCTGGCTGAGTCGTGGGGCCATGCTGTCTCGGGTGTGCGACCTACAGCAGGAGATTGCCACCTTTCTACGTCAGAAGAACCTTCCCCACGCTGATCAATTCTCTGATCCGCGGTGGCTAGCTCGCCTGGCCCTGCTCACGGACATCACGGCGCACCTGAACACCCTCAACATAAAGCTGCAAGGCAAAGACATTCTCGTGACAGACATGTACGTGCACATCACTGCCTTCGAGGTTAAACTGCACTTGTGGGAGGCTCAATTGGCTTCTGGTCAGTTTGTGCATTTTCCTCGCCTTGCTGCATGTGCCCCTGACGATGTGGACCTGGGCACTTGCGTTAGTGTCGTCAACTCTCTACGTGAGGAATTTGCTTCCCGTTTTTCAGGAGTCAGGGTGCTGGCTGCGGACTTCAAGCTTTTCACTGCTCCCTTTGACTTCCCCGTGGAAGACGCCCCTGCCTCCTTACAGATGGAGTTGGTGGAGCTGCAGTGCAACGATGAAATGAAGGCGAAGTTCCGCACCTCTTCTCCATTGTCCTTCTTCCGCGACACCGTTCTCCCTTCTAACAATTTTCAAAAATACATTGCCCATGTCCAACGCATTGTGGCCATGTTCGGCAGCACCTACTGCTGTGAACAGCTCTTCTCGAAAATGAAGTACACGAAGTCTCACCTTCGCTCCCAACTCTCGGACCGCCACCTCAATGACATTCTTCTGTTGTCTACCTCAACCATCGAGCCAGACATGGAAATACTTCTTCATGGCAAACAGCACCAGCAGTCTCATTGATTTGTAGAGTGTTCAATGCAATTTTTGTACAATCTATTCATGTAAACAAAATATAGTAATTCTGAGATTTCGTTTTTCACTCCGGCCCGCGATCTCCTTCCAAAAGTCTCATCTGGCCCTCACTCTGAAAAGGTTGCCCGCCCCTGATTTAGAGGTTAAACTGCAAGCAAATTACGCAAAAACTAATTGTCGCCCCTTACAGAGATAAAGGCAAATGAGCATAGATGTGTCCTCACGTTTTCCTTCAAAAATAAGATTTTGAAAAGCTTTAGCAACCTTACTAGACAAAATATTGTAAAATAATTGAAATGTACAGATAGGGGATGTAAAATAAAGCATTTTTTCAAAAAAATTGAATTTTGCACTCATTGACCTTTGACCTTGATTAGTGACCTAATTACGCATTTTTGGGCTTGGCAAACAACAGATTCATATTCAGCATGAAAAACTACCCCAGAAAAAGTGGTTTGTTTGCTTTTACTCAAAAATGCCTCAATCATTCTATAAAGGCACATTTTCAGATTTTTTGACTAGGCTAGACAGGCTGCAGCCTCTTTCCTCTCGACAGACGTTAAAATCACAAGCTGTTCAAACACTTGGAATGTCTTTCAATTCTGACCCTGAGAGGCAATAAAAGGATCACAATTGTTTGAGTGTGTAAACACTGTCTCAGTGCTATCTTTATATTCTGCATTTGTCCAACCAGCAACATCTGCCTTCGTGTCTAACCTATCCAGTCAGCATTAAACTTGACCTTGGGACACCGCAGAAAGCACTAATGGTGAGAGGGTGGATGGGAAGTGGGGGAAGGGGCGGGGGTTTGGGGATTGTTGATGGTCAGATGAGGGTTGTAGCCTGGCAACCCTCATCCTCGTGATGGGAAGTACAATGGGAATTTAATAACATAAGGTCGACTCCGCTCTTCATTATCTTGGCTTCCTGCTTCATTCACTCATGGTGTGGTTATCTCTAAACAGTTGTAACTATTCAGGGGCCATCTATTTATCATTTACGCAGGTAAAGCAATTCCACCCATTTATCCTCCCCCTCCCCACAATTCCACCCCCCTCAGTTTTTCATGCTGGTTTGTTGCTTGCAAACACCAATTTGATTGGTTACATTGAAAAATAAATGTCCAAACAAAATAATCAAGACAATAACAATGAAGGATGTGACAAAGACAGTGAAAGTATGAGAACCAATCCTTACCTGAATACCCTTCAAGAGTTTCCAATGAGTGATCCCAAGTGACTGGATATCAGCAGGTGGGCCTTCATACCAAATGTGTGCCAATATCTCAGTTGCCATGTAATTTGACGTCCCACAGAATGTCGACAACATCTGACCTTGTGTGAAGGACATTGCCGACCCAAAATCAATCGACTTGACTTGGCCCTGCCAACGGTGAAGTACATTTTCATGCTGGAGAAAAACAGAAATTGACACGTTAAAGGAAACATCATAACATGGATTATACGAGAAAAGTGAAATATGCTTCATGAACAAAGTCAAATAGCTTGAAACAGTTTGGACCTCCTACCTTGATGGTGAGTCTGCTTGCATGCTGGACGCAAATGATTCTGTTTGAAAGAGATCCGCAGGTAACACTGCAGCTTATCTTGTTGCCTGGTATTTCCTGCAGAGAAAACAAATACATTTCTTGCAAAATATGAAATAGTTTTCAGAATGTAATGATGTGCTATATATATTGTTGCGGTTTTGAGTTTAGTACAGTCAGTATAATAAAGGTTAAATTTCCCCCCTCATAGTTAGTCAAACAAGCAACATGTCGCCTCGCGATAGTTCAGTTATTTCTTCGTATTTGTGAGCTTAGTCCTTTTCCTATGTTAGTTCTGCGTTGAATAGAGTAAGGAAAATAGGTCCTACTTCTACTGACTATCCAGCCTCCCTAGCCTCATGCCCCTTTGCGCTGACTTTGGTTCATTTTGGGCGAATTAACACGAGGCAGGCCTAGGAGCGTCAGGGCGAAGCCGAATGAGGGCGGCAGAGGAACTGACGGTAAGCACGAGCCGCCAACCAGGGCTCAGAGGGTGTGGCGGCAGCACTGCGTCACAGGGCGTGGTTGGAAGGTTTGAGGGGGTTCGAGAAGGTCTGGGGCGTATCTATATAACCCATCACGCAAAGCCCCCAAGAGGACTAGCGCGAGAGGACTGGTTGAACAAAGGACTCACTGATGAGAGAACTCGCGCGCACTGACCAACCAGGAGGAATCGTTGACGAGCAGGAGTTGAGAGCATCAAAGAACTTTGAGAGAAACGCGGGTGAAGAAAGACGCGCATGAACCGGAATACGCGCTATTATAAAGTGACGCTCGGTTAAACTGGAGGCCGAGCCGCGTACAGTGCATTAAGTCATGCGAGTGATAACGGCTGTGTAATCGCCAGCCGCGCTGAGAGACGCGCACTTTCCGTTCTACCTCATCGGCTGCTTTTGTTCGGGAGACGCGCTACGAGGTTCCTTCCACCGCCTGCTGCCATCTTTGCGGGACGTGCTGGGACCGTGGAGAGCCGGACGGGGCCATTCCTGGAAAACCATATCGACGCGTTTGGCTGGAACATCGACCCATCTGCAATTCCCTGTGTGAGTGTGACGGGCCCGAGTCTGGGCAGTAAGATAAGACTGACGAAGTGCTGCTCTGTGTCTCTGCGTCCCGATCATTGTACATACGTGTGGGAATAATAATTAAACCCGTGTTCTTCCTTTTCCATTCGATCGTTCCTGTGATTTCCTCATTGGCTAAGCGTGGTACGAATAAAACCGCTCGAATCGGGTTCCACTACGAAGACTGCACGGACCACGTGGTACTCAATCCGCTCCGCGTACCCAAATCACACGTGGCTCCTGCGAGGCTTGCTTCCTCACTTCCGTGGTGGCGCAGGGATTTAGGTACGAGCGAGACTTGGTCCTGAAACCCTACCTTGCATTTTGCCCGGAAGAGGCGTTTCAAGTCCCTCGGTTCCGTCAAGCCCAGAAAGGACAAGGGGATTAATCCCCACTTGGTAATGGGAAGAAGGGCGGCGGAGAACCGTAACAACATATATATATTCATTGTACACGAAAAAATGATTCTATTTGAAAGAGATCTGCAGGTAACACTGCAGCCGATCTTGTTTCCTGGTATTTCCTGCAGGGAAAACATCCAAACGTACTCAACCCCTCACACGGCAAACTCAAACCTTCACCCACACCCCACACACTCTAACGTATCCCCACATGCCTCACCATGCCCCCGTGAAGCCCTCCCCCATCCCATCCTGCACTCCTCCTCCCAATGCCTCATCCTTTCCCCTCCCCCTCCCCCATCACTAACTGTGTGGATTTCAAACATCCACGGTCTCCGCTCTAACCTGGCAAATTCCTCAATGCAGGCCTCTGGCAATAAACCAGACATCATCTGTATCCTTCCTCCCACAGCATGACCCCGACTCATTGGTGTCTCTCCCTAGGTACAGTCTCCTCCGATTCGATAGGCCTGATGCACGCCCAAAAGGTGGAGTTGTACTTCACATCAAGATATCAAAACCAAACAGACAGGGGTGAAAACATAACCTCCATGCACCTTTGGTGGCGGAGGTAAAAAGGTGCCAAATTGAATCTCCTTAACGAACTACAGATCTATCAGCTTACTTCCAATCTAAGCAAGGTCATGGAATCCATCATTGCAGTTGATATGAAATCCATCCTTTTCTCCAACAACCTCTTCTCAGATCATCAATTTACTTTCAGACCAAATCACTCCACCTGAGATGTGCTGCTTCTATTCACCCAACAATGGATGGAGGCCTGCAATGTTAGACATGAGATCAGAGCCGTCTCCCTGGACATATCCGGTGCTTTTGATACATTATGGCTTCCTGCCCTGCTCTCCAAACTTTCTGCTTATGGCGTCCGAGGCCACACATGGCTCACTGACTTCTTCTACTCTCGTAGCCAACGTGTGGCACTCAACTGAATCCGTTCATCTGCTCTCCCTCTCAAGGCTGGAGTGCTCTAAGGCAGTGTTCTGGGTCCAGTCCTATTCCAGATCTTCATCAATGATCTCTTTGACTCTGGAAAATCCCCTTCATCTAATTGCTGAGGACTCCATCCTCATCCTTCAGACAGACAGGCTGCAGCCTCTTTCCTCTCGACAGACGTTAAAATCACAAGCTGTTCAAACACTTGGAATGTCTTTCAATTCTGACCCTGAGAGGCAATAAAAGGATCACAATTGTTTGAGTGTGTAAACACTGTCTCAGTGCTATCTTTATATTCTGCATTTGTCCAACCAGCAACATCTGCCTTCGTGTCTAACCTATCCAGTCAGCATTAAACTTGACCTTGGGACACCGCAGAAAGCACTAATGGTGAGAGGGTGGATGGGAAGTGGGGGAAGGGGCGGGGGTTTGGGGATTGTTGATGGTCAGATGAGGGTTGTAGCCTGGCAACCCTCATCCTCGTGATGGGAAGTACAATGGGAATTTAATAACATAAGGTCGACTCCGCTCTTCATTATCTTGGCTTCCTGCTTCATTCACTCATGGTGTGGTTATCTCTAAACAGTTGTAACTATTCAGGGGCCATCTATTTATCATTTACGCAGGTAAAGCAATTCCACCCATTTATCCTCCCCCTCCCCACAATTCCACCCCCCTCAGTTTTTCATGCTGGTTTGTTGCTTGCAAACACCAATTTGATTGGTTACATTGAAAAATAAATGTCCAAACAAAATAATCAAGACAATAACAATGAAGGATGTGACAAAGACAGTGAAAGTATGAGAACCAATCCTTACCTGAATACCCTTCAAGAGTTTCCGATGAGTGATCCCAAGTGACTGGATATCAGCAGGTGGGCCTTCATACCCAATGTGTGCCAATATCTCAGTTGCCATGTAATTTGACGTCCCACAGAATGTCGACAACATCTGACCTTGTGTGAAGGACATTGCCGACCCAAAATCAATCGACTTGACTTGGCCCTGCCAACGGTGAAGTACATTTTCATGCTGGAGAAAAACAGAAATTGACACGTTAAAGGAAACATCATAACATGGATTATACGAGAAAAGTGAAATATGCTTTATGAACAAAGTCAAATAGCTTGAAACAGTTTGGACCTCCTACCTTGATGGTGAGTCTGCTTGCATGCTGGACGCAAATGATTCTGTTTGAAAGAGATCCGCAGGTAACACTGCAGCTTATCTTGTTGCCTGGTATTTCCTGCAGAGAAAACAAATACATTTCTTGCAAAATCTGAAATAGTTTTCAGAATGTAATGATGTGCTATATATATTGTTGCGGTTTTGAGTTTTGTACAGTCAGTATAATAAAGGTTAAATTTCCCCCCTCATAGTTAGTCACACAAGCAACATGTAGCCTCACGATAGTTCAGTTATTTCTTCGTATTTGTGAGCTTAGTCCTTTTCCTATGTTAGTTCTGCGTTGAATAGAGTAAGGAAAATAGGTCCTACTTCTACTGACTATCCAGCCTCCCTAGCCTCATGCCCCTTTGCGCTGACTTAGGTTCATTTTGGGCGAATTAACACGAGGCAGGCCTAGGAGCGTCAGGGCGAAGCCGAATGAGGGCGGCAGAGGAACTGACGGTAAGCATGAGCCGCCAACCAGGGCTCAGAGGGTGTGGCGGCAGCACTGCGTCACAGGGCGTGGTTGGAAGGTTTGAGGGGGTTCGAGCAGGTCTGGGGCGTATCTATATAACCCATCATGCAAAGCCCCCAAGAGGACTAGCGCGAGAGGACTGGTTGAACAAAGGACTCACTGATGAGAGAACTCGCGCGCACTGACCAACCAGGAGGAATCGTTGACGAGCAGGAGTTGAGAGCATCAAAGAACTTTGAGAGATACGCGGGTGAAGAAAGACGCGCATGAACCGGAATACACGCTATTATAAAGTGACGCTCGGTTAAACTGGAGGCCGAGCCGCGTACAGTGCATTAAGTCATGCGAGTGATAACGGCTGTGTAATCGCCAGCCGCGCTGAGAGACGCGCACTTTCCGTTCTACCTCATCGGCTGCTTTTGTTCGGGAGACGCGCTACGAGGTTCCTTCCACCGCCTGCTGCCATCTTTGCGGGACGTGCTGGGACCGTGGAGAGCCGGACGGGGCCGTTCCTGGACAACCACGTCGACGCGTTTGGCTGGAACATCGACCCATCTGCAATTCCCTGTGTGAGTGTGACGGGCCCGAGTCTGGGCAGTAAGATAAGACTGACGAAGTGCTGCTCTGTGTCTCTGCGTCCCGATCATTGTACATACGTGTGGGAATAATAATTAAACCCGTGTTCTTCCTTTTCCATTCGATCGTTCCTGTGATTTCCTCATTGGCTAAGCGTGGAACGAATAAAACCGCTCGAATCGGGTTCCACTACGAAGACTGCACGGACCACGTGGTACTCAATCCGCTCGGCGTACCCAAATCACACGTGGCTCCTGCGAGGCTTGCTTCCTCACTTCCGTGGTGGCGCAGGGATTTAGGTACGAGCGAGACTTGGTCCTGAAACCCTACCTTGCGTTTTGCCCGGAAGAGGCGTTTCAAGTCCCTCGGTTCCGTCAAGCCCAGAAAGGACAAGGGGATTAATCCCCACTTGGTAATGGGAAGAAGGGCGGCGGAGAACCGTAGCAACATATATATATTCATTGGTCACGAAAAAATGATTCTATTTGAAAGAGATCTGCAGGTAACACTGCAGCCGATCTTGTTTCCTGGTATTTCCTGCAGGGAAAACATCCAAACGTACTCAACCCCTCACACGGCAAACTCAAACCTTCACCCACACCCCACACACTCTAACGTATCCCCACACGCCTCACCATGCCCCCGTGAAGCCCTCCCCCATCCCATCCTGCACTCCTCCTCCCAATGCCTCATCCTTTCCCCTCCCCCTCCACCATCACTAACTGTGTGGATTTCAAACATCCACGGTCTCCGCTCTAACCTGGCAAATTCCTCAATGCAGGCCTCTGGCAATAAACCAGACATCATCTGTATCCTTCCTCCCACAGCATGACCCCGACTCATTGGTGTCTCTCCCTAGGTACAGTCTCCTCCGATTCGATAGGCCTGATGCACGCCCAAAAGGTGGAGTTGTACTTCACATCAAGATATCAAAACCAAACAGGCAGGGGTGAAAACATAACCTCCATGCACCTTTGGTGGCGGAGGTAAAAAGGTGCCAAATTGAATCTCCTTAACGAACTACAGATCTATCAGCTTACTTCCAATCTAAGCAAGGTCATGGAATCCATCATTGCAGTTGATATGAAATCCATCCTTTTCTCCAACAACCTCTTCTCAGATCATCAATTTACTTTCAGACCAAATCACTCCACCTGAGATGTGCTGCTTCTATTCACCCAACAATGGATGGAGGCCTGCAATGTTAGACATGAGATCAGAGCCGTCTCCCTGGACATATCCGGTGCTTTTGATACATTATGGCTTCCTGACCTGCTCTCCAAACTTTCTGCTTATGGCGTCCGAGGCCACACATGGCTCACTGACTTCTTCTACTCTCGTAGCCAACGTGTGGCACTCAACTGAATCCGTTCATCTCCTCTCCCTCTCAAGGCTGGAGTGCTCCAAGGCAGTGTTCTGGGTCCAGTCCTATTCCAGATCTTCATCAATGATCTCTTCGACTCTGGAAAATCCCCTTCATCTAATTGCTGAGGACTCCATCCTCATCCTTCGGACAGACAGTCTGCAGCCTCTTTCCTCTCGACAGATGTTAAAATCATCACAAGCTGTTCAAACACTTGGAATGTCTTTCAATTCTGACCCTGAGAGGCAATAAGAGGATCACAATTGTTTGAGTGTGTAAACTGTCTCAGTCCTATCTTTATGTTCTGCATTTGTCCAACCAGTGTTACGGATTCGTCACTTCCGTCGTTGTGGTTTTCATCCACTGTAAGCATTTTTGGTTCCATGTACTATTATTGTTATCGTTTAAGTGAAATGGAGATAACTATTTTCAAAAGGTAAAAAATTAGTGTTTTAAAAGAAACCGGAAACCGGATCGGGAGAAACCGGAAGAAGTGGAGGAAGAAAAAAAAGGCAGAGCAAGTGAGGTCGGGAAGAAAAGCCGAGCTGCTTTGAGGTCTCGAGGAGACGCTGGTGAACGGGGGTCACGAGCGAACTTTGGGTTTCCTGGGAAAGGGATTCCTGTGACAGAGTGGTTATCGCTGTGACAGATAAACCTGCGTGTCGGGTTTTGCGGTTGATTCCGAAGAGAATCGTTGGAGAGCAGGTACACCTCCAGTACGGGCCCACCCGCCATTTCGCCTCGCTCACGCTATTTCACATCGCTCCAGCCTTTTCACCTCGCTCCAGCCATTTCACCGCACCCAGCCGTTAGCCTGGTTTGCGAGTGTAACGTGGATTTCGATTGGGAATTTGTGGTTCTCCGTTTGGGAGCCGCTGAACGTTCATACCCGAAGGTGTGATTTCCCAGACGCCTTTTGGGTGCACCTTTGCGCCTCTTTGGCAGCGTTGACCGTCAGCCGACTTGGATTCTGGTCTCGATTCGACATTTTTCTTGCGATCACCGGAGCGTGGATCGACTTTGGCTTGGTGCCGGGACAGTGACTTTGGGAATGTTCTTTTCGCTCACTTGGAGAACAGTGAGTTATTGAATAAGAAACTGATGGTTCCATCACAGGAATTATATGGTATTTTTGTGGTGCAATTGAAACATATTGTACTTGTGCTGTTATACTTGTGTGACCTTAATACAATACTTGTTTTTGGTAACAATTGGTTGGTGTGCTTTCACCATTGGTCATTGACACACATTATAACACATCTTTCTGCCGTGACTCCTTTC
Organism: Myxine glutinosa; assembly: GCF_964187855.1. NCBI lineage: Eukaryota > Metazoa > Chordata > Myxini > Myxiniformes > Myxinidae > Myxine > Myxine glutinosa. The sequence goes on from NC_136272.1 coordinate 97,532,055, forward strand.
GGGGCTCGGAGGTACACCGTGACCGGGGTTTGGGGAGGAGCACGTAACACCAGCAACATCTGCCTTCGTGTCTAACCTATCCAGTCAGCATTAAACTAGACTTTGGGACACCGCAGAAAGCACGAATGGTGAGAGGGCGGATGGGAAGTGGGGGAAGGGGTGGGGGATTGTTGATGGTCAGATGAGGGTTGTAGCCTGGCAACCTTCATCCTCGTGATGGGAAGTACAATGGGAATTTAATAACATAAGGTCGACTCCGCTCTTCATGATCTTGGCTTCCTGCTTCATTCACTCATGGTGTGGTTATCTCAAAACAGTTGTAACTATTCAAGGGCCATCTATTTATCATTTACGCAGGTAAAGCAATTCCACCCATTTATCCTCCCCTCACCAAAATTCCATCCCCCTCAGTTTTTCCTGCTGGTTTGTTGCTTGCAAACACCAATTTGATTGGTTACATTGAAAAATAAATCTCCAAACAAAATAATCAAGACAATAACAATGAAGGATGTGACAAAGACAGTGAAAGTATGAGAACCAATCCTTACCTGAATACCCTTCAACAGTTTCCGATGAGTGATCCCAAGTGACCGGATATCAGCAGGTGGGCCTTCATACCCAATGTGTGCCAATATCTCAGTTGCCATGTAATTTGACGTCCCACAGAATGTCGACAACATCTGGCCTTGTGTGAAGGACATTGCCGACCCAAAATCAATCGACTTCACTTGGCACTGCCAACTGTGAAGTACATTTTCATGCTGGAGAAAAACAGAAATTGACATGTTAAAGGAAACATCATAACATGGATTATACTAGAAAAGTGAAACATGCTTCATGAAGAAAGTCAAATATCTGGAAACAGTTTGGACCTCCTACCTTGATGGTGAGTCTGCTGGCATGCTGGATGCAAATGATTCTATTTGAAAGAGATCTGCAGGTAATACTGCAGCTGAACTTGTTTCCTGGTATTTCCTGCAGGGAAAACACCCAAACGTACTCAACCCCTCACACGGCAAACTCAAACCTTCTCCCGCACCCCACACATGCAAAACCTTCTCCTGCATCCGACACAATCAAATAATCCCCTGCTCCCAAACATACTTGAACCCTCACCTTGCACACTCAAACCTTCACCCGCACCCCACACTATCTGACGTATCCCCACATGCCTCAACATGCCCCCGTGAAGCCCTCCCCCATCCCATCCTGCACTCCTCCTCCCAATGCCTCATCCTTTCCCCTCCCCCTCCCCCATCACTAACTGTGTGGATTTCAAACATCCAAGGTCTCCGCTCTAACCTGGCAAATTCCTCAATGCAGGCGTCTGGCAATAAACCAGACATCATCTGTATCCTTCCTCCCACAGCATGACCCCGACACATTGGTGTCTCTCCCTGGGTACAGTCTCCTCCGATTCGACAGGCCTGATGCACGCCCAAAAGCTGGAGTTGTACTTCACATCAAGATATCAAAACCAAACAGACAGGGGTGAAAACATAACCTCCATGCACCTTTGGTGGCGGAGGTAAAAAGGTGCCAAATTGAATCTCCTTAACTAACTACAGATCTATCAGCTTACTTCCAATCATCAGCAAGGTCATGGAATCCATCATTGCAGTTGATATGAAATCCATCCTTTTCTCCAACAACCTCTTCTCAGATCATCAATTTACTTTCAGACCAAATCACTCCACCTGAGATGTGCTGCTTCTATTCACCCAACAATGGATGGAGGCCTGCAATGTTAGACATGAGATCAGAGCCGTCTCCCTGGACATATCCGGTGCTTTTGATACATTATGGCTTCCTGCCCTGCTCTCCAAACTTTCTGCTTATGGCGTCCGAGGCCACACATGGCTCACTGACTTCTTCTACTCTCGTAGCCAACGTGTGGCACTCAACTGAATCCGTTCATCTGCTCTCCCTCTCAAGGCTGGAGTGCTCCAAGGCAGTGTTCTGTGTCCAGTCCTATTCCAGATCTTCATCAATGATCTCTTTGACTCTGGAAAATCCCCTTCATCTAATTGCTGAGGACTCCATCCTCATCCTTCAGACAGACAGGCTGCAGCCTCTTTCCTCTCGACAGATGTTAAAATCATCACAAGCTGTTCAAACACTTGGAATGTCTTTCAATTCTGACCCTGAAAGGCAATAAAAGGATCACAATTGTTTGAGTGTGTAAACTGTCTCAGTGCTATATTTATGTTCTGCATTTTTCCAACCAGCAACATCTGCCTTCGTGTCTAACCTATCCAGTCAGCATTAAACTTGACCTTGGGACACCGCAGAAAGCAATAATGGTGAGAGGGTGGATGGGAAGTGGGGGAAGGGATGGGGGTTTGGGGATTGTTAATGGTCAGATGAGGGTTGTAGCCTGGCAACCCTCATCCTCGTGATGGGAAGTACAATGGGAATTTAATAACATAAGGTCGACTCCGCTCTTCATTATCTTGGCTTCCTGCTTCATTCACTCATGGTGTGGTTATCTCTAAACAGTTGTAACTATTCAGGGGCCATCTATTTATCATTTACGCAGGTAAAGCAATTCCACCCATTTATCCTCCCCCTCACCACAATTCCACCCCCCTCAGTTTTTCATGCTGGTTTGTTGCTTGCAAACACCAATTTGATTGGTTACATTGAAAAATAAATGTCCAAACAAAATAATCAAGACAATAACAATGAAGGATGTGACAAAGACAGTGAAAGTATGAGAACCAATCCTTACCTGAATACCCTTCAACAGTTTCCTATGAGTGATCTCAAGTGACCGGATATCAGCAGGTGGGCCTTCATACCCAATGTGTGCCAATATCTCAGTTGCCATGTAATTTGACGTCCCACAGAATGTCGACAACATCTGACCTTGTGTGAAGGACATTGCCGACCCAAAATCAATCGACTTGACTTGGCCCTGCCAACGGTGAAGTACATTTCATGCTGGAGAAAAACAGAAATTGACACGTTAAAGGAAACATCATAACATGGATTATACGAGAAAAGTGAAACATGCTTCATGAACAAAGTCAAATAGCTTGAAAAAGTTTGGACCTCCTACCTTGATGGTGAGTCTGCTTGCATGCTGGACGCAAATGATTCTGTTTGAAAGAGATCCGCAGGTAACACTGCAGCTGATCTTGTTGCCTGGTATTTCCTGCAGAGAAAACAAATACATTTCTTGCAAAATCTGAAATAGTTTTCAGAATGTAATGATGTGCTATATATATTGTTGCGGTTTTGAGTTTTGTACATTCAGTATAATAAAGGTTAAATTTCCCCCCTCATAGTTAGTCACACAAGCAACATGTAGCCTCACGATAGTTCAGTTATTTCTTCGTATTTGTGAGCTTAGTCCTTTTCCTATGTTAGTTCTGCGTTGAATAGAGCAAGGAAAATAGGTCCTACTTCTACTGACTATCCAGCCTCCCTAGCCTCATGCCCCTTTACGCTGACTTTGGTTCATTTTAGGCGAATTAACACGAGGCAGGCCTAGGAGCTTCAGGGCGAAGCCGAATGAGGGCGGCAGAGGAACTGACGGTAAGCACGAGCCACCAACAGGGCTCAGAGGGTGTGGCGGCAGCACTGCGTCACAGGGCGTGGTTGGAAGGTTTGAGGGGGTTCGAGAAGGTCTAGGGCATATCAATATAACCCATCACGCAAAGCCCCCAAGAGGACTAGCGCGAGAGTCCTGGTTGAACAAAGGACTCACTGATGAGAGAGAGAACTCTTTGTCTGCTCATTGTCTGCTGCGCGAACTGCTCTTTGTCTCTGCGTCCCGATCATTGTACATACGTGTGGGAATAATAATTAAACCTGTGTTCTTCCTTTTCCATTCGATCGTTCCTGTGATTTCCTCATTGGCTAAGCGTGGTACGAATAAAACCGCTCGAATCGGGTTCCACTACTAAGACTGCACGGACCACGTGGTACTCAATCCGCTCGGCGTACCCTAATCACACGTGGCTCGTGCGAGGCTTGCTTCCTCGCTTCCGTGGTGGCGCAGGGATTTAGGTACGAGCGAGACTTGGTCCTGAAACCCTTCCTTGCGTTTTGCCCGGAAGAGGCGTTTCAAGTCTCTCGGTTCCGTCAAGCCCAGAAAGGACAAGGGGATTAATCCCCCCTTGGTAAGGGGAAGAAGGGCGGCGGAGAACCGTAACAATATATACTCGTGTATATATATATATATATATATATATATATATATATATATATATATATATATATATATATATACTAGCAGAAGTACCCGGCGTTGCCTAGCCGGGGAGAAGGAGGGGAGGGAGGGGGGGGGAGAAGGATGGGGAGGGGAAGGTGGGGAGAGGCAGGAGGGGGAGAAGGGGATGGAGGAGGGGAAGGGGGAGGAAGGGGGGAATGGGGAAGGGGAGGAAGGGGGGAATGGGGGAATGGGAGGGGAGGGGAGAGGGGAAGAGGAGGGGAGGGGGAGAGGGGGAAGGGGAGGAGGGTTGGGAGGAGGGGAAGGGTATGGGAGGAAGGAGCAGGGAGGAAGGGCGGGAATTGTGGTGAAGGGGAGGAGGGGATGCCAATCAGGAAGAAGAAGAAGAAGTACTACTACCAGTACTAAGAAGTACAAAGAAGAAGAAGCCGTACTACCAAATTCGTGCACTTCCAGAATTGTTTGATTTATTTGTATTCAAATCTCTGGTAATTGTTTTGTATTTATTTGTATATAACTGTGTAATTGTATATAAATGTCATTTATTTTAAAAGGCTTCGGCACGATCGAGCGATTTTTTTTTTATTCATTTTTTACTCCAACAAAAACGAACTTTTTTTTTTTAATGTGATTTTTTGGTCTACTCTGGGATACAAAACAAATTATTCACCTGGCGGAATATGCTCTCTACTGAGCGACAGACACACTGTCGTGAGGAGGGGGAGGGGAAAGGGGAGGTGAGGAGGGGGAGGGGAAGGAGAAGGGGAAGGGAGGGAGGGAACGGTAAGGAAAAGGGAAGGGAGAAGGAAGGAAAGGGAGTGGAGAGAGAGGAGGAAGGGTGGAGGAGGAGAGAGAGAAATGAGGAAGGAGAGGAGGGAGGATAGAGGGCGAAAGGAGGTGAGAGGAGGGAGGGTTATCCGAATCCAGATTTTCATGATATGCTTCAATTACGTAATGATAAATCGATCGTGTTTCCAAGGCAAGGCACGTTTGAGTCGGCCGAACCGAAATGGCGGCTTCAGAACCCAGAGAGGTGCAGTGGGTTTACCAAGATGGCGGGCCCCCTCGTCGACCCCAAAGGGCTAAGACCCTGATATTCTTTAAATGCCATGAACAAACTTCAGTCCATCAAGGATGTTGATGGTTGTGGTCAAGTTTCATCGAAATTGTGTGTGTAGTTTTGGAGAAGGAGATACAAGAATTTACATACAGCCTGACTGACTGACTGACACCGCACCATACGAATACCTCCCCCTGAACTACGTTCCACATGAGCTAAAAATGCATCAAAAAATAATAATATTAAAAACAATAAATGAATGTCTCATAAATATTCCTTCATTTGCATGGGCATTGTGATGGGAAGTATAAATCATACGTACCAGCTGCTGACTTGATCGCATGCGTTTCCACTTCACAATTATGGGTATCATGTACACCTGAAGGAAAAAGAAGGTTACTTTCATTTCCAGGAACAAAGTTAAACAGGGCACATGAATGCGTGAGGTTCTTAAATTTTCAACAACCAGCACCAAATTATGGGTGGATGTGGTGACCTGTCATCCCCGTCCAGCCTGGCGGTTCATCGGCGTGTTTATAATTCCGCAAGTGGAACAGTGCAGGGTGCCCACAAAGTCTTGTTGGTGTTTATTACAACTTTTATTCCAACCAAACCGGAACAAGACTTTGTGGAGACCCTGTATCCTCTATATCGACTGTGCAACACAAACAATTTTTCATCCGTCATGCTCTCTCTCCACAGTGGTGCAATAGTTATTGGTCCAAACCTCATCTTACAGCAAAGCAATGATCCCAGGCACTCAGCTGGAATAATTAAAACTTATTTGCAAAAGAAAGTTTAAGCGGGAGCCCTTTAATACATAGAACAATAATAACAGCCCCCTCAAGGCCCAGATCTCAATATAATTGAAGCTGTATGGGAGGGACTATTAGGATGGCAGGATCACCTTGAAGTCGGCACACTCACCTCTCAGCTGTCTAGCCTCGGTTTGAATCTCGACCCAACTATAAACTGTCATCTCAGTGTTTCAGAGGCAGGGCGATTCATCAGCGTGTGTGCTGTCCTTCGGATGAAGGAAACGGGTGGACATAAACCCGATTCGTTTATATGAAGGGATATCTAATGTATAAAGAAGAAAGTTTGTGTGTTTGTTCGTTTATGCATTCGGACCCTGCAGGAACCAGTGCATCCAAACATTGCATGGTCTCCTCTTTCACTAAGAGAAAGGTGGAGGGCCTTGTTCGGATAAATAAATAAGAAATGACACTAGATAAACCCGATAATTGGTCTTCAGGCCTCAATTGTATTTTTTGCTTATACACTGCCTGGGTATTTTTTCCTGGGAGCTATCGAGTAATATGTATTGTGAAGACCGCATGTTGAGGTTGTAGTGTTTAACTTTTAAATGGGGAAATCAACCTTTCACAAAGATTGTGAATAATTAACTTTTCAGAATGAAAGGGTTAAAAATAACGATCTCCTCCAACCCTCCACCAGTCTCGCTGCGCCTTCTGTACGGAAACTTGGACTCAAAATTGTTTTGGGAAGTGTTCGAACTAAATTAACTTTATTCTTGTGTTGGTCTTTCTTGATTTTGGACCACTTCCCGCATGAGTGGCTACCCCAGTTAACAGCCGCCAAGCTCCTGAAAGTACTCTTTGGGACGCCAAGCTAAGTGCCGGCTGAAAGGGTTTATTTTCATTTTATCTTTCCCTTGACACCACCCACCCCCACCCCCCCCCCCCACCCCCCACCCCCCAGAATTTCCATGTTTTAAACGTTTCCCGGTGTGTACCCTGGATAAGAATAGGTACACCGTATCCCTGCGTGTCGTAAAAGACGACTAAGAGGGTTGGCGTCAGGAAGGGCATCCGGCCATAAAAACATTGCCTCAAAAAGGGAACCATGACAATTACAACTACATATGGGCAGGGTACAGCCCGAAGTGGAGATCGGTTTCTGAGGTTTGGGACATGGAATGTAGGGACAATGACAGGGAGATCAGGAGAAGTGGTGGAAGTATTGGTCAGAAGAAGAGTAGACATATGTTCTGTGCAAGAGACGAGATGGAAGGGAAGTGGTGTGAGAATGGTGAAGGGTAGGCATGGACAGAAATACAAGTTTGTGTGGCAAGGGTGCCCGGAGGGCGTGAATGGTGTTAGTGTCCTGTTTTCTGAGGAGTTTGTAGACAGTGTGGTGAGTGTGACTAGAGTGAGTGATAGGTTGATGATGGTGAAAATGATGATTGGAAAGCTCTTGGTGAACGTCATCTCGGGATATGCTCTGCAGGTTGGTCGAAGCGATGAGGAAAAGGACAAGTTCTGGTGTGCGTTAGAGAAGCTGATGGAAAACGTGAAAGATGAGGAAGTTGTTGTGGTAGGAGGAGACCTAAATGGACATGTGGGAAGGAGTATTGATGGTTTTGAGGGAGTTCATGGGGGTTACGGATATGGTGTGAGAAATGGAGAAGGTGAAAGGATTTTGGAGTTTGCTGATGGAGCTGATTTGTTGATTTGTAATACTCAGTTCCAGAAAGAGGATAATAAGCTTGTTACATACACGTCAGGTGGGTCGACGACAACCGTTGACTACCTGATGGTGGGTAGGCGAGATAGGGGGCACCTCCGGGACACAAAGGTGATCCCGGGGGAGGAGGCTGTTTCACGGCACCACTTGGTTGTCTGTGACGTAAGGGTGAAAGGTGCGAGGAGAGCACGGCGGGTGAAGTACCAACCGAGAATGAAGGTGTGGAGGTTGAAAGAGGTGACAGTAAGGGAGGCATTAAAAGAGAGGCTGAGTAGGGTCGAGGATGATGTGGTTGAGCTTGAAAGTGGTTGGATGTCAATGAAAGTTAGTCTGTTGGGAGCCGTTGGCAAGGTATGTGGATGGACAAAAGGACCACCGAGGCACTCGGAAACATGGTGGTGGGATGATGAAGTTGGAAAGAGGATTGACGTGAAGAGGAAGAAGTTCAAGCAGTGGCAGAAGGCGAAGGGTATGGGAGCAGAAACAGCAGAGCATGAAAGTTATACGGCAGCCAGGAAGGCTGCAAAGAAAGAGGTAGCAAAGGCGCAGGAGGCATGTAGGAAAATGTTCGGAGAACGCTTGGATTCAGAAGAGGGTCAGAGAGCGGTATTCAGGATTGCAAAGCAGATAGCGAAAGAGAGGTGTGATGTGATGGGGGTGAGTTGCTTGAAGGATGAAGTGGGACAAATCGTTGTCGACCCAGATGGAATTAAAGGAAGATGGAAAAGATATATGGAAATGCTGTTGAATACAGAGAATGAATGGGATGGCAACATAGAGAGTAACCCAGTTTTAGGACGGGCAGAGAAGATAACTGAGAAGGAAGTTGAGGAAGCGATAAAAGCAATGAAGGGTAGAAAAGCGGGAGGGCCGACGGCAGTTGTGCGAGATATGTTGAAGGCAGCAGGAAGTTGGGGTGTGAAGAGAATGACAGAGATCTGTAATCTGGTGGTGAAAGAAGGCCGCATTCCAGTGGTTTGGGAACTGAGTACCCTCGTCCCTCTATACAAGGGGAAAGGTGACCCTCTGGAGTGTGGCTCGTACCGAGCGATAAAGTTATTGGAGCATGGAATGAAGGTATTGGAAAGGGTGTTGGAGAGGAGGATAAGGAAGAAAGTGAAGATCGACGAAATGCAGTTTGGATTCATGCCAGGAAGAGGAACGACAGACGCGCTTTTCATTGTGAGGCAGTTGCAGGAGAAGTACATGGAGAAGAGGAAGAAGTTGTTTCTTGGGTTTGTTGATCTGGAGAAAGCATTCGATAGGGTACCACGCAAAGTATTGACATGGGCATTGAGGAAGTTAGGAGTGGAGGAATGGTTGATCAGAGTAGTGATGGCAATGTACAAAAGAGCGTGCACAGCTGTAAGGACGAAGGACGGGAACAGTGGTGAGTTTGAGGTGAAGGTGGGAGTGCATCAGGGGTCGGTACTAAGTCCACTACTATTTGTAGCTGTGATGGAGGTGCTGGCTCAGAACGTAAAGGAGGGTTTACCGTGGGAGTTGTTGTATGCAGAAGATCTGGTGTTGATTGCGGAAAGTATGGATGGACTGAAGGAAAAGATGAACACGTGGAAGGATTGTATGGAGACAAAAGGTCTGAAGGTGAATATCGGAAAGACGAAGGTGATGGCAAGTGGTAAAGCATGTGGTGAGGTGGAAAGAACTGGGAAGTGGCCCTGTGCTGTGTGTAGGAAGGGTGTCGGAGTGAACTCCATTCAATGTACAATGTGCGCTGAGTGGGTTCATCAAAAATGTAGTGGTCTGAGAGGGTCATTAACCAGTGTGGCAGCTACATTCAAGTGTAAGGTGTGCACAGAGGGAGCTGCAGATGGAGGAGATGTTGAGTTGGATCTTGGAGACGGCGTGAAGCTGGAAGGTGTGAAAACATTTTGCTACCTTGGAGACATGCTGAATGGAGAAGGTGGATCAGACTCGGCAACGGTTGCTCGAGTGAGATGTGCATGGAAGAAGTTTCGGGAACTGAGTGGCGTGCTGATGATGAGGGGAGTGTCGTTGAAGCTGAAGGGAAAGGTGTATGCTGCATGTGTGAGAAGTGTTATGATTTATGGGAGCGAGACATGGGTAATGAACGTAGAGCAGCAACGAAGGTTGGAAAGGGTGGAAATGCGAATGGTTCGACGGATGTGCGGAGTATCGTTGAGAGAGAGGAAGACAAATGATGAATTGCGAAAGATGATGGGAATAGAGCCTGTGATTGATGCTGTGAAGAGGAACAGGTTGAGATGGTTTGGTCATGTGTTGAAGAAGGATGAAAGTGACTGGTTGAGAAGAGTGATGGAAATGAATGTAGAAGGAAGCAGAGGACGGGGAAGACCGAGAAAGACTTGGCTAAAGATGGTGGAAGAAGAAATGCGGGCAAGGGGGTTAACAAGGAGAGATGCAGAAAATAGGGCAAAATGGAGAAGATTGTCACGGGGACCGCAAGGTTAACCCCCGCTCTAGCAGGGAAAATGGCCTTTAAAATGCATGTTGTTGTTGTTGTTGTCTTGTGTTGGTCTTTATTATCAGGTAAATAATAATATTTCATATTACTTGCACTAAAACCATCCATAAACCTACCAAGCACATGGACTGAAAATTTAAGGTGAGGAAACAGTGGAATTTTCCCATAAGAAATAATGGAAAACGAGCTCCTTGTAATGAAGGTTGGCATGACGAAGGAATATAAAGGTATGTAATGCCTTCGTTAAGGTGGAGATAACTGTATTTTAAAAAATACAATTAATAAAAAGAAGGGAAAGTGGTCCAAGAGCATTTGGCAACGCCTAAAATAGGTGATTCATACAAAAGCAAAAGGCCAACATTCCCCAATTTGTCATGCAGGAAATATTTAAATACATATTTCATTGTATTTATCCAGGCAACGCTGGGTACTTCAGATAGTTGTCAGAATCTGGATATTTGAATAAGACTTTCTTTTCATAAAGATTATTTGCATTGAACACAAAGTTTTAGTTTCCTTCTGTATCAGAAGAGAAAAATGCAAATTTTCTGAGACTTTTGCACAGCAGTATTCATTACATCCATACCTTGATGATGGCTCCCAGGATTCGCAGGATCAAAGCCAAACAAAGTAGGAGGATGATGGTTCTGCACACAGCATTCATTAAATCATGATTCCAGATCCCTGTAAAAGAGAACATCTGCATGGATCATTTCAACAAACCATCTCAGCTCATCTGCCAAGGACTTTGTACCACTTGTTACCGAACCATGGTATCTCCATGATCATGTGAGTGAAGCAAACTACTGCATATGCACATTTGAGCCTTTATTCGATGTTTCCACCCTCTGTTTTCAGTCATAATTGTTCTTTTCAGTGTCTGTATCGGCCATCAGCCCTTCGTTTATGTTTATACGGGGAAAGACACCTCCACAATTCAGATCAGGACACGGAAACAGAACACGTGTGTGAGAAGTCGAGGAAGGCTCCCCATCACCCCAGACCAGACGATCAATGATGAGCGAGATGGGAGGGGCGCAACGCATCACCGATGACGTGCAAGCCCATGATAAAAGGGAATGGCGTCGGGACGACGTGAGCAGATAGTGGGACACGTTGTGCTCACACGGTGCAAAGAGCTGCACAGCCACATTGAGACGCCCTGTCTTCATTCAGCCAGCCACACCTCTTCCCTCAAGTCCTGCGTCATGTTCCGGCTTACTTGGGCTGCCACCCTGCATCGGTTCCTGCTGTGTCCCACCGGGCACAGCCAGGACATTTCTTGTCTTGTGATTTTGCTTTGTCTTTCCCTAGTGGTATGAGTCTGAAGGCGTTTAAGACAGATAATCATGGTTCCCATTCTTCCTTGACTCATAGGCGGCTATGATCGGTTCGAAGGCGAGGGGTTTTATTATTGACAAGCAAATACAACGAGAATAATAATAGGGAGGAGGGAGAGAGGAGGGGTGGAGGAGCGAGGATGGGGGAGGGGAGAGTAAGGATGGGTCGAGAAGGGTTGGGGGGGGGGCAAGGAAGGGTGGGAGCTAATAAGGGGGGAGTGAAGAGGGAGGAAGGGGTGGCGGAGCAAGGAGGGGGTGGGGGGGAGAGCAAGGAAGTGGGGAGAGCAAGGATAGGGTCAGTGGGGAGAAGACTGAGGAAGGGGGAAAGCAATCTCTCAGAACACGATACACTGCGGGGTGAGAGAGAGAGAGAAGAGGGAAAGAGAGGAGGGGGAGAGTTAGGAGAGGAAGGGAGAGGGGAGCAAGGCGGGGTTGGGAGTGAGTAAGGTGGGCGAGGAAGGGGGAGCTGGGAAGGGTATAAAGATCGGCGATCAGCGATGTATACACCGATTCATAGGTATGAGGTTTCATACAGAAACCGTTGCGACTTGTTCCAAGGCAAGGCATTTTGATCAGACCGAAACAAAATGGCAGATTCAGGCCCCTGCGTGGTGAACGTGGGCTAACTAAGGGTAAGCCCTTTTTGGTATTTCATGATGAGAGTACCCCATTATCTTCAAAAGCGGTGTTTCCATTTCCCCAAATACACAGTTTTCATTTATGAACTGCCTTGAAGTTCCCTTAATTGTTACATGCAAAGTTGCGAGCCACTAGGTTTCATGGTTTTGGAGTTATGGAGGAGACACACCGACACACACACTTATTATTATAGATTTATTGTTCCTTATCGACTGTTATTTGCACTTGCTCATCCTGTTCCCTCACCGTGCCATTCTTGTCATTAAGCCTTACTTGGTCTCGGGTGAATTCTCTTTGTCCTCGTGGCTTCATCTGGTGGTTCTGGTAATGCCCGTTAAGGGTTGATTGGCTATTGGAGAAGATTGCGTCACATGATCAAGGTTTCTTCGGCCTTATTAGATCAGTCTTGTGGTCATCTCTGGGCAGCACACTCGCCCGCTTTGGGAACTGCAATCTGCCTGGTAATGCGGTCTTCAGATGCAGATGCAGCAGGGAGTCTTTGAAGCGGGGGACTGTCACGATTGTTTTAACATGACTCGCTCGATTCGTACCGGGCAACCGGAATGAACCAGACGACCGTTACAATATCATTCGTTGTCACCACAATATTCTGCAAAGCATTCCTTTGTCTTGGGTCAAAAGACTTGCTGTGGTCATACTGAGTCTCCAGCAGCCATCTTTTATTCCCTGCTATTTTCATTCATGGAAAATTTCTGACTGTTTTGCAATTTGTCCAGGGATATTGGCTTTGAGTTGCAGCAGTTTGCAAAATTTCAGCTTTCTACCCCAAATGGAAGGTATTCAACATCTATATCAGTGAGTGAGTTATCAGTCAGTGGTTAGAAAAAGCTTTATATATTAGATGATGAGAAGTCACTTACATCCGCTTGGAATTGAAGTCACTTCATTCAGGAACTGAAAGGAAACCAAAAACATAAAAATATTAAACATTCCAAGGTCGGTCAGGTATCCACAAGTCAAAATTTAAAGTTTATCAAAACAAAATGGACATTTATAAACTTTCGTTCATTTTTATACAAACAGAAAATTATGAAATGTGACAAAGCAAAAGCAACTTCATGTCCACTGCAGGTAAAGGCATCAGTCGGAGTGCACAATTAACGCTCAGTTTGTCTTTTCTCATGTTTGTTGAAACATCTCTCTGGGGATTTTCCATCCCACTCGTCCCGTCAGGTGTTCAAAGCAGACAATGCACCATCTCATGACAATTCTCATTCCCACCCAAATTGTTTTTTTACCCCCACTGACTGCATAACCCAACCCTCTTACCTGCCAGTTGCTATGTTTCCTCCTCACCCCTCTTTTCCTGTTTATTCATTCCCTTGCAGATTGTGTGCAACTATTACCCCATCGCTTCACAGATACTTCATACGCTCTGTCATCTTGCCTTACCATCGGCATCGATCTTGTGGAGAATTTTCTTTTCTTTTGAATACTCGACGAAATTTCATGTGACGCCCGATTGTCTTCGTTCCAGTTTCGTGACAAGGCACTTTCAGTCACAGTTTCTGAATTTTTAAAACGTAGAATTTGTTTTATTGTCCAGCCGAGAGACGCCACACATTGATGAATCAATCACCCTGCCTGTGAAACACTGCGATGACAATTTATAGCTGGGCCCGTGAATTACAGAAAGAAGGGGACGGCCACCTTTAATGTGCATTTCAATGTTTAATCTGCTTCACCACAGCATGTGGCTTCATCCCAGAGCCGATTTACATTTATTTTGTATGTTTCTTTTGATTGTGTTTATTTTTGGCTGCCGCCCACCTACCTCTATATTTTCTTGTCTCCAACAACCTAACCGCCTTATTCCCATAGGAAATTGGTTTTAACTATCGCGGTTTTGAATATTGGAGCATTTTCCAGGAACCTAACTCCGTGATATTGAAGGGGTTACAGTCCACACTTTCCATTCATTTGTGTGTGTATGCTTTGCAACCAATGCTAAAAAGGACCACAAGGTGATGAGGGTTGGCTCAAATGGGGTTGTAAAATACCTGGGACTGTATTGAGTAACCGGTTTATACAAGTTCCCCGATTCACAGTATGATGGAGCATTATCTCAACAGCCAATCAACCCCGTGGAGCTTATGATAAGCCAGTGTGTTTACAAGCATACATTGCGAATTAATTTTGGTTCGTACTTACAGTACTACCAGCTCCCTTTTCTCCGGTACATTGAAGTCTGCATCCCATAAACCCAGCAGGCCACAAAATATTTGAAGCAGACCTTTGAAGCTTTCATCACCTCTTTTTTGAAGTAGGAGGAAATGTTTGACAAGATAATTGTATACAGTATATGAAGGTGCTGTGGGTCAGGCAGCTGTTCCGCATTCACATGCTTCTCCATATAGGTCAGCAAGTTTCTTGGCACGTTGTACGGATTTGTGACCTCAGCAAAGAATGCTCATACATGTATTTTTTTTTTGTATACAAAGTCGAGGCCCATATAACAGCGAACACATGGAACATATGATAAAAGGAGCGGGACATAAGAAGGGGAGAGAGAGGGAAGCACAACAACAGTAGGGAACTGGGTCATCAGGAGATCTGTGGAAGAGAGAGGGCTGGGGTGGAGTACACGGGGTAAACAAGATGGACACGACAGGGGCTTTCAGGAAAGAAAAAGGAATTTGAAGGAGGTGGATTTGGGGTGGATTAACGCTGGTGGAAAAGATCAAAAGATGTGCTTAGTTATGCAAATTCGCTTAGGTTGCAGTTCATCACAGAACCCTGGGAATTTCCAAATTCTGGATACACGGATACCTGCTCTGCTTTTCTAAATTACTTTCAACATTAGATTATCCAGAGCCACTTTCAGTTGCAGATATTTCTCCAGACATTTTGAGTGTTCCTGATCCAGACCCGGAATGTTTCTGATCTGGATGACCGACATAGTGGTGGACCAAAAGGTGGTGACGTCACCAGCTTATGTCAGTTTTTTACGAAAAAAATAAGTATATTTATCAATCACCATTGTCCATAATTCAAAAGTGCACAGCCATCACTCATGCCGCTCTCCAATAGTTACCATGGGAACTGTTGCTCCGCATACATTACTCATTATTATTTACTCGCATGCGCCCGTGGAAATCTACCCAATGTATCCAACCTATCCAACTCTCAATTCTGCGAGATATGCGGAAGTGCATGGCTACAATACTGGGTACACATTTACACAGATGAAATAAAATGCCCTCAATTTAAACAGTGAATTGAATGAAAAGACACTTATGGTTTTATGTTGTAGCAAATAGTCTTCAGGACCTGCAAAAACCTGATTTTCACATTATATCATGCACTTAGATTTGCGATGGTTGAGTAAACAAGACAAAAATGGCATATTTTCGAAATAAAATGTTACATTCTCACTATGTCAATTTTTATTTCATTGTCTTCAAATTAAAATATGCATTGATGACTAAAATTGTAATTAAATGGAATGTTTGATGTCTAGTATGTCTCCTCATGTTGTTTTTTACATTTTCTAAAATTCCTTGAAATGTACAATGCATGGTAAAATAAGTGATTCGTGCGTAACGCTTGGTGTCCACCAAATTCACAATAATTGTGATGTCAGTTTCATTTTCAAATCACGAAGGACTCGTGAAATGAACTAGCTGTGTAGGTAAAGAAATACCTCAAGAATAATGCCCTTGATGCTTATTCAATCGACCAATCAGAAAGTATATTTTTTTCGCGATAATCTTGTATTTTTTTTCGTGTCCGCCCCGTTATGCACCAATCACATCCCAGCAAAAGTGAAAAGAAACCCGCATCGCTCGAAACTTGATTATGTGTAACGTGGGTCCCATTTGTTGTGACAGCAAAGCAGTCACTCGCTGGCAGACGACCACTCGTTCACGGATGACGTCAGAACTTGTTTTCGTGTCCGTGTCATCCGGTGCTGCGTTATGCACAAATCCAGCGTGTGAAGTGCACTCTCGTTTTCATTTTGGTGAAAACGAAGCATGCAGCAGGTCTGATGCTTCAAACTCAGATACTCCAATATATACAGAACAACATAATATGGCATACTTACCGTTTCCTGAAACTTTATTTTCCCACTCAGATGTAACACTTAATGTACCCAGTATTGTAGCCATGCACGGAAACAATTTGTGACCATAAGCAGGTTATGGCCCTTCACAGTTGTCTGTCCAACTCACAATCCCACAATATATGCAGAAGAGATATATGCCAATAAACGACATGAAACCAATAATCTTCAGCGTGATACATGTATACACATCGTTGAAACAAAATAATGACCATGGAAAATACCTTTTATAAGACATGCAATAATACAATATGTTTTGCCACCCCTTAGACCACCCTCCATGTAGAAATCTGGCACACCGATACAGTCATCCAAGTCTTAGGATTTGACCTCCATATGACAGGAAGCTGTGGCTTGAGGTAGCCCTTCAGCGCTCGAGGGTTTTCGGAGCGGCACAGTGGGAGCTTCATTTTCGGAGAACTTTTGACAATAAAATTCACAGTACATGCAGAGATTCCACGTACTGTATAAACCAATTTTATTGTTCCTTCACTTTGCTGTCTTTCAATAACGTCTTTCACCACACACTCATTATGCACGACGTGGCATTTCACAGCTATAATCCTCACAGGTCAGGTTATAAATAAACTATGAGGAGTACCCGTCCCACGTGATGGGAAAAGTTTCAGTTAATCTATCAAAGAAAAAATATTTCATGGACTTATAGGTAAATTGAGTTGCACTCGTGGTTTTGCTGAGAACAAAATATCTGAGATACTTATACCGTCCACTGCAAAATGGTGGTGCAACATAGGGCCACGGAGGTTGGATTTTGGCTAAAAAGAGGACAACATATCCTGGTTGTGTAATACAATCTGACATCAGCATCACTTATGCCTGTTCTCCTGTCATTTCAAAAGTGAATTTCAGAGTGGTCAGGATGGATACAGAAAGAAACTTCTCATCCCTCCCTATCCCCCTCTCCCCTCTCTTTCCCACACTCCCTCCCCTCTCACCCCCATTACTGTCCTCATCCTCTTCTCTGCATCCCCTCTACCCCTGCAACACCCCTCCCTCCCAATGTCATGAGATAATTCACTAAATCTGAATATAAAATGGTTGGAAAGTTCATCGCTCTTCTGAACCTTGCTGTATTCAGCAATTCATACAGGTGTGTGTTGCCTTTAACCTGTTTTGTTATAATATCGCCACCTAGACAAAGTCAGCATCAGAATGCGTCCCAGGATATTAAAGAACCGTACACGTGTTTCAGGAGTGAAGCAATCCGTGCAATTAATGTGTGTTGTGGTTTCTGGAAGGAAGCATTTGATTACCTTCAGGAAAGAAGTGGGAAAGATGTTGGCCATGTTTGCCCACAAAGATTCTAAAAATCCCTGTGGTTTCTCAATGATGGGATTCTGTGTGAGAGAAACAAGGACATCAATAATGGACAATCAGTTATTTCCCTGAAGTGAAGAACGACAGAGGGTGACGCGCTCTCACCTGGGATTCCAGCATCAAACATCATAAGTTTGGATGATAACGTAAAACAGTCAAACTAAGAACAGATGTCTCTTCATTACCAGGAAAATGAGTAAGTGGAGGATTGAACGCTTCCGTACCTTGATAAAACGTAGTTGGGCTGGAAGTTTGTTGGAGATTTCCAGAAGGGTGGAAAATGTAAATCCCCAAACGTTCTGGAGGACACAAACAGGTGCATCACTTGTTAAAAGTTCGGATGATAACGCCAAACAGTCGAACCAAGAACAAACGTCTCTCATTCCCAGGAAAATGTGTTTGTGGAGGAGTGAATGCTTCCACACCTTGATGAAGAAACGGACTTGGTGTGGAAGTCCGTCAAAGACTTCGAAAAGGAGGGAAGATGTTAATCCCCAAACGTTCTGTCGGACACAAACAGACACATCACTTGTTAAATTTATTTCACATCAAACACACCAACACTTCAAAATTATTACATACCAATTGATGCACACACACACACACACACACACACACACACACACACACACACACACACACACACACACACACACACACACACACACTTTCTCTTTCCAACAACCAAGCACATAACTACTATAATCAAGGAAGTTGAAAGGACGTTGCAGATTTCTCTCCAAACAAAGGGTGAAGTAATTGAGGGTTCTGTGCAGTAGAATTGTTTGCCTTGCACAGGAAACCCAAATACAACTACACACAAGTATTACACTAATCTGGCTGCAACGACTACGGGTTTTTTGGCCCTCAACAGTTGATGATGTGTATTTGTAGGAGGAGGTGGTGCCTGGTTTCCAGGTGGATGTGAAGGCCTAATATGTGGTGTGGACATGTTCGGGTGTCTGCTTTGGTGGGCGGTACGTGCGAATATGTGCCCTGGTGTGCGGTTATATCTCAGGAGGTTAAAGTACACGTGTTTCAGGAGTGAAGCAACCCAATGGAAAAAAAAAGGAAAAGGTGGTAAAATGTTTGTCGTTGTTTCCAGAATGAAGCATGTGATTACCTTCAGGAAAGAGGTGGGAAGGATGTTTTCCCACAAAGACCCGAAAAATCCTTGTCGTTTCTCAAGGATGGGATTCTGTGTGGGAGACGCAAGAACATCAATAATCGACAATTAGTTATTTCACTGAAATTATAAATTACAGAGGGTCACGTGCTCTATGCAGATAATTTTATCCCAGTTTAGTGACGATTTCAGTGCGACTGTCCCGTCTTTTCATAACTGCCACATTACTGGACTCAACCACAACTTGTGGACTACGAGGATAAATAGCCACACCAGCCAAGAAAGCTAGAAAACACCATCAATTCTGATGGTCATGAATGGATTTGGACCGACAGGGGAGAGGAAGGAAATGTTTGTCGACAATCCTATATAAAAGATTTGAACCTGGGATCCCAGCATCAAACACCATAAGTTCGGATAATAACGTAAAACAGACAAACCAAGCACAGATGTCTCTTCATTACCAGGAAAATGAGTAAGTGGAGGATTGAACGCTTCCGTACTGTCAGGGAATAAATATTCATATTGACAGTATTGCTAAAATATATATATCTAAATGTGATCGTGTGTAAAGTAGTATATGTTTTACTTTACGAATGAGTAAAGTGCATAGAACTAGCAGGTGGGTGGGAGAGTTAATTTCAGACAAAAATGTGTAACGCTCGTGGACTGCCATCTGTGTAGAAAAATAGCCTATGTTCAGGTCACTGCGCACAGGCTGCAAATTCTTCCTCAGCAGGTCAGAGCATTTGACCTCTTGAACAGAAATAAGTACTAGCTGGCCAAGAGAGAGCCAAATAAGGTTTTGGATAAGGGACACCCTGCAATCTGCATGCTCTGTAACATCAAAGGAGTTTGGGGCTTTAAAACCAGGAGAAAGTTGCGAGCAGAGAGCAGAGTGGACGGGGAACAACTGGAGACTGGTCAGCAACTGAACGAGCTTCAAAAGACCTACAGACCGAGCTTCAACCAAGACCTACCAAACGAGCTTCAACAAAGACTGGAACAAAGACTCATTAAAGATCTCGGCTTAGTATACAACAAATTCTCAAGTATACAACAAATTCTCAAAAGTGAATAAAACATTGATTTTGCTAAACCGAGTCTCTTGAAGTTTTAGTAACATAACACCAGTAATTGTTAATAATTCTCCAAGAGTACCTTGATAAAATGGAGTTGAACTGGAAGTTTGTTGGAGATTTTCAGAAGGGTGGAAAATGTAAATCCCCAAACGTTCTGGAGGACACAAACAGGTCCGTCACTTGTTAAAAGTTCGGATGATAATGTCAAACAGTCGAACCAAGAAGAAACGTCTCTCATTCCCAGGAAAATGTGTTTGTGGAGGAGTGAATGCTTCCACACCTTGATGAAGAAACGGACTTGGTGTGGAAGTCCGTCAAAGACTTCGAAAAGGAGGGAAGATGTTAATCGCCAAACGTTCTGTCGGACACAAACAGACACATCACTTGTTAAATTTATTTCACATCAAACACACCAACACTTCAAAATTATTACATACCAATTGATGTTCACACACACACACACACACACACACACACACACACACACACACACACACACACACACACACACTCTTTCTCTGTCCTACAACCAAGCACATAACTACTATAATCAAGGAAGTTGAAAGGACGTTGCAGATTTCTCTCCAAACAAAGGGTGAAGTAATTGAGGGTTCTGTGTAGTAGAATTGTTTGCCTTGCACAGGAAACCCAAATACAACTACACACAAGTATTACACTAATCTGGCTGCAACGACTACGGGTTTTTTTGACCCTCAACAGTTGATGATGTGTATTTGTAGGAGGAGGTGGTGCCTGGTTTCCAGGTGGATGTGAAGGCCTGATATGTGGTGTGGACATGTTCGGGTGTCTGCTTTGGTGGGCGGTACGTGCGAATATGTGCCCTGGTGTGCCGTTATATCTCAGGAGGTTAAAGTACACGTGTTACAGGAGTGAAGCAACCCAATGGAAAAAAAAAGGAAAAGGTGGTAAAATGTTTGTTGTTGTTTCCAGAATGAAGCATGTGATTACCTTCAGGAAAGAGGTGGGAAGGATGTTTTCCCACAAAGACCCGAAAAATCCTTGTCGTTTCTCAAGGATGGGATTCTGTGTGGGAGACGCAAGAACATCAATAATCGACAATTAGTTATTTCACTGAAATTATAAATTACAGAGGGTCACGTGCTCTATGCAGATAATTGTAGACCAGTTTAGTGACGATTTCAGTGCGACTGTCCCGTCTTTTCATAACTGCCACATTACTGGACTCAACCACAACTTGTGGACTACGAGGATAAATAGCCACACCAGCCAAGAAAGATAGAAAACACCATCAATTCTGATTGTCGTGAATGGATTTGGACCGACAGGGGAGAGGAAGGAAATGTTTGTCGACAATCCTATATAAAAGATTTGAACCTGGGATCCCAGCATCAAACACCATAAGTTCGGATGATAACGTAAAACAGACAAACCAAGCACAGATGTCTCTTCATTACCAGGAAAATGAGTAAGTGGAGGATTGAACGCTTCCGTACCTTGATAAAACGTAGTTGGGCTGGAAGTTTGTTGGAGATTTTCAGAAGGGTGGAAAACGTAAATCCCCAAACGTTCTGTGGGACACAAACAGGTACGTCACTTGTTAAAAGTTCGGATGATAATGTCAGTCGAACCAAGAACAAACGTCTCTCATTCCCAGGAAAATGTGTTTTTGTGTGTGTGTGTGTTCGTGTGTGTGTGAACAAGATATCTGGAAAAGTTCTGAACGGATTTGGATGAAAGTTGGTGGGATGATTGCCCTTGGGATAAGGAAGAATTGATTCGTTTTTGGTGAAGCTCAGGATATTATTCCCGATCCAGGAATTTTTTGAAGGATTTTTTTACCATTGGAAGATAGGGCTCATTTTTTCAAACATTATCTTCTATATATTCGATATTTAACATTGTGATATGAAAATAGTTTTCATATTTGTTGTAAATGTAGTTTAAACTCGTGGTTATGCGTTAGAGCGGTGTATTTTTTTTAGCAGCGTCGTCTTCAATGTTCATTTTTTTTTTCTAATAAAGACATATTCTGTCATTTTAAAACCACCAAAGTGTGTATTAGGTTTCCCCGTTTCATATACCCCCGGGTGTAACAAATCCGCTCTCACCTAACCATTTACCCCAGGTGGCTAGGATTATCAAAGTGAATTTCCTGAATTGTGTTTGACTGTCGAGGGGAAAGTACCACCCGGAAATATGTACGATATAAGCTTAGAGCTCGATACAAATTGTCTATCAGCTCTTTCTGATGCACATGTGGTCACTCAGAACAACAACATGGTGGACGATTGTACTTGACGAGATTGTTTATGTTTTTGGCGAATGATGTATGGAGAACACAAGGTGGTAAAACACCACGTAATAATCTCTGTCTGGACAGGGTCCTTATGTTATGGAAGTGGGTGGTGGAAGAGATATCGACTCAGGAGATACAAAGTTATTCCACATCTTCCTCCTGACGAGCCGACTCACCTGCCTTTCCCACTTCCCTAACTGTTTGTAAGGTACCTGCTATGTCCTTTATATCTGTGCTCTTTGAATTTTACCTCCTCTTATAAAACACTTGTGTACTGTTGCTGATATGGAAAATTTGTCACATGTTGATGGAGTGTTGTGTGACGTCATACCTGAAACGTAATGAGGTTTACAAGACTCTCGGGGATGTATCCGAAATATCCTGGCAGCTTCTACATGAGAGAGATGGAAGCAAAAAACAAATTGGATCAGGAAAAATCAATGGGACCAATTGGTCGTGAAATCGGACAAACACACGTACACAGACACGCAGGACCATTCCGTTCGGAAAACTCAGCTCCAGCGAGGTGGAAACGAGCAGCTGTACATGTCCCCATCCACATGGAAGGTTGTCAAACCACACCTCTAAACCAGTTAAAACGTACACGCAAATCTTCCCACTCGTTTAAAGTTCACCTGTTGAAGTTCCAGCAGGTAACCGAGGTTGAAGTAGAGTATGAAACAGCAAAGCAAAGCAAAGCAATGAGAAAGAAACACGTCCTCGCCATCTTGAAGCAATGTTTCAAATGCGATAAAGAACTGTCGCTCTGTGACGTCACACACTCATGCAGTCACGCCCATTGGTGACTTCACAATTGAGGGTTATGTTGGCTGTCGGTTCTAACAGTCGAATTGAAATGGAATTTAATTTCGAGTATGTTCTTTAACCCATTGATGATGAGCGCTCGTCATTTGTTTCCGTATATTTCCCATTATAATTGTAGTGTTATTCCGTCATTTTTAAAAGATTGTCACCATGGTTACCAGTCATTTCAGAGCCGGTCTATTCCTCTGCCGATGTAATGAATGTCTTCAGGACTGTCTATATATTATGTCGCATTTCTGCGAAATTTTACGAATCATGAGCTTGGGCAGGGCTGGGAGGATTGTACGTTCGTTATTATTACACGTTACACGTTAGGTGTCCCCCAAGGTTCAGTTCTTGGCCCCCTCCTCTTCATCCTTTACCTGTCCCCCCTCGGTCACTTAATCCGCCGTCATGGTCTCCAATTCCACTGCTTCGCCGATGACATCCAGCTTTTCATCTCCACCAAGTCCGTCTCCACCGACACCCACTCTATCCTGACAAACTGCATCTCTGAAATAAAATCCTGGCTTCAAATCAACTTCCTCAAACTTAACTGTGATAAATCTGAAATAATCATCATTGGCCCAAAAACGCTCACAAAATCCACCCATAACTTTGCCCTCAACATCGACGGTATCCCAGTATCCACCTCCCCTCTCATCCGGAATCTTGGCGTCATCTTTGACCAAACCCTCTCCTTCGACAAATACACTAAACAGATCACAAAGACAGCCTTCTTTCACCTGAAAAACATCGCCCGTCTCCGCTCATCCCTCTCCTCCACGGCTGCAGAAACCCTCATCCACGCCTTCATCACCTCCCGTCTGGACTACTGCAATAGCCTCCTCTATGGTTCACCCTCAACAATCACCAATAAACTCCAATACATTCAGAACTCCGCTGCCCGTCTACTCACCCATTCCCGGACCCGTGACCACATCACCCCCGTCCTTTACAAGCTTCACTGGCTCCCCATCTCCCAGAGAATCCAGTACAAAATCCTCCTCTTGACCTACAAAGCCCTCCATAACCTGGCCCCATCCTACCTGGCTGACCTCCTCTCCAGACACACTCCCACCCACAATCAAGACCCACCTGTTCAGCACTGCATTCAACATTCAACCCACAGCATTTAACCCCTGACTATCACTTCTCCTTCTCCCTCCTTTTGCTTTAAATATTTCCCGATTGATTCTTGTCTTTTTGCAATTGTTGTTTTCATGTTTTGTTATGCATTATGTTTTGCACTCTGTCAAAGCGCCTTTGGGCTTAATGAAAAGCGCTATACAAAATAAATGAATTATTATTATTATTATTATTATTATTACTGCCAAAAGATGTTACTCTTATTATTGGTGTTAATATTATTAGTATTAATTATTATTTACTTTGTTACAATGTTATCATTCTTTTTGTGGTTTATTTTGAACAAGTGCGTGCCCGTAAGTGCGTGCTGCTCAACGCGTGCCTGTACTCAACATGAAGTTCCTCTCGGAAGAAATCGGTATCATCGTATCGAGCAAGGTTGCGATTGTCACGGTGAGCCTGCTCAAGTCTCGCACGGTGTACGTCCTGATGGCGCAGGGCATCCCTTACTTGCCGGTCTTCTCGCTGGCGAGGGATTTCTTCTGCACGACGCCGTGCCTCGCGTTCAGTGTTTTCTGCCAAGCGAGCAGCTCGTTCTTCATCTGTTTCAGCTGCACGACGCCTTGTCACGCGCGTGGCGTCGCGTGTCAGGCGAGCAGCTCGTGCTTCGTCAGATTCTATAGCGCGAGCATGACGCGCAGTTTCCTCCCTTCGCTCTCGTAAACAACGAATGGATTGGGGCATTGTGTTTAACTCCAATCAATCTATAATAGCCGGCAAAGCCGGTGTTGTCAATAAACGCGTATGTATTTTGTCGAAAACCTGATTATGCCTTGGCTTGAGAATTCCGAAGCGCAATGGAGGCCGCCATCTTGCGGATGCGGAAGTATGCATAACAAATTGAAAACGTTCAATAGGAGTTTCTTTCACCCGTCATCATTTGATTCACCATCTTATGCACCTCTAATTTATTATTAAAATACTTTAAGACCAACCTCGGGTCGCATGGGCCTGGTTATCTTCAACGAAACGCGTCACCAAACACCGGACCCAATGTGAGTCGAGCATTTGAAAAAATATTTCTAAAACCAAATCACGCAATGGAGGCCGCCATCGACCGGATGCGGAAGTTTGCATAAAACAATTGCGAAAAAGTTCAATAGGAGTTTGTTTCACCCGTCGTTCTTTGATTCACAATCTAATGCTCCTCTAATTTGTAATTAAAATACGTTAAGACCAACCTCGTTATCTTCAACGAAAATCGTCACCAAACACCGGAACCAATGAGATTCGAGCATTTGAAAAATATTTTTAAAAAGCTTATTACGCGTTTCGGAGGGTGAAAACAGCGTCAAATATTCTAAAATTGACGAAGAATTATTTTTTAGAAATCTCGTGGCCGGAGGGGATAGTTTTTCACGGCCAGAAATACGGTATAAGCGGTTTACATATTTAGCTTAGAAATACGGATAGTTTTTCACGGCCGGAAATATCCGAAGTTGAGATGGAATTCACCGAATTAATCACTGCAAGCTAACTTCTTCTGGTGGAGGAAGCCGCAGTGCCAGGAGAGAACCAGCCCTGACAGCGACTGAAGTTAGAAGATGACACACATACTGTGAAAACGTATGTTAAGCCCAGTTAAATTTTCTTAAAATAGGCCCTAAGCTAGCACATCGTATAGTTACTTCCTTAAGCTTCTTGTGACATTTATTGTATGCAGGTATTGCCATTGGGGAGGAC
>NC_136272.1:97560268-97645268 GCF_964187855.1 Myxine glutinosa
TTGGGATAAGGAAGAATTGATTAGTTTTTGGTGAAGCTCAGGATATTATTCCGAATCCAGGAATTGTTTTGGGGAATTTTTTTGGGAAAGATTTTTTCTGTTTTACTGCATTAAAGCTTTTATTCTTATTCTTAAATGATGTTTTTCTCCTCCAATTCCGAGATATATCAAAATAAATTCTCTGACAGTTAGGGCCTACTTTCTTTTACATTTATTGTTTTGGGGAGAGGGGATGTTAAACAAAACGTATTATTCCAACTAAACCCACGGCGGGAGTATGCGCTCTACTGAGTGGCGTTCTTGTTAATAATATAATTTATTGCATCACTTTTTTTTCTAAACTAATTTATTCCTAGATTGTGCTCAAGAAATTTCATCTTGATCGGATGAAGTTTTATACTTGTCGAATTATGACGTCATCATGGAGGCACCTTTGACATCATCATTAACATATTTTATTCCCCATGGAGAGTTCTTTACAATGAGCCATGTCTCAATGTTTTCTATTCAGCGCTTTCGGAGATATAGAGGTGCAAAGTTTTTCGGTTTTTCCAAGATAGTGGCCGAACCAGTGGCCAATGAAGTCATAATTATCATTTTTAAAAAGTTCTACAGGTGGAGTTGCACCTGTGGTGAAAAGTTCCTGTCAATCGGACCAACGGTTGCAGAGAAAATCATATTTATTCTGTGCGGATAAACAAACAGACAAACAAATGGACTCAAATGCAACACTCTCTCCTCTCTCCTCTGACGGCTTACTATCACTTACCAAGCGGCTTACTATCGCATACCAATGGGCTTACTATCGCTTAACAAGCGACTTACTATCGTTTACCAAGCAGCTTACTGTCGCTTACCAAGGGGCTTACTGTCGCTTACCAAGGGGCGTACTATCGCTTACCAAGCGACTTACTATTGCTTACCAAGCGGCTTGCTATCACTTACCAAGGGGCTTACTATCACTTACCAAGCGGCTTGTTATTGCTTACCAAGCGGCTTGCTATTGCTTACCTAGGGGCTTACCAAGCTGCTTACCATCACTTACAAAGTGGCTTACTATAGCTTACCAAACAGCTTACTATCGTGTACCAAGCGGCTTTCTCTCGCTTGCCAAGGGTCTTACTATCGCTGACTAAGCATCTTACTATCGCCTACCAGGCGGCTTACCATGACGTACCAAGCGGCTTACGATTGCTTATTCAGCGGCTTACTACTGCTTATCAAGAGGCTTACAATCGCTTATGAAGCAGCTTACTGTCACTTAACAAGCGGCTTACTATCGCTTACCAAGGGGCATGCTGTCACTTACCAAGCGGCTTTCGATCTCTTACCAAGGGACGTACTAACGCTTACCAAGCAGCTAGCTATCAGTTACCAAGCAGCTTACCATCGTTTTCATCTTTGTAACATCTCAGTCTGTTGAAGTATTGTGACAGTTTCTGTCAGATTCGTCTTCTTCCTTGATCGAGGACTTGTTGACACTCGTTGGGGTCAAGTACATGGAGCAACCTTTATTTGCTGGTACACGTCGCTCGACAAGATGGCGCCTGCTTGACGATTGGGTATTTTCAGTCTTTGGGGTCTTCTGGGTCTTCAGAGTCCTTGGGGTCTTGTTGTGTAATGTGTCTTCATGGTCTTTTGTGTCTTTACAGTCTTCAGGGTATTTTGGGTCTTCGGGTATTTTGGGTGTTTGGGGTATTTTGGGTCTTCAGAGTCTTTTAGGTATTTTCACCGATGAACACACAGTTTAACGAATAACAACAGTGCATTGATTAATTAATCTCAACAATTCCACTTTCGTTACTATTTCAATAATCCTCCATATTGTGCCAGTGAAGTAATCACCTCACAACACTCATATTACTTTTTTTTAAGACTGTCCCGCGATCCTCAGGAACACCCTCGCGACCCTCAGGAACACCCTCGCGATCCTCAGGAACATCCTCGCGACCCTCAGGGACACCCTCGCGACCCTCAGGAACATCCTCGCGACCCTCAGGAACACCCTCGCGACCCTCAGGAACACCCTCGCGATCCTCAGGAACATCCTCGCGACCCTCAGGAACACCCTCGCGACCCTCAGGAACACCTCGCGATCCTCAGGAACACCCTCGCGATCCTCAGGAACACCCTCGCGATCCTCAGGAACACCCTCGCGACCCTCAGGAACACCCTCGCGATCCTCAGGAACAGCCTCGCGATCCTCAGGAACACCCTCGCGATCCTCAGGAACACCCTCGCGATCCTCATTTGTTTCGCGACCCCGGGTTTGGGAACCACTGCCTTGCCATGCCTGAAGTGAAACACTCTCTCCTCTGACGAGGGTAATAAATAAACCTCTTCTCACGTCATAACGTCGTCACAATAACCAAACGCGGGATGTGAGACCGTGAACTCCTCGAAGGTTCCACCGCACGAGACGAACCCTCCGTTCAAACCTTGAGGGAAGGGCGCCAAATTTGGATGCGTTACGGCATGACGTCGACACGTCGCAAATGCAGACACCGAAAACGTCCAGGAAACACGCAACGACCACGTACAAAGTGGACATTTTTGTGGAGTTTAGTTTTTGAGGAACAACCTCGGTTTTTCGGAACGAGTCGGAAAGATGGAACCTTCTCGGTACTTGAACACATGAAGGACGTGATAGGAACGTTGACGCAGAAGGAGGCCATTTGTCCCATGAAGCCTCCGTTACATCGACACCACATTCATTTTATCAACATCATTGGACTGAGAACTTGGTCGATAAATGTCCGAGGAAATACATGAATAAATCTTCCGTTTAAAACTCACCTCTTTGGAGATGTCACCCCGTGCATGGTGGAAAATGGGGTGAAAGATGGTAAATGTTGATAGTCCGAGCAAAAAGAGCGCGACGAGACAAGACACAACCTTCATGTTTCTCTTCTCACGAACAATGAGAGGAACAGCGATTGTGCGTTCAATCACATGCCAACGAGAACGATTGTAACCATGGAGACAGAGAGGACAACTGGGACAACGGATAACGAGATCGAAGCTTTCATGATAATGGTAAAAACTTTACATTAAAACAAGATAATTCACAATTAAAAGAATTAACATTTACTGGATGAACACTGATAATTATAAACGGCTGATTTCAAATTTCGTTTTCATTAATATCCTTCAATTGAACGAATAAGGCAACTTTTTCATTCCCATTAAATAAAACAAAATAAATCGTTTTCATCGTTGTGATATCTCAGTCTGTTGAAGAATTGTGGCAGTTTCTGAAAGATTCCTCTTCTTCCTCGATAGAGGACTTGTTGATGACACTCGTTGGGTTCAAATAAGGCAACATTTTCATTCATTCCGTCATCACTTCATCACCATGGCAACGGATGTTCATTGAACAGAATTGCATTCCTGATGTTTTTCAATCATTAAATCTGTAAATAACCCCAGAACAAAAACAAATATACAGGAGTGTGTTCCATTACCAAGCACCTTCCTATCGCTTACCAAGCAGCTTGCTATCACTTACCAATCGGCTTACTATCGCTTACCAAGCGGCTTGCTATCGCTTACCAAGCGGCTTACCTTCACTTAAAACGTGGCTTACTATTGCTTACCAAACAGCTTACTATCGTGTACCAAGCAGCTTTCTCACGCTTACCAAGGGTCTTATTATCGCTGACCACGCGGCTTACCATTACGTACCAAGCAACTTAAGATTGCTTATCCAGTGGCTTACTATCATTTTGCAAGCAGCTTCCGACTGCCTCTCAAGCGGCTTACTATCGCTTATGAAGCAGCTTACTATCACTTAACAAGCGGCTTACTATCGCTATCGTCCCAAACCCATCCCTCTCTGTACCCACCGTACCCAGTCGTACCCAGCTGCTCCTGGACTCTGTGTCCTTTCCTCCTGACAAGGTGGAAAAGTTTCTGTCAACCCTCGACTCTGATTCTGCAACTGGACCTGACGGCATCAGCCCACGGGTCCTAAAATCCTGTTCTTCCGCTCTTTCACTCCCTCTCTCTCTTCTCTTCACCCTCTCTTTTGCTCAAGGTCATCTGCCATCTCCTTGGAAATCAGCGAACATCACCGCTTTACACAAAAAAGGTGCAAAAACAGATCCGAGTAACTGCAGACCAATCAGCCTTCTCCCAATTATCAGCAAAGTCATGGAATCCATCATTGCTTCGGATATGAAATCTTTCCTCTTCTCCAATGGCTTGATCTCTGACCATCAATTTGGTTTCAGACCTAGTCACTCTACTCTGGACATGCTGCTTCTGCTGTCTCAACAATGGATAGAGGTCCTCAATGCCAAACAGGAAATTAGAGCTGTCTCCCTTGACATATCACGTGCCTTCGATACCGTCTGGCACCCCGCTCTGCTCACCAAACTCTCCTCCTTTGGTATCCATGGTAATCTCCACGCATGGCTGGCGGACTTCCTCTCTAGTCGTAGTCAACGTGTGGCCCTGAATGGGTTTCTCTCATCTCCTCTTCCTGTTCAGGCTGGAGTTCCCCAAGGCAGTGTTCTGGGTCCTGTGCTTTTTCTGGTCTTCATCAATGATCTCTCCGACTCTCTTGAAAATCCTCTCTATCTCTTTGCTGATGACTCTACTCTCTACCGCTCCATTCCTCATCCTTCAGATCGGCAGTCTGCAGCCTCCTCACTCTCTGCAGACCTGGACAAAATATCAGACTGGGCAAACAAGTGGAACATGTCTTTCAATCCTGACAAATCTCACACTCTTACGATGTCTCTCCGAAAAGACCGACTGGACAACCCTCCCATCCACTTTCTGAATAATCCTCTCCAAGAAGTTCTGTCACTCAAGCTTTTGGGTCTCACTATCTGCCATGATCGTTCTTGGGAAAACCACATTTCAAATCTGGCCTCCAAAGCCAGTCGCCGACTGGGTATCCTCCGTCATACGAAGTCCTTCCTTGGCACACCTGAGCTCCTCACCACATATAAGGCTTTCATTGGCAGCTCAATGGAATACTGTTCCCCCCTCTGGGCTGGTGCTCCTGCCTCACACCTAGCTCGTCTTCACGCTGTTGAAACCAAAGCGTTCAGAATCATTGGAATCTCCCGCGATGAAGCTACCTCCGAGGGCCTTTCACTTACTCACCGCAGGCAGGTTGGTGGTCTTTCTGTCTTCTACCGACTCCTCTCTGGCCTTGCTCCTCCAGCTCTCTCTGGGCTCTGTCCCTCAAATATTCCTACAGGTCGCACAAGATCTGCCTGCAACCCTCTTATGGTTAAATTGCCAAAATCAAGACTCTCTGCTCAACTTCACTTCTTCATCCCGCTTTTCTCCCGCCTCTGGAACAAACTCCCTCATTCTTTTCAATCCCACTCCTCCCTCCAGGTCTTTAAAACAGCTGTTCACCACCATCTCTTATCTTCCCCCATCCAAAACCTTGATCTTTTCTACCCCCGCTAATTTCACCTAAAATCCACTTTTTTGAAATACCGACTTCATTCCTGGAAGTCCTTGGTGTTCTGTGTTGATACTTCTCCCACCGCCCCCCCCCCCTCCCCCTTCCCATGCCGCCTTCCCCCAATCCCTCTCACACATTCCCGATGTCCCTGCTCTCAAATGTTGTGATTATGTGCTTCCCCTTCTCTCCCCATCTTGTCTGCCGCTCCCCTTTTTTATACTTTGTTTGTTTGTCTCTTTGATTTCTTTTTGTGATAAATGTTAGCTCTTTCACGAAAAAAAAAAAAAAAAATCGCTTACCAAAGGTCTTGCTGTCGCTTACCAAGCCGCTCACTATCTCTTACCAAGCAGCGAGCTGTCGGTTACCAAACAGCTTACTATCGTTTTCATCTTTGTTATATCTGTCTGTTGAAGTATTGTGACAGTTTCTGTCAGATTCGTCTTCTTCCTTGATCGAGGACTTGTTGACACTCGTTGGGGTCAAGTACATGGAGCAACCTTTATTCGCTGGTACACGTCGCTCGACAAGATGGCGCCTGCCTGACGATTGGGTATTTTCAGTCTTTGGGGTCTTCTTGTGTCTTCATGGTCTTTTGTGTCTTTGCAGTCTACAGGGTATTTTGGGTCTTCGGGTATTTTGGGTCCTCAGTCTTTTAGGTCTTTTAACCGATGAACACACAGTTTAACGAATAACAATAGTGCATTCGATAATTAATCTCAACTATTCCACTTTAATTACTATTTCAATAATCCTCCATATTGTGCCAGTGAAGTAATTTTTTTTTTTTTTTTGTATACTGAATCCACGAGCTAACATTTATTTCACAAACAAATCAACCAGACAAACAAAATATATAAAAAGAGGGAGCAGAAGACAAGATGGGGAGAGATGGGGAAGCACACAAACATAACATTTGAGAGCAGAGACATGTGTGGGAGGGAGAGGGCTTGGGGGGGAGGAGGCGTGGGAAGGGGGGGGAGGGATGGGAGAAGTATTAAACACAAAGACACCAAGGACTTCCAGGACAGAAGTTGGAATTTCAAAAAAGTGGATTTGGGGTGAAATTGGCGGGGGTAGAAAAGATCAAGGTTTTGGATGGGGGAAGATAAGAGATGGCGGTGAACAGCTGTTTTAAAGACCTGGAGGGTGGAGTGGGATTGAAGAGAGTGAGGGAGTTTGTTCCAGAGGCGGGAGAAAAGAGGAATGAAGGAGTGAAGGTGAGCAGAGAGTCTTGATTTGGGCAGTTTAACCAAAAGAGGGTTGCAGGCAGATCTTGTGCGACCTGTAGGAATATTTGGGGGACAGAGCCCAGAGAGAGCTGAGGGGGAAAGGCCAGAGAGGAGTCGGTAGAAGACGGAAAGACCACCCACCTGCCTGCGGTGAGTGAGTGAAAGGCCCTTGGAGTTAGCTTCATCGCGGGAGATTCCAATGATTCTGAACGCTTTGGTTTCAACAGCGTGAAGACGAGCTAGGTGTGAGGCAGGAGCACCAGCCCAGAGGGGAGAGCAGTATTCCATTGAGCTGCAGATGAAAGCCTTGTATGTGGTGAGGAGCTCAGGTGTGCCAAGGAAGGACTTCGCACGACGGAGGATGCCCAGTCGGCGACTGGCTTTGGAGGCCAGATTTGAAATGTGGTTTTCCGAGGAAAGATCATGGCAGATAGTGAGACCCAAAAGCTTGAGTGACAGAACTTCTTGGAGAGGATTATTCAGAAAGTGGATGGGAGGGTTATCCAGTCGGTCTTTTCGGAGAGACATCGTAAGAGTGTGAGATTTTTCAGGATTGAAAGACATGTTCCACGTGTTTGCCCAGTCTGTGTTGTTGTCCAGGTCTGCAGAGAGTGAGGAGGCTGCAGACTGCCGATCTGAGGGATGAGGAATGGAGCGACAGAGAGTAGAGTCATCAGCAAAGAGATAGAAAGGATTTTCAAGAGAGTCAGAGAGATCATTGATGAAGACCAGAAAAAGCACAGGGCCCAGAACACTGCCTTGGGGAACTCCAGCCTGAACAGGAAGAGGAGATGAGAGAAACCCATTCAGGGCCACACGTTGACTACGACTAGAGAGGAGGTCCGCCAGCCATACGTGGAGATTTCCATGGATACCAAAGGAGGAGAGTTTGGTGAGCAGAGCGGGGTGCCAGACCGTATCGAAGGCACGTGATATGTCAAGGGAGACAGCTCTAATTTCCTGTTTGGCATTGAGGACCTCCATCCATTGTTGAGAAAGCAGAAGCAGCATGTCCAGAGTAGAGTGACCAGGTTTGAAACCAAATTGATGATCAGAGATCAAGCCATTGGAGAAGAGATACCTTATAACATATTGTTATAAGATAATCACCTTATAACACTAATATTACTTTTTTTAAAGACTGTCCCGCGATCCTCATTTGTGTCACGACCATGGGTTTGGGAACCACTGCCTTACCGCTTCCCTCCCATCCTCTCTCTTCATATTCCCATCACAAGGCGACTGCGTTGCCCGACAACGCCGGGTACTTTTACTCGTGTATTCAATGTAATGAGCGGGCACTCACTTGTGAACATTGTCAATCCTGATCACGGTCAGTGCTGTCTCCACCAAATTGATATGGGATATCTGGCAGTTCTGCATCTGACCCATCTGAATCCACTTCCTCAGACGTGGTGGTTCAATGAGGGTCAATGATATCGTAGTGCAGCAGGATGAACAACACATCGCTGTCTGATCTTTTGATCCGGATGTAGTTCTGTCGCTTGTCAATTCCCATACATGCAGTGGAGAACTTGGCCTACTTTGGATATCGCCGAGTTTCAATTTCTATCTTCCTCGTTTGTCCTCCCATATTGAGACATCAACTGGTATGCAGCCCCTTCACAGATCAGGACGACTTTTCTTCTCAAGAGCTTGCTAGCATATGACCGAAGCCTCCGTACTTTGCAGAGGAGATTGATGAATTGCACCTTGTTTTCATCGTTTGCCAAGAACAGCTTCCAGTCGGGGGGCCTCTCTGTGTTTTCATCGTTGACGGTGAGTTTCTCACTGCAGCCTCTTCGTTCATGTTCCATTGATTTGACGGAATTGGCAGTATAATATCCATGCTGAAAACTGTGTCTGTTGTCTTTGATATCATGTCAAAAATCTTGTGGCAAATCAGACTGAAATTAGCTGTTGTCACCTTCATGTTGTGGAAGTAAGCATTCCCATTATGGTACACAAGTGCAGACGCCCCTGATGGTGTTGGAGCATCTTCCACTTATTGAAACATTTCAGATACTGGCAACTGGTGAGATACTGGAAACATTTCGATTTGTCTGGCTGTCAGAAATCTATTAGCTGTCCAAATTTGAAATAGAGCAGGGGTTAATGGGTACGTCATCAGTTCCTTCATGTCCAACTGCAAGCCTCGTCTTTGGGATTTCACAAATAATTGGAAGGCAATATTGCTCGAGTG
This sequence comes from Myxine glutinosa, assembly GCF_964187855.1. Taxonomy (NCBI): domain Eukaryota; kingdom Metazoa; phylum Chordata; class Myxini; order Myxiniformes; family Myxinidae; genus Myxine; species Myxine glutinosa. The sequence goes on from NC_136272.1 coordinate 97,569,129, forward strand.
CATAAAGTCAATGAACTGTAACACATGCGCATAATGGAGCTATGTGCCATGGAGGACCAACTCAACCCTTCAAAGAACATGGCTCTGGAAACAATATCACCATGTAGAAGAAGTTTAGAGCAGCACACAAGGTGGGTGAACTATCAGATTGTAATCTGGAAGAGGGCCCATATCGCTAAATGCGATATTCCAGATGCAACCGTTGTCCATGGATGGGAGTTGAAGGATGGCAAGCTGGAGCCACTATGGAAATGTAGGAATGTACATAGGAAATGATCTGATACAACAGCTCATCAATAACATCGACGAACTACCAGATTCTGAGGATGTGGACTCAGATGAGTCGGATGCAGAACTGCCAGATATCCTACATCAGTTTGGTGGAGACAGCACTGACAGTGATCAGGATTGACAATGTTCATCAGTGAATGAACTCTGTGCCCGTTTGTTATATTGAATACATTACCCAGTATACGTTGCTTGCTGGTAGCTTGTTCATTTGTTAATGTGTATCCATTATGTCAGGCTAGTTTCATGATATTCGTAATCTTTATGACTATATGTTACATGAAAGAAACACAACATATAGAATTGGTACATGAGTTGTTGACGTATTAAATCGCATGAATGTATGTTAGCTGCTTTGCTTTCTTTCATGAACGAGCACCATTTTTGAACTTGCCATAACTTTGTCAGTTTATGTCAGAAAATCAGAGTTGTAGGATCAAATGTTCGGTACGTGGACACAGTTTAATTTTAGATATGACTTGGATTAATGAAGTCCCACATATGTACTTCAAACAAAAGTGAATGTAGTAACTTGATCATTTTTGTGATGCGCTCGATCTGTACACAGGGTGCGGCCATATGTAGTCCAACAACTCACATTAAATATTTCTGAAACGTGATAATATTGATTTCAGAAGAACCCGCAGAAGCTAAGCTTTCATGTGGTACCTCACTTGTATGTATTACTGTTATTGGACCGCACAAATTACTGATATAATATTACTGCTATAATAGCCATTTTGAGTGTACTTTTTTTTTTTCTTTTTTTTTTAAATACTGAATCGAGGCTCGTGAAAGAGCTAACATTTATTTCACAAACAAATCAACCAGACAAACAAAACACACAAAAAGAGGGAGCGGAAGACAAGATGGGGAGAGAAGGGGAAGCACACAACCACAACATTTGAGAGCAGAGAGAAGTGTGAGAGGGAGAGGGCTTGGGGGCAGGAGGCGTGGGAGGGGGAGGGCGGGGGGGGGGGGGGGGGGAGAGAGGTATAAAACACAAGGGGACCGAAATTAGTGGGGGTAGAAAAGATCAAGGTTTTGGATGGGGGAGGATAAGAGATGGTGGTGAACAGCTGTTTTAAAGACCTGGAGGGTGCAGTGGGATTGAAGAGAGTGAGGGAGTTTGTTCCAGAGGCGGGAGAAAAGAGGAATGAAGGAGTGAAGGTGAGCAGAAAGTCTTGATTTTGGCAGTTTAACCATAAGAGGGTTGCAGGCAGATCTTGTGCGACCTGTAGGAATATTTGGGGGACAGAGCCCAGAGAGGGCTGGGGGGGCAAGGCCAGAGAGGAGTCGGTAGAAGACGGAAAGACCACCAACCTGCCTGCGGTGAGTGAGTGAAAGGCCCTCGGAGGTAGCTTCATCGCGGGAGATTCCATTGATTCTGAACGCTTTGGTTTCAACAGCGTGCAGACGGGCTAGGTGTGAGGCAGGAGCACCAGACCAGAGGGGACCTCGAAATATTGAGCCAAAATAACAAGTTCATCCCAACTTATGTAATGTTAACATTCGACTTCATGTTCAGGATACTCGAGACTATCCCACCAGCATAAAAGTTGAACAATATGAATCGGTCTGACAAACGAAAAAACATCTACCGTACATATTTGATCGACTTGACAAATAATACCCTCTCGATATTTAAAAGTCGTTTGACAAGTGTGCTATCGCTGTCGTGCAAATATGACGACCTGTCCTGAAAACCCCACAAAAGAGCAAGGGGTTATGTGGAAACGCAAATACTCCAAAAGTAGTTTTATTGTTAAAAAGGAATAAACACAACATTGAAGGTGAGAGGAAAAGGATATAATGCAACAAAACATTTGAAAAACAAAACAAGGACAATGTAATCAACTTTAAAATAAAAAGTTGGTCCCATTGAAAGACTGCATTTCGGAAAGTTCAGTCAAAGGTCAAAGGCCTCTTTTACAAAAAAAATAAAAACGACAAAGAAAAGCTTTTATCTATTATTCAAACCATTACAAACGAGAGCGCTTTTTATTTCCCTGCCAGGGAGGGTAACATTCTCCTGACTGCAAACCCCTATTTTTTAACATCTGGAAAATGTCAAATAACCACTTTGGTCAAAAATGCAAAAATGTGACAGCCTGGTGGTCAAAATGAACATCACAGGTGCAGCTGGCCTATCAGCCAAGAGTCCGGCCACGCTGCCGAAACGCTACGCTCATCGGCACAAAGGTCAAAAAGAGCAAAAGGTTCAAGTGCCTTAATGGAATTAGAGTTAAAATAATTCGACTGGGAAAGAAAGATTCCTGCAAGTCCTGGGTCACTGCATTGCAGGTGTACTCGGATGTGACAGACCCTCTGCGCATAAATCTATTTATTTATTTAGCGAGAAGTAGGAACAGTGATGACTACGTCAACGATCTGCAGATCGATACAAACGTGAGAAGGAAAGAAGTGGTATTTGTAAAACGCAGGAGATAAGATACAGGAGCGTGACGGGGAGAAGCAGGAGCTCAAAGGGAAACTTCACAGCTTCATTTTCTTCTTTTTCGGCCGGCCATCCGAGCTGTCCAACTTTCGCTTCTGTGCCTGTAATCGCAGAAAGAAATGAAGCACTTTTGGCTCAATTCTGACGAACAATGAGCAGCAACAAAAAATAGAAAATGGAATTTGACGTGAATGCGTCGATGGACATGCCTCCGCCTGCGTTACATGTCAACCCAGTTACGTTTTATATCAATTAAACTTCACATGACAACTTAAAGGTCACATGAGGGAGAAGTAGAAGAGAGAAAACATCAGATGCTTCAAACTCGAGTTATTATATCTGCAAAATGATTAAAGGTCACATGACCTTTGACCTGTTGAACCCAAAATTCAGTCAGTTCATCTTTGAATCACAGTCCATACTTTTGCCAAGTTGGGTTGAAATCCCTTCTGTGGTTCACAAGTTATTGTGGTGACAAAGATTTTAAATTAAAGGTCACATGACCATAAATAGACCCGATGAACCCAAAATCGGATTGGTTCATCATTGTATGACAGTTCAAACTTATGCCAAGATAATTTGCAATCCTTTCAGTCTATCACAAGTTATTGCGGTTACAAAAATCTGCTACGCATGAACGCACACACAACCAAAAAACGTAATGCCTCCTGCTCCTTCGGCTGCGGAGGTATAAAAACGTGAGAAAGTATGGATGTTTCTCCAAAAAATACTAACATACAACCAGGTGTCTATTACAGGTAAGCGGTTTTTAATTAATCCTACTTTGGGTCCTCTCTTCTTCCTTTCAGCTTTCTCTTTCTCTTCCAGCTCCAGGTTCTCCTTCTCAATGAGCGATATCAATGTGTTGCAGCGTCTCTGCAATTCCTGAAAACGTAGGTATCCATTGCAATGTTTGTCCCACAACACAAGGACATATCACCACATTTGTCCCACCACACACATATGTACCCATCACCATGCACATACAGTGCTCTCCATAAGTATTGGAACAGTGAAGTCAAATTTGTTATTACCAGTACACCCGCAGACTCCAGGAGGGGCAGAGAAAGTCATTCCTCTTTGGGGTATATAGATTACAGTTGATCTATGGGCGGGTCTCAATAACATCTGGTGTTTGTTCATTTACCAAGTTTCTTGTGAAGAGATCGCCACGTGGTTTAAGCATTTGAGCAAGCACTCCATTCAAAACCGTAAAGGAACGGCTGGCTTGGCAAGCGCCAGCTAGCTGCTTGGCAAAGGAGCACAACCCGAGCTTCTCCCTTTCAGTTTTGGGCTATATGGAGTACAGTAGATCTTCACTCAGTCCTGTAAGTAAACCTTACTTCAAGGATGTCGGGATTCCTCCAAATTTCTTCATTCAGTGTTATAAAGAGCATTAGCGACTGTTTAAAAAGTCAACCATGCGTGTTTGTGGTGTATAATATTTTTACTTCCTGCAGAAGCCGTTGCTTCTCTGGAAAGGCTATGATAACCCAAAGCTATTTACACACGTTATCACTGCAGGAAAAACGCCTTGGGGAAGTGGGATATTATTCGTATTAATATTGTTTTGTAATAACATTAACAATACTAGGGCATGCCCGTACTATATATATGCCCGTACTATATATCTATCTAAAATTATATCCCCCCCCTCTATTTACATGAAATGGTTTGGTTCATTCGCAACGCCAAAGCGAACGGCGAACGGCTTGCGAGTACAGTGACAACCCCCCCCCTCTATTTACATGAATGGTTTGGTCCATTCGCAACGACCACAGAACCCCCCCCTCTATTTACATGCAATGGTTTGGTCCAAAGCGAACGGCTTCCGGAGTTTGGTAAAGCAATCGCCATCGCGTGCACAAACGCGTGGTTGCCCGTTCCTTGCCAAAAAAAAAAAAAAAACGCTACCCGTACGCTCTACCCCGCCCGTACGCCCGTAAACAAAAAATACAACGCTCTTCGCTTCCGCCCTTCGCTCTGACTGAATTGGGAGAAATAATGCGCATAAGAAATCGAATTACGTACCGTAATGGCGGTCAGCTCGTAACGCGCTCAGCTCCGCTCGTCTCACATCGGCCACGCCTACGCAACAAAGCGTTCTGTGATTGGATGCCGGAAAGCGTGCTGCCGGACAGTCGTCACTGTCCGGAAGTTCGCAAATCGCAGTTAGGATGAATCGTTTTAATTTAATCGCAGTTTGAATTCGTTTTAAAACATAGTTTAACGGCAACATAGTTTTCCAACGTGAAATAAATGAATACGCTGTCAAATGTGCCGTCCGAGGCAGAGTCTGATCGCCACGTTCGGCACACGTGATAGCTCGCTGCTCTCTGATTGGTTGAAGCGTTTTTTGGACATAGCTCGGTAAGTAATTGTCCGATTAATATGAAACCTTGAAAAGGCACATCCTCGGGTCCCCAGCAATATACCTGGCAAGTTTCAAGTATATCGGACCCGTGGTTGTCGAGAAACAGCGGTCACAGACACACAGACACACAGACACACAGACACACAGACACACAGACACACAGACAGACACACAGAGATTGCTGGAATTATAGATAGATGTGATTATCATCAATTTTGTTATTAAAAGCATCTTTGGAAAACCGTCACGATAAATCTTCTTTGGAAATACGCCACGATAAAGCTAATTTAACATTTATATGCACCTCAACGTGCAACCCCATTGACAGCAATGGCAGGCAAACTTGCTCGGGGGGAGAAAACCTCCTTGGGGAGGGGGGCAAATGAATGAGCTACAACCTTCGTTGGGTAACCCTTCGTCATCCTGTCAGGTTTGGTTGAGATTGGATAAGTAACGACAGAATGTATTGGCGACAAAAATTCATCACAGACACAAATGGCGTATTTTAGTATGATTGCTATATCCTAATCAGATTTAGATTTGAGATCAAAAGATGAATATGAGGTAAAAGTACAAAAGGTTAGCTTTTATTTCTTGGTACTTCTGTAAATATATATGTTTTACCTTTGAAGAACAATAGTACTTTTTATGTTCTGTACGCCCATTTTGAGTAAGCATACTGTCATTTTGAGTTCCGCACCCCCATTTTAAATAAGCATACCCCCATTTTGAGTAATCCTTTTCAGTACTACTTGTCATCACCGGGCCCCGTGCGGTGCCCGGCGATGACATCATGCAGTGAGCGCCTGGAGATGGAATAGCGGGAGCGGTGTCCAACAAGTGAATAAATCAAAACAAAAAGTTTTGCACATTTCCACGCATTCCGAAATCCAGGAAGGCGGGAAACGTACCATTGCAGTGCGGGATTTGAGAAACCAGTCAAACTTGAATTGCGGAGCGTTGCGCACACACTGCCGCAGCTCGTCGTAGACGCTCTCCCGGTCGAAACCCATCTTGTGCAGCATGCAGATGAGGAAACGATCCTCTTCTTCAGTGTAGTTCTTCCCCTTGTTGGTACCATAGGCAATGCGCAGTTGGTGGAAGGGTGCCTTGTAGCGAGCAATCTGGCGACAGGCCAGAGTTTTGTTCGATACATCCAATCAAATTGGCATGTGCATAATCAACAACAAACAGAAAACAGAACCATGACAACAAAGTACACAATCAGATTTTAGAATCTCTAAGAGAATGCACCGAGGGAAGAAAGATAGATTAAAATGAGACGACATAAAACAGGATGTTTTAACTGTGGCAGTTCTTGTTGCGAGCGCCCCACACCTTCGCATCCAACGCTTTCTTGATGCCGATGCGACGCTGGATCCGAGCCTCTCCACGCTCAATCTGGGACATGATCTTCTCGATGTCCTGCAGCTCATTGCAGCGATCCCAGAACACCGCTATGATGAGAAATAAAAGTGAAGTTCCACAGATTAATGAGAGCAGCAATGTGGGTAAATATATTCAATACGGAGGTCAACGTAATGGGATTGTTGTGAAGAGCATTTGACTTGGAGAAAGATAACTGGAACATTTCATCAACTAGAGAGTTCATAGAACACCTTTCGCCATGTCGTCTTGAGAAAGAAGGACATGGGAAAGAGACCGATTTTTACCAAAGGAAAGAAACCGATCACTCCCTGCTAACAACAGACCGAGCTCACTTACGGTCTCACTTACGCTCACTTACGCTCACTTACGGTTACGGTAACAACAGACGACGGTCTCTATAAATCTTTTAGCATGTAATTTTACGTAATATTATGGCTCGTGTAGAAAGAGATAAAAACCTGAAAACATATCAGCATGGCTTTTTGAAAGCCCACTTTTGTGAGACACATCTTGTGAACACTGTGGTGGAGATGGGGGTTTTTTTGTATTACATAGCCAAGGCTGGTGTTTGAGCTAGTACTAGTATACTGAATAGACCAGGATACAACAGGACAAAAGGAACAGCAGAGAAAGGGGGAAAACACCAACAGCGGAGACAAAGGCCAAGACAGAGGGAAAAAGACAAACAAGACAGAAGGAAAATTAGGGACAGGAGAGGATGCAAGGGGTGGACAAGGTGGATACAGAAGGGAACTCTCATGAGGGAAAACTGGAAATTTGGAAGAAGGGGTTGGGTGTGTTGGAAGCTTAACGAGAGTAGTAGAGGTCATGGTTTTGGATTGGGATGATCTGACATGGTGGCGAACAGCTGTCTTGACGACCTGGAGGGAAGAATGAGATTGAAGAGGATATGGAAGTTGGTTCCACAGGTGGGAAATAAAAGAAACAAATGAGTGATGTGAACTGATCCTTGATTCAGGCAGTTTCACCAGAAGGGGAAGGTGGTGGACCATATGAACACCTGGGAGGGGTGGGGGGTGGTAGATGAGAAAGGAGGCAGAGTAAGACAGAGACCACCAACCAGTCTGTGATGGCAAAATGATAGGCCCATAAACTCAGCTTCATTGCAGGAGAGTCCAATAATCTTGAAGACCTTGGTTCACTGACGATTGCCTTTTGTACCGATCCATTCATGGGCAGGAATATCAAGTACAGTTGCAGAAATATCCAGACACATTGAGGGATTTGTCCCACAGATGGCAAATGACTTTCCATCTGTCAAAGTGCCACACAATGCATGCAACAAGATGCGGACAAACTTGGGATTAAACATACTGAATGTTGAGGGAAAACTTTACATCTATTCAGCAGAGCCATTACCTTGGTGTCAACCTGTCAAGCAACATGACAGGTAATCATCATGTGAACCATGTTGTAAATGTGAACCAAATGTTTGTTGTTTTACCTCATATTCATCATCATGTGAACCAAACAAAATCCTGAGATTCGTAAGGAGAAGCCTACCCAAATGGGAAGCAAACGTTAAGATAGCTGCACACAAGGCATTGGCACATCCCAAACCTGAGCCTACAGATTTGGGATCCTACCTTGAAAATAAACTGGATATATGTGCAGCATGGTTTGTCTCTAATGACGATGCCAGATATTCCAGTATGACGTCAATGTTGAGCTCCTTGAAGTGACCTTCAATGCAACATCGACGACGGCCAAGTAGGCTCATACTGTTCTTCAAGGCAGTACACCATGAAGTTACTATTGATATTCCACCATACGTCAACCAAGCAATCCGCTCCAGGAGAGGAAACACCAACTGCTTTGTGCCTCTCCAGTGTCGCACTTAAGGCGTACCTTAATTGTTACATACCACATACCACAAGAGACTGGAATAACCTCCCACCAGAAACAAACAAACAAAAAACACCTCGCAGCAATTTAAAATACAACTAAATTGATATTTGTGGGAAAATTACATGCCCAGACCAGGAATCGAACCTCGGCTCTCTGAAAAACCGTACCAGTGCTCTGCCATCTGAGCTATCTGGACGACCCTGACTGAGCATGCAATTTTCCCACACATATGATTGTCACTCTTTCCGTAAATGCTTCCGGGGCACTCGCTGCCAACCATATGAACACCAATAGCCTGAACACGGCGCAGCGAGCACTGAGCGTTCCACATAGTCTGTCAGTCTGTCCGTCCGTCACGCAAAGAACAGTTTTCCGGACTTTTTTCCTAAACTCTTAATGCTCATGATTTCAAACTTGGTACATGGTTTCCTCATGATAGGTTACAGATCAAGTTCGAACTTCACGACGTTCGAACAAGTTCGAACAACAAAAAAAAAGACGACGTTCGAAGGAGAGTAGATCACAGTATAAAAAGAACAAGTCTGCGTCATGCAATGAGACATCCTTACTCGAATACTCGATGACCTCCTCTGGAGCTTTTCCTTCGACCTCCTGTGCGATGTTATCTATGTCGTCCCGGCCCCACTTCTCGTTCGCTTTTATGAACTGATTGAAGTCACGCTTGTTCCAGTTCGTGAAACCCTGTCAAGAAAAGGTGCCGTGTTTATTAAAATTGATTTCATTCCACTCATCATATTGAAAAGGTCAATGGAGCCTTCGCCAATTCCCTTCTGGTTTTGGATAAAGAAATCACACAAATTGACCCCATGCTTCCTCTTTGGTGGAAATCTGCGAAACAACAGGAAAGGATCATGAAAAAGGGAAACCTGCAAGAGGAGTTTCTCCTTTTCCTCCATCTCGTCCTCTGGTAACGGCTCAGCCGAATCGATCTTGCTCTGCTCCTCCTTCTGAGCGTGCGCCGAGTTTGGCAGATCCGAGTTCCGCGGAACCTTTACAGGAAATCAAAAAAATTAAGAAAATAAACAAGACTACTCCTGTAAACTGGTATGCAGCAAAGGACACACATTCAACAATGTGAAATTTGGTTTATTTCATAGATCAAAGGCACAAGGTTCACTTTGTATCCAATGGTCTTTCTGTAGTGGAGGATCTCCTTCTCCAGAATCTCGAACAGCCGAGGGGGGAAGAACTGGAAGTCCTGAATGTTTGGTTGTCTTGGGGGTCGTGGAGCCTGGGAGAACAAGAAACGACCTTAAATCTGTTTCATTAGCATTTAAAGATGTTTACGTTGAGGGAAGTTGTAACCTTTTGCATTCAAACTGTGAATTTGAGGGGTTTTAGGCAGAACCTAAAATTCGGCAAAAACCAATAATCATGAACGATTGATTAAACAAAGCACTAATCATACAACTGCTCCACAAAACATCTGACAAGACGTCATTTCCGCATTTCAAACCTTGGGGGCTTTCGGCTCAGTGACCCGCAGGGCATCTCGGAAGTAGGCATCGACGGCGTAGTTTGCTTTCCTTTCGCGCTTTGGAGGTTCGATCCACTCCGTCATGTTCGTCTACAAATATTTCACATTCAAATCCATCAATAATTCCACAGTTTTGTTTGAAAGTGTTCAGAGGAAAGGTCAGCCTGGCAAGAGGTGACCTCGTGATTTTTACAGTCATGGCCAAACATATTGGCACCCATGCACTTTTTTCAAATAACACAATTTTCTCTAAAAATAAATTGAAATTGACAAAAGTATTTGGTCTCCACAATTATTTATTTCACTGTTAATATTACAGAACCTTTGTTTTTGATTCAGAACTTAATATATCCTTTTAAATCAGAAAAGAAAAAGAAATGGCATTGACAAAACTATTTTTTTTTTTTTTCTATACTGAATCGAGGCTCGTGAAAGAGCTGACAACCGCGAGGGAAAGACAAAGACAGTACATGGGGACCGCGAGGGAAAGACAGTACATGGGGACCGCGAGGGAAAGACAAAAACAGCACATGGGGACCGCGAGGGAAAGACAGTACATGGGGACCGCGAGGGAAAGACAAAAACAGCACATGGGGACCGCGAGGGAAAGACAAAGACAGCACATGGGGACCGCGAGGGAAAGACAGTACATGGGGACCGCGAGGGAAAGACAAAAACAGCACATAGGGACCGCGAGGGAAAGACAAAGACAGCACATAGGGACCGCGAGGGAAAGACAGTACATGGGGACCGCGAGGGAAAGACAAAGACAGTACATGGGGACCGCGAGGGAAAGACAGTACATGGGGACCGCGAGGGAAAGACAAAAACAGCACATGGGGACCGCGAGGGAAAGACAGTACATGGGGACCGCGAGGGAAAGACAAAAACAGTACATGGGGACCGCGAGGGAAAGACAGTACATGGGGACCGCGAGGGAAAGACAAAGACAGTACATGGGGACCGCGAGGGAAAGACAGTACATGGGGACCGCGAGGGAAAGACAAAAACAGCACATGGGGACCGCGAGGGAAAGACAAAGACAGCACATGGGGACCGCGAGGGAAAGACAAAGACAGTACATGGGGACCGCGAGGGAAAGACAGTACATGGGGACCGCGAGGGAAAGACAGTACATGGGGACCGCGAGGGAAAGACAGCACATGGGGACCGCGAGGGAAAGACAAAGACAGCACATAGGGACCGCGAGGGAAAGACAAAGACAGTACATGGGGACCGCGAGGGAAAGACAGTACATGGGGACCGCGAGGGAAAGACAGTACATGGGGACCGCGAGGGAAAGACAGCACATGGGGACCGCGAGGGAAAGACAAAAACAGCACATGGGGACCGCGAGGGAAAGACAGCACATGGGGACCGCGAGGGAAAGACAAAGACAGCACATAGGGACCGCGAGGGAAAGACAAAGACAGCACATGGGGACCGCGAGGGAAAGACAAAGACAGCACATGGGGACCGCGAGGGAAAGACAAAGACAGTACATGGGGACCGCGAGGGAAAGACAGTACATGGGGACCGCGAGGGAAAGACAGCACATGGGGACCGCGAGGGAAAGACAAAGACAGCACATGGGGACCGCGAGGGAAAGACAGTGAGGTATTGAGGAAGACAGTATTGACACCCTAGACTTAATATTTCGGAGCACACACAGCCTTTGGACAAAATAACTGCAGTAAAGCGCTTCCTATAGCCATGAATGAGCTTCGTACACCTCTCTACTGGCAGTTTGGCCTACTTTTGTGCAAATTGCTGCAGTTCTCCCAGAATTGAAGGGTGACTTATCCCAACTGCTGTTTTCAGATCTCTCCACAGGTGTTCAATGGGAATTAGACGTGGACTCATTGCTGGCCACTTCAGAACAGTCCAGCGTTTTGTCTTGAACCATTTCTGGGTGATTTTTTAAAGTGTGTTTGGGGTCATTGTCCTGCTGCAAGACCCATGACCTTCGACGGAGACCCAGATTTCTGACACTGGGTCGAACAATGCGCTCCAAAATGCCTTCGTTATCTCCTGATTTCATGATGCCATGCACACATTCAAGGCACCCAGTGCCAGAGGCAGCACAGCAACCCCAAAACATCACTGAACCTCCTCCATGTTTGACTGTAGGGAAGGTGTTCTTTTCTTTGAAGGCTTCAATTTGTTTTCTGTCAACATTGAGATGATGTGCTGCACCAAAAAGCTCTAATTTGGTCTCATCTGTCCACAGGACATTCTCCCAGAAGGATTTTGGCTTGTTCAGGTGTGTTTTGGAAAATTCCAGTCAGGCTTTCTTACGTCTCTCTCTCTCTCAGCAGTGGGATCCTCCTGGGTCTCCTACCATAGAACCCCCTTTCATTGAGGTGGTGACGCATGGTGCGAGTTGAAACTGTCGTACCTTGTGTCTGTAGGTCAGCATGAATCTGTTTGGCAGTTGATCGAGGTGCTTTCTCCACCATTCAAACAATCCTTCGCTGCAATCTTCGATCAAGTTTTCTCTTGAGGCCACGTCACGTCCAGGGAGGTTGGTTACAGTGCCATGGGACTTAAACTTCCTGATAACAATGCATTCGGTGGACACAGGAACATCAACGTCTCTGAAGATGGAATTGTAGCCTTGAGATTGTCCATGTTTGGCTACAATCTTGTGTCTGACCTCCACAGACAATTCTCTGGTTTTCTTTCTTTTCTCCATGCTCATTGTGGTACACACAGTGACACAAAACAGCAGAATGACTCCTTTTCTCCATTCAAACTGGTTGAATGAGTGATTTCTATATTGCAGGCACCTGCAACTCACCATAGGTGAGTTCAATTCCAAAGTAAAGGAGAATTACCTGCTTGAAATCTAATTATTTCTAACAACTTCTGAAAGGTGCCAATAATATTATCCAGGCCATTTTAGGATTTCTGTGTGGAATAAGCGAAGATTTAGTAATTTTATCAGTTTGTTTTTTTTCTACTGCAAGCCAAAGAAATACATATACTAGATGACCAAAAGTATGTGGCCACCCGAACAATGGAACATCTTTTTATTTTTATTTTTTTGAATACAAGATCGAGGCTCGTGAAAGAGCTAACATTAATCACACAAAAAGACAAACCGACACACAAAACACAAAAAACAAGGGGAGCGGCAGACAAGATGGGGAGAGAGGGGGAAGGATACAAAAGAGAGGGGGAAGAGGGGGAAGGACACAAACACAACATTTGAGAGCAGGGACATCGGGAGGACTTGGGGGGAGGTGGGAGAGGATTAAAACATATGAACACTGCAAGGACTCTGGGGTGAATTACCGGGGGTAGAAAAGATCAAGGTTTTCGATGGGGGACGATAAGAGATGGTGGTGAACAGCTGTTTTAAAGACCTGGAGGGAGGAGTGGGATTGAAGGGAGTGGGGGAGTTTGTTCCAGAGGCGGGAGAAAAGGGGAATGAAAGAGTGAAGGTGAGCAGAGAACCTATACTTTGGCAGTTTAACCATAAGAGGGTTGCAGGCAGATCTTGTGCGACCTGAAGGAATATTGGGGGGACAGAGCACAGAGAGAGCTGGGGGAGCAAGGCCGGAGAGGAGTCGGTAGAAGACAGAAAGACCACCAACCTGCCTGCGGTGAGTGAGTGAAAGGCCCTCGGCGTTGACTACATCGCAGGAGATTCCAATGATTCTGAAAGCTTTGGCCTCAACAGCGTGAAGTCGAGCAAGGTGTGAGGCAGGAGCACCAGCCCAGAGGGGGGGAACAGTATTCCATTGAGCTGCGGATGAAAGCCTTGTATGTGGTGAGGAGCTCAGGTGTGCCAAGGAAGGACTTCGCACGACGGAGGATGCCCAGTCGGCGACTGGCTTTGGAGGCCAGCTTGGAAATGTGGTTTTCCCAAGAAAGATAGTCAGGTTTCAGGTTTCAGTCAACAGTTTCAGACCAGGTCACTCGACTCTGGACATGCTGCTTCTGCTGTCTCAACAATGGATGGAGGTCCTCAATGCCAAGGTCACTCTACCCTTGCCCTTGCTCCAGATGATGCCATCTGGTCCTGGACTCTGTGACCTTCTCTCCTGACAAGGTGGAGGAGTTTTTGTCAAACCTCGACTCTGATTCTGCAACTGGACCAGATGGCATCAGCCCACGGGTCCTAAAATCCTGCTCTGCCGCTCTATCTCACCCTCTCTCTGTTCTTTTCACCCTATCTTTTGCTCAAGGTCATCTGCCAGCATCCTGGAAATCAGCAAACATTACCGCTTTACACAAAAAAGGTGCAAAAACAGATCCTTGCAACTACAGACCAATCAGCCTGCTCCCAATTATCAGCAAAGTCATGGAATCCATCATTGCTTCGGATATGAAATCTTTCCTCTTCTCCAATGGCTTGATCTCTGATCATCAATTTGGTTTCAGACCAGGTCACTCTACTCTGGACATGCTGCTTCTGCTGTCTCAACAATGGATGGAGGTCCTCAATGCCAAACAGGAAATCAGAGCTGTCTCCCTTGACATATCACGTGTCTTCGATACGGTCTGGCACCCAGCTCTGTTCACCAAACTCTCCTCCTATGGTATCCATGGAAATCTCCATGCATGGCTTGCGGACTTCCTCTCTGGTCGTAGTCAACGTGTGGCCCTGAATGGATTTCTCTCATCTCCCCTTCCCGTTCAAGCTGGAGTTCCCCAAGGCAGTGTGCTGGGCCCTGTGCTTTTTCTGGTCTTTATCAATGATCTCTCCGACTCTCTGGAAAATCCTCTGTATCTCTTTGCTGATGACTCCACTCTCTGCCGCTCCATTCCTCTTCCCTCAGATCGGCAGTCTGCAGCCTCCTCACTCTCTGAAGACCTGGACAAAATCACAGACTGGTCAAACATGTGGAACATGTCTTTCAATCCTGACAAATCTCACACTCTTACTATGTCTCTCCGAAAAGAACGACTGGACAACCCTCCCATCTACTTTCTCAACAATCCTCTCCAAGAAGTTCTGTCGCTCAAGCTTTTGGGTCTCACCATCTGCCATGATCTTTCTTGGGAAAACCACATTTCCAAGCTGGCCTCCAAAGCCAGTCGCCGACTGGGCATCCTCCGTCGTGCGAAGTCCTTCCTCGGCACACCTGAGCTCCTCACCACATACAAGGCTTTCATCCGCAGCTCAATGGAATACTGTTCTCCCCTATGGGCTGGTGCTCCTGCCTCACACCTGGCTCGGCTTCACGCTGTTGAATCCAAAGCTTTCAGAATCATTGGAATCTCCCGCAATGAAGCTATCTCTGAGGGCCTTTCACTCACTCACCGCAGGCAGGTAGGTGGTCTTTCTGTCTTCTACCGACTCCTCTCCGGCCTTGCTCCCCCAGCTCTCTCTGTGCTCTGTCCCCCAAATATTCCTACAGGTCGCACAAGATCTGCCAGCCACCCTCTGATGGTTAAACTGCCGAAATCTCGGCTCTCTGCTCACCTTCACTCTTTCATTCCTCTTTTCTCCCGCCTCTGGAACAAACTCCCACACTCACTTCAATCACACTCCTCCCTCCAGGTCTTCAAAACAGCTGTTCACCACCATCTCTTATCTTCCCCCATCCAAAACCTTGATCTTTTCTACCCCCACTAATTCACCCCAGATCCACCTTGTTTGAAATTCCAACTTCTTTCCTGGAAGTCTTGGCAGTGTCCATATGTTTTATACCTCTCCCACCCCCCCCCCCCCTTCCCATGCCTTCCCCCCAAAGCCCTCTCCCTCCCACAGTTTTTTTTTTTTTTTTTTTTTTTTTTTTTTTGTATACAAGATCGAGGCTCGTGAAAGAGCGAACATTAATCACACAGAAAGACAAACAGCCACATAAAACAAATAACATCGGGAGCGGTAGACAAGATGGGGAGAGAGGGGGAAAGACACAAAAACAACATTTGAGAGCAGGGACCGAGAGACATGGAGACATCGAGAGATCTGTGGGAGGGAGAGGGCTTTGGGGGGGAGGCATGTGAAGGGGGGGGGGGGGGGGGGAGGCGGCGTTCTCTCGATGTCTCCATGTCTCTCGGTCCCTGCTCTCAAATGTTGTGTTTGTGTCCTTCCCCCTCTCTCCCCATCTTGTCTACCGCTCCCGATGTTATTTGTTTTGTGTCTGTTTGTCTTTCTGTGTGATTAATGTTCGCTCTTTCACGAGCCTCGATCTTGTATACAAAAAAAAAGAAAAAAAAAAAAGAAGATCATGGCAGATAGTGAGAACCAAAAGCTTGAGCGACAGAACTTCTTGGAGAGGATTGTTGAGAAAGTAGATGGGAGGGTTGTCCAGTCGGTCCTTTCGGAGAGACATTGTAAGAGTGTGAGATTTGTCAGGATTGAAAGACATGTTCCACTTGTTTGACCAGTCTGTGATTTTGTCCAGGTCTGCAGAGAGTGAGGAGGCTGCAGACTGCCGATCTGAGGGATGAGGAATGGAGCGACAGAGAGTAGAGTCGTCAGCAAAGAGATAGAGAGGATTTTCAAGAGAGTCAGAGAGATCATTGATGAAGACCAGAAAAAGCACAGGGCCAAGAACACTACCTTGGGGAACTCCAGCCTGAACAGGAAGAGGAGATGAGAGAAACCCATTCAGGGCCACACGTTGACTACGACCAGAGAGGAAGTCCGCCAGCCATGCGTGGAGATTTCCATGGATACCAAAGGAGGAGAGTTTGGAGAGCAGAGCAGGGTGCCAGACCGTATCGAAGGCACGTGAAATGTCAAGGGAGACAGCTCTAATTTCCTGTTTGGCGTTGAGGACCTCCATCCATTGTTGAGAAAGCAGAAGCAGCATGTCCAGAGTAGAGTGACCAGGTCTGAAACCAAATTGATGATCAGAGATCAAGCCATTGGAGAAGAGGAAAGATTTAATATCTGAAGCAATGATGGATTCCATGACTTTGCTGATAATTGTGAGAAGGCTGATTGGTCTGTAGTTGCTGGGATCTGTTTTTGCACCTTTTTTGTGCAAAGCGGTGATGTTGGCTGATTTCCAAGCAGATGGCAGATGACCTTGAGCAAAAGAGAGGGTGAAGAGAACAGAAAGAGGGAGTGAAAGAGCAGAAGAACATGATTTTAGGACCCGTGGGCTGATGCCGTCAGGACCAGTTGCAGAATCAGAGTCGAGGGTTGACAGAAACTTTTCCACCTTGTCAGGAGGAAAGGACACAGAGTCCAGGAGCAGCTGGGTACGACTGGGTACGGTGGGTACAGAGAGGGATGGGTTTGGGACACAAGATTTAGAGGCAAACACAGAGTTGAGGCATTCAGCTTTTTCACGTGCGGAGTCAGCCGTTAAGCCGTTTGAGGTGAGGGAGGGGATGGAGGGGGAACAAACACCAGAAACAGATTTGACCAGACGCCACCAGGATTTGGAAGAGGGAGACAGATAAGAGAGTTCGGTCTTGAGAATGGTGAGATAGTTTCCTGGCTCTCCTGAGGGTGGACACACACTTGTTTCGGGCTTTGTGAAAGGAAATGAGATTTCCTTCCGTTGGATTTGCTTTCCAGGAGACGAAAGCAAGTTGTTTCAGGGCAACAGCCTCACCACAAGATTCCGTGTACCATGGACGGGAGGAAGGGTATGACAACTGAAGACGAGATGGTATAAATCTGTGCATGAGAGAGAGCAATTTACTTTGAAAGAATTCCCAGGATGAGTTGATGTCAGAGGCGGTAGAGATGGGAGACCAGTCCAGATGATTGATGGCTGCTTGAAGACCATGCCAGTTGGCCTGAGTGAAATGCCAGACTCGTCGACGCTGAGGAGGCTCTCTGAGAATGGTCAGAGAGATGTCCACTTTGACAAGCACATGATCAGATGAGCCGATTGGAGCAGAAGAAGAGCAGCAGACATTTTCAGGGAAGTTTGTCATAACCAAATCCAGAAGAGAAGATGCTCCGTTGACTGAGATCCGGGTCGGGAAATTGACAGATTGTGTCAGTCCCAGTGAGTCGCAGAAGTCCTTTGCTGAAGAGCCATGGCTGGTGAGAGAGGTACCCACACCCAGCCAACTGGCATGGTGACAATTGAAATCACCACATATGAGGAAGAGAGAGTTGGGATGGGTAGATAGAAGTTGGTCCATATTATCAGACAGTGAGATGTAGATGGAGTCATCGCTGATTGGTGGACGGTACAACACACATATGAACAAAAGGTGGGAGCGAAGGGGAAGCCGTAGCCAAAGGTATTCCTGGGGGTGAGGTGGAGAGAGGGCAGTGGAGGGCGAGTGAGGAAGAGAGTTTTTTATAAAGATAGCAACCTCACCTCCAGGACGAGGCTCAGGTCTATCATACCAGAGGAGGGAGTAACCTGGGAGAGATACCAAGGCATCAGAGACATCATGAAGGAGGAAAGTTTCTGTTAAGCAGATCACATCTGGTTTGTCAGAAGCAACCTGTATGGAGAGGTCAGTCAAGTTTGAGCGAAGGCCCCGGATGTTTGAGGTCCATACCGTTAATGAAGAGGAAGGGGGAGCATCGGGTCCAGAACAGGGGGGGGGGGGGGAGGGGTAGGGTAAGATGTGTAAGAGGAGGAAGAGGTAGGGAGAGCTGTTGAAGGTGTGTCAGAGATTTCAGAATAGCTTGGAGAAAGTGAAGAATGGGGCGGACAAAAGGTTTGATGGAGATTGGGTGAGGCACAGTGAGGTGTTATTTGAGGAGGGGGAAGAGCAAGGCAGAAGGTTTGGGGAGATGAAGGTGAAAGTTGGAAGGAGGAAGAAGCAGGGAGGATGCTTTGAGGAGGAGGGGTGAGAGGGGAGTCTAGGAGGGGAGGAGCGAGGGAGAGTCTCGGAGGGGAGGGGTGTGGGAGGAGTTTAGGAGGGAGGGGAGGGAAGGGGCAAGGGGGGAGATTTGAAAGGGATGGGTGATGGGGAGGATTTGGAGGGGAGGGGTGAGATTGGATTTTGAAAAGTGTACGATTCATGGGAAACGAACATTTTTTGCAAAATGAGTTTGAGACCTTCGAGTCAAAAATACGTTTGAGGACACTGGAGGAGGGATGGAGTTCTGGATAGTTTAGGGAATGTAGAAAGGAGGAACTGTAAGAGATGGTATTATATATATTTTTTGGAATGAATAGATTTGGTGAGCAAGACGAAAGCATCCTTTTGTAGGAAAAGAAGAAAAGGGTGTTATAATATATGAGAGAAAATAGTTGTTCAGGGGAGAGATTATACATTTCTAACCGCGTGATCGCGAACGAAGAAAGAACGAACAAAAAGAACAACAAATAAACGAATAAGACCTGGGAAGGAAATGTTTTTTTGGGGTTTTTTTTTTTGTTTTTTGTGAGTACAGATATTAAACAAGGAGGTACGGGGTGAACGACTGGTACGAAACAGAGAACAAAAATAATTTCAGCGCATTCGACGAATCGCTGAGAGAAAAACAAACCACAAGGTCGGAGACGGTACGGTAGTCTAAGCCTACGAGTACTAGGCCGCAGAATACTCGATACCATTAACCGACGATTGTGTATTCATGTACGAAAAATTAGCACCGAAAATTTTCCAAAAGATACGCTATAGGTACATACACCGAAAGATAGATACAGTCTCGACAAAAACACAATTGAGAAATATCACTTAGCTTCGAAAGCGTGAGCACATGGAGCAGCTTCGAAAAGACGTGACCTCGCCGTGATCTCGCGAGATCTTCCAAAATCATGGGCATTAATGGGGAGTTGGTCCCCCCCTCCCCCTTTGCTGCAAAAACAGCATCCACTCTTCTGGGAAGGCTTTCAACGAGATGTTGGAACATTGCTGCGGGGATTTGCTTCTATTCAGCCACAAGAGCATTAGTGAGGTCGGTCGATTAGGCCTAGCTTGCAGTCGGCGTTCCAATTCATCCCAAAGGTGTTTGATGGGGTTGAGGTCAGGGCTCTGTGCATGTCAGTCAAGGTCTTCAACACCGATTTCGACAAACCATTTCTGTATGGACCTCGCTTTGTTCATGGGGGCATTGTCATGCTGAAACAGGAAAGGGCCTTCCCCAAACTCTTGGCACAAAGTTGGAAGCACACAATCGTCTAGAATGTCATTGTATGCTGTAGCGTTAAGATTTCCCTTCACTGGAACTAAGTGGCCTAGCCCAAACCATGAAAGAGAGCCCCAAACCATTATTCCTCCCCCACCAAACTTTACAGTTGGCACTATGCATTCGGGCAGGTAACGTTCTCCTGGCAGCCGCCAAACCCAGATTCGTCCTTTGGACTGCCAGGTGGTGAAGCGTGATTGACCACTCCAGAGAATGCGTTTCCACTGCTCCAGAGTCCAATGGCGGCAAGTTTTACACCACTCCAGTCGACGATTGGCATTGCGCATGGTGATCGTCGGCTTGTGTGCGGCTGCTCGGCCATGGAAACCCATTTCATGAAGCTCCCGACGAACAGTTGTTGTGCTGACGTTGCTTCCAAGGGCAGTTTGGAACTCGGTAGTGAGTGTTGCAACCGAGGAAAGACGATTTTTAGGCGCTTTAGCACTCGGCGGTCCCGTTCTGTGAGCTTGTGTGGCCTACTACTTTTCAGCTGAGCTGTTGTTGCTCCTCGACGTTTCCCCTTCACAATAACCGCACTTACAGTTGACAGGGGCAGCTCCAGCAGGGCAGAAATATGACAAACTGACTTGTTGGAAAGGTGGCATCTTATGACGGTGCCACGTTGAAAGTCACTGAGCTCTTCAGTACGGCCCATTCTTCTGCCAATATTTGTCTACGGAGATTGCATGGCTGTGTGATTGATTTATATATACCTGTCAGCAATAGGTGTGGCTGAAACAGCCAAGGCCACTAATTAGAAGGGATGTCCACATACTTTTGGTCATGTAGTGTATGTGGATACCAAAAGATTTTTTAATTTCAACAATTTTCTGGAAGAAATGGTGCATTATTTGAAAAAAGTGCAAGGGTTCCAATATTTTTGGCAACGACTTGTACGTAAATCCATGGCACTTCAGGGAGGAATTACCTTCTGCTTGGCTTTGTAGTCCTCACCCTCGAAGTTGTAGACGCTCGAATCGTTGTCCAGTGTAAATGTGCGCAGCGTGCTCTCGCCAAGCTGGGACAGTTTCTGCTGGATCTCGGCGGTCTGCAAGAGTGAAAGCGCATCTGTTAAACTGCACACTAATCCTGAACATAGACATATTCAAGTGGCAAAAGGGAAACTCAACACAAAAGTTTGGATAAAATCCACCAATTGGCTGGCAAATCTGCACAGAAGTTTTAACAGGACGACATGAAGTGCAAGCATAGTAAAATAAATAAACCCGGAAAAGGAGGGTATGTATGGTCGGCCTGCCTTTTTTTCTCCTCTTTCCAAAATGACGTCAATGTCCTCGTCTGAGATCTGGCTCTCTTTGGAGGCAAACACCTGTGTGGCGCCGTGCCGAATCATCTGCAGCATTTCATCCTTACCAAGCTTTGTTGACTGCTGGTCTACCAATCTCCCTGTATGCAACAAGATTGGAGAGGGCGTGGAAAGCACACTTAAAGTGTCAATTGTGGATGCGTGTACAATTTTATCCTCGTCTCATTTCTTCTCAACTCAAATAGGGCTTTTCTTAATGACAGATTTACCATCAGCAAAGCACAACGAAGGAAGACATTCAAGGAAACAAATGAATGAATTAGAAAGCTGAAAAATAATCAAGTGGGTGGGTGGAAAGATGGTGGAAGAAGAAGAGGAAGCTGACACCGTTGCAGTATAATGAGAGCACAATCTCCATAACCAAGGAAGGCATCACAGTCACGTTGTCAGGGTGAGAACCGGATGCACAGAAAAGACAGACACACCTTGCTGGATCACTATTGAATCCAAGCGCAGTTTCATCTCGGCTCGCTCCACAATGCGCTCCTCAACTGTGCTCTCTGTGATGAGCCGGAAAACCCGCACCCGCTTTTTCTGGCCAATGCGATGTGCGCGATCCTACACAAACACAATTCCCAAATCGAGATGGGCAAATAACGACTTCATTCCTATACCTGGACAATAACAACAACAAACAACAGGCATTTTAAGGCCAAGTTCCCTGCTGGAGCGGGGGTTAGCCTTGCGGGACCCATGACAATCTTCTCCATCTTGCCCTATTTTCTGCATCTCCCCTTGTTAACCCCCTTGCCCGCATTTCATCTTCCACCACCTTTAGTCAAGTCTTTCTCAGTCTTTCCCGTCCTCTCCTTCCTTCTACATTCATTTCCATTATTCTTCTCAACCAGTCACTTTCATCCTTCCTCAAAACATGACCAAACCATCTCAAACAGTTTCTCTTCACAGCATCCATCACAGGCTCTATTTCCATCATCTTTCGCAATTCATCATTTGTCTTCCTCTCTCTCAACGATACTCCACACATCCACCGAACCATTCACATTCCCACCCTTTCCCGCCTTCGTTGCTGCTCGACGTTCATTAACCATGTCTCGCTCCCATAAATCAAAGCACTTCTCACACATGCAGCATACACCTTTCCCTTCAGCTTCAACGGCACTCCCCTCCTCGTCAGCACGCCACTCAGTTCCCGAAACTTCTTCCATGCACATCTCACTCTCGCAACCGTTGCTGAGTCTGATGCACCTTCTCCATTCAGCACGTCTCCGAGGTAGCAAAATGTTTTCACACCTTCCAGCTTCATGCTGTCTCCCAGATCCAACTCAACATTTCCTCCATCTGCAGCTCCCTCTGTGCACACCTTACACTTGAATGTAGCTGCCACACTGGTTAATGACCCTCTTAAACCACTACATTTTGGATGAACCCACTCAGCGCACATTGTACATTGAATGGAATTCACTCCGACACCCTTCCTGCACACAGCACATGGCCACTTCCCAGTTCTTTCCACCTCACCACATGCTTTACCACTTGCCATCACCTTCGTTTTTCCGATATTCACCTTCAGACCTTTTGTCTCCATACATTCCTTCAAACTTGTTCATCTTCTCCTTCAGTCCATCCATACTTTCCGCAATCAACACCAGATAATCTGCATACAACTCCCACGGTAAACCCTCCTTTACATTCCGAGCTAGCACCTCCATCACAGCTACAAATAGTAGTGGACCTAGTACCGACCCCTGATGCACTCACACCTTCACCTCAAACTCACCACTGTTCCCGTCCTTCGTCCTTACAGCTGTGCGCGCTCTTTTGCACATTGCCATCACTACTCTGATCAAACATTCCTCCACTCCTAACTTCCTCAATGCCCATGTCACTACTTTGCGTGGAACCCTATCGAATGCTTTCTCCATATCAACAAACCCAAGAAACAACTTCTTCCTCTTCTCCATGTACTTCTCCTGCAACTGCCTTGCAATAAAAATCGCGTCTGTCATTCCTCTTCCTGGCATAAATCCAAACTGCATTTCGTCAATCTTCACTTTCTTCCTTATCATCCTCTCCAACACCCTTTCCAATACCTTCATTCCATGCTCCAATAAATTTATCGCTCAATACGAGTCACAGTCCAGAGGGTCACCTTTCCCCTTGTATAGAGGGACGAGGGTACTCAGTTCCCAATCCACTGGAATGCGGCCTTCTTTCACCACCAGATTACAGATCTCTGTCATTCTCTTCACACACCAACTTCCTGCTGCCTTCAACATATCTTCCACAACTCCCGTCGGCCCTCCGACTTTTCTACTCTTCATTGCTTTTAATCGCTTCCTCAACTTCCTTCTCAGTTATCTTCTCTGCCGGTCCTAAAACTCGGTTACTCTCTATGTTGCCATCCCATTCATTCTCTGCATTCAACAGCATTTCCATATATCTCTTCCATCTTCCTTCAATTCCATTTGGGTCCACAACGATTTGTCCCACTTCATCCTTCAAGCAACTCACTCCCATCACATCACACCTCTCTTTTGATATCTGCTTTGCAATCCTGAATACCGCTCTCTGACCCTCTTCCGAATCCAAGCGTTCTCCGAACATTTTCCTGCATGCCTCCTGCGCCTTTGCTACCTCTTTCTTTGCAGCCTTGTTGATGCCTTACAACTTCCGTGCTCTACCTTTTCTGCCCCCATACCCTTCGCCTTCTGCCACTCCTTGAACTTCTTCCTCTTCTTGTCAATCCTCTTTCCAACTTCGTAATCCCACCACCATGTTTCCGAGTGCCTCAGTGGTCCTTTTGTCCATCCACATACCTCACCAACGGCTCCCAACAGACTATCTTTCATTGACTTCCAACCACATTCAAGCTCAACCACATCATCCTCTACCAGTCTATCATGCTCAGCCTCTCTTTTAATGCCTCCCTCACCGTCGCCTCTTTCTATACCTGGACAATAATGATAATTTGGATAAAACTCGTCAAGTTTCTTCCCCTTTTTTGTGAAGCGATATTAAAAAAAAATACATTGGGTCCATGATTAGGATGACATTCCAGCAGAAAAAAAAGTGGTTGAAGGGTCACTTACCATAGCCTGCAGGTCAACCTGAGGATTCCAGTCCGAGTCAAAAAGGACAACCACGTCGGCAGTGGCCAGGTTAATCCCCAACCCGCCAGCTCTCGTGCTCAGCATAAATACAAACTTCTGACTATCTGGAGCATTGAAGTTTCCAATAGAAACCTGAAAATAAAACCACATTCAGAGTGAAAGGACCAAGATGGTCTTCACAAAATTGGTGGTATTCGTAGAGATCCGTATGTCTCATGGGGCCGTTTTGCGACAGGAAAATAATCCTATTCTGTATATGTACAAAACATGGGAAAAAGCTCAATAAGTGAATCCTCGAGATTGAGGAATGACGAATGAGCCATTCCATATCTGACACACAGAAGTGTTGCCGACCTGTCGCTCCTCATGCGGCGTCTTCCCATCCAGACGACAGTAATCAAACCCTCTCCACATGCAATAATCTTCCAGGATGTCCATCATGCGCGTCATCTGGCTGAATATGAGCACTCGAGAACCTATGGAAAATGCAAGCGCCGGAAGTGCGAGATGTCACCCCTCATTACATTACAACATCAGTTTGATCCAAAATGCATTGCAAAACATTATGTAACGTGTCAAAATGTGATGCAACCGTGAAAAATAAAGTCTGTTGCATCTTGCCAAAGTTCATCCATAATGTCCTACATTTTTGTTTTTTTCCCACCACCACCAAAATAGTAGAGGTTACGATTCACCCCTGTCTGTTTATCTGTCGGTGAGCAAGGTATCTCAAAGTTATGGATGGATGCGAACGGAATTTGATGGATATGTTGGGTGTGTGACAAGGACGAATTGATTCGATTTTGGTGAAGATCCGGATACGGATACGAGAATCTTTTAAGTGATTCTTCACCAATGAGAGATAGGTCCAAAAACTACCTATAGCATGATATTTCAAAAAGTTGTGGACGGATTATGCCAAAACCTGGTGAATGAGGGGTAGGTGACAGGACCAAGCCAATTAGAATTGTGGTTAAGGTCTGGATGCATATCCGGCCTGTCATTGGGATACATAACGTAAACTGTTCAGCCTGGTGGAGGTATGCGCTCTGTCAAGTGACATTCTAGTGAACATGTTCTCCATAAAAAGCTAAAGGCAAGGGTTTTGCAAACAGAATTCTTCATTTGTCCATTGTAAAACTACAAAATTCAAACATATAACCACATATTCAATGCCACATCCTCCATACAACTCTCTCCAACCTTGCACCCTGAGTTTCAGCAGCAGCTTGTCCAGAACCACCATCTTCCCACTGTTGATCACGATGTGAGTGTCAGTAGTATAAGGAGGGCCGGGTTCTGCTCCGTCAAACAGGTATGGATGATTGCAGCACTTCCGCAGCTGCATGAGAATGTTCAGCAAACGCATCTTGTCCATTTTCCCCGCAGAGTTCAGGATGTCGATGTCTTTCATCAGGATCCTTGTGTACCTGGCATGCACAAAAGAGATGTACATTTATCTGATGAACTTTCAGCCCAATTGCACGTTTTAGACTTTCAACTCAATAAATCGACAACAACAACAACAACAACAACAACAAGCATTTTTAAAGGCCATTTTCCCTGCTAGAGCAGCCTTGCGGTCCCCATGACAATCTTCTCCATCTTGCCCTATTTTCTGCATCTCTCCTTGTTAACCCCTTTGCCCGCATTTCTTCTTCCACCATCTTTAGCCAAGTCTTTCTCGGTCTTCCCCGTCCTCTACTTCCTTCTACATTCATTTCCATCACTCTTCTCAACCAGTCACTTTCATCCTTCCTCAACACATGACCAAACCATCTCAACCTGTTTCTCTTCACAGCATCAATCACAGGCTCTATTCCCATCATTTTTCGCAATTCATCATTTGTCTTCCTCTCTCTCAACGATACTCCGCACATCCATCGAACCATTCGCATTTCCACCCTTTCCAACCTTCGTTGCTGCTCTACGTTAATTACCCATGTCTCGCTCCCATAAATCATAACACTTCTCACACATGCAGCATACACCTTTCCCTTCAGCTTCAACGACAATCCCCTCCTTATCAGCACGCCACTCAGTTCCCGAAACTTCTTCCATGCACATCTCACTCTAGCAACCGTTGCCGAGTCTGATCCACCTTCTCCATTCAGCATGTCTCCGAGGTAGCAAAATGTTTTCACACCTTCCAGCTTCACGCCGTCTCCAAGATCCAACTCAACATTTCCTTAGTCTGCAGCTCCCTCTGTGCACACCTTACATTTGAATGTAGCTGCCACACTGGTTAATGACCCTCTCAGACCACTACATTTTTGATGAACCCACTCAGCGCACATTGTACATTCAATGGAGTTCACTCCGACACCCTTCCAGCACACAGCACAGGGCCACTTCCCAGTTCTTTCCACCTCACCACATGCTTTACCACTTGCCATCACCTTCGTCTTTCCGATATTCACCTTCAGACCTGTTGTCTCCATACATTCCTTCCACTTGTTCATCTTTTCCTTCAGTCCATCCATACTTTCCGCAATCAACACCAGATCATCTGCATACAACAACTCCGACGGTAAACCCTCCTTTACACTCTGAGCCAGCACCTCCATCACAGCTACAAATAGTAGTGGACTTAGTATCGACCCCTGATGCACTCCCACCTTCACCTCAAACTCACCACTGTTCCCGTCCTTCGTCCTTACAGCTGTGCGCGCTCTTTTGTACATTGCCATCACTACTCTTATCAACCATTCCTCCACTCCTAACTTCCTCATTGCCCATGTCAATACTTTGCGTGGAACCCTATCGAATGCTTTCTCCAGATCAACAAACCCAAGAAACAACTTCTTCCTCTTCTCCATGTACTTCTCCTGCAACTGCCTCACAATAAAAAGCACGTCTCTCGTTCCTTTTCCTGGCATAAATCCAAACTGCATTTCTCGATCTTCACTTTCTTCCTTATCCTCCTCTCCAACACCCTTTCCAATACCTTCATTCCATGCTCCAATAACTTTATCGCTCGGTACGAGCCACACTCTGGAGGGTCACCTTTCCCCTTGTATAGAGAGACGAGGGTACTCAGTTCCCAATCCACTGGAATGTGGCCTTCTTTCACCGCCAGATTACAGATCTCTGTCATTCTCTTCACACCCCAACTTCCTGCTGCCTTCAACATATCTCCCACAACTCCCGTCGGCCCTCCCGCTTTTCTACTCTTCATTGCTTTTATCGCTCCCTCAACTTCCTTCTCAGTTATCTTCTCTGCCGGTCCTAAAACTGGGGTACTCTTTATGTTGCCATCCCATTCATTCTCTGTATTCAACAGCATTTCCATATATCTTTTCCATCTTCCTTTAATTCCATCTGGGTCCACAACGATTTGTCCCACTTCATCCTTCAAGCAACTCACCCCCATCACATCACACCTCTCTTTCGCTATCTGCTTTGCAATCCTGAATACTGCTCTCTGACCCTCTTCCGAATCCAAGCGTTCTCCGAACATTTTCCTACATGCCTCCTGCGCCTTTGCTACCTCTTTCTTTGCAGCCTTCTTGGCTGCCTTATAACTTTACATCGACAACAGCAGAAAGGAATAATAAATAAAAAAATGAGCCTAGACCTCTTCAATGAGCTTAGACTTGGTCTACAAAAAAACAGTGATGCCATACCATTCCCTTTGCATTTTGCTCAACCCAATGTAGATTTTGACTTCCTTCTTAGGTAGGAGGCTTTTCTCAACGTCGGCCTTGATGCGGCGAAGTAAGAAAGGTCTCAGCACCTGCACAGAACATCCGGCTCGTCACCCACACATCCTCCAAGAGAGACTTAAAAGGTAAATTTGCATTCAAACTTCACACCAAATAATTCTGTTCATCCCCATCAAAAGCCGCTCTCACCATGTGCAACCTCTCCACCAACTGCTGATCACCGAGGCAATTGTTGGTGTCAAACCAGGAGTCAAAGTCCTAAACAAAATGGAATTGCACTGTCAGGATAATGATGCCCAATGGATCCGCCTTAAGCTTTCGTGCACAAAAATATATTAATACTCATTTTCAATCGTCCATCACAATATATCACAAGACACATTGTTACTTTAGAAAAAAAACAGAACTTCCTAAATCTCATCTCATAATGATCCATCCAAACCCACATTGTATAGGAAAAAAAGTCTTCTCACCATCTTGTGGGGTCACCAGGAGGAATGATTCCGACCAAAGACTTTCTCGAACCAGCTAGCCAGGCCTGATATTTGACTGGCAGGAATTTGGAATTTGTTCAGGGTGAGTGCGATAACTCGCTGACACTTCATGGAAAGACACCGAGGGATCTTCAACGTCCACCAACGACCAGCGCTGGCAGACAGGTCTTCCAGATAAACGTCCTTCCGATGGACGATGCAAACATCATCGCGAAGCATGCGAAACACCAGGATGGCAGTTTTTAGCTGGATCGGGATTCAAACCCAGGCAAGGTGTACCCCACCTCAAAGGTGAGTGTACATACCTCCAAGCTATCCTGCCAGCCCACTACACGAGAAGACACAGGCATACGGTATATTAATGTTGGCTTCAAGGAAGAAACCAAATAAAATTCGAATAAAAAATATGAATTAATAAAAAAATTGAAGTGGAATTGTAAACACACTGTACATACAGGGCCCAGCAATCTGCAGCTTTCCAAGTAGAACAAAACGTGACTCACATCAGCAGAGTTGAAGACGTCAGGAAGCAGGAAGTTTAGGAGAGACCAAAGCTCATGTAGGTTGTTCTGCAGCGGCGTCCCGGTAAGCAGTAATCTGTTGGTGGTCTTGAACTCTCGGACTATTTCAGAGAGCTGTGTGTGCACAGGGGTTAAGGAGGTATCATCATGACGCTTCAACAAACATCAAGCACGACCATACAATGTTATAATATGGATGTTTATCAAGAACAAAATAATTCGAATAGCGAACAAAGCAGCATATTTCCCAGTAGGTTTTGAAGGCAGACTTGCCTTGGACTTCTCATTTTTGATCCTGTGCGCTTCATCGATGACCAGGTAGCGCCAGTTGAACTTTTTGAAGACAGATTTCTCGCGAATTATCATCTCGTAGGAGGTCACACAGACATCCCAATCCCCGGGAACGAGTATATCGCGAATGAAAGCAGCCTGCGGTTGAGTTAATGTTAATTAGTAGAGGTGGGCAGTTTGCACAATCGGCATATAAAATAAAACAAACGAGCTCGAGACAAATTTCACTTGCCCGGCCATATGCCGATAAAAGTTTGGACACATTAAAATGAAGAAGATGAAGAATGAGGCACAATAAAACAAATACAGTACTTCACTACTCACCCTTTCGTCCTTGCTTCCGATGAGACAGACGGCGTCTATCGATGGAATCCAGCGCTTGAACTCGCTCATCCAATTGTGCAATGTCGACTTGGGTACGAGTACCATATGAGGTCCAGAGATATTCCTGTAGTGTTTCATGTAACCCAACAGTGCAATGGTCTGCAGCGTCTTCCCTAGACCCTAATGTCGATTATATGAACAAGAAATGAGATGGATGGATGCACAAGACAAATTCAGAATACATCAAAACCATTCTACATGAAATTAGTCAATGTTCCATTGCAATAACAGTACCAGCAAATTAATGGCACAATACAATGTAGTGCTGCTATTTCTTACCATCTCGTCCGCCAGGATGCCGTTGATGCCATTCTCGTACAGAGAAATAAGCCAATTGAGTCCACGAACCTGATAATCTCTAAGGGTTCCATTTTTCACATCTGGAGGAAATTACAAATCTGTTATTCAATTTGTTTTAACAAATACTATCCCTAAATTTTAATTCTATCCCTGCGCATCGTAAGAGCGTGACCAAGGGTTGGCGTCAGGAAGGGCATCCGGCCATAAAAACATTGCCTCAAACAGGGAACCATGATTGTCATGGGGCCCGCAAGGCTAACGCCCGCTCTAGCGGGGAAAATGGCCTTAAAACGATCATTCATTCATTCATTCAAATACAAGTTCTTT
Organism: Myxine glutinosa; assembly: GCF_964187855.1. Classification (NCBI taxonomy): domain Eukaryota; kingdom Metazoa; phylum Chordata; class Myxini; order Myxiniformes; family Myxinidae; genus Myxine; species Myxine glutinosa. The sequence goes on from NC_136272.1 coordinate 97,599,403, forward strand.
ATTTCTATATGAGATGTTCAGAAGATAATCCATTATTTCAGAAGTTCAGAAGTGCAAAAGAACCCATTATGCTTGCGCTGGGGACTTGGTAGCAAAAACTTGGTTTGGATCTGGCTCAGTAATTTTGGCAAAAACTTACCGGGTCCCGGAACGGCTCAGAACTCAGATAAGTTTGCAAAAAAATTTGTTTTAAATATGATTGACGCTCGTGGAAGAGCTAGAATCAGGAGGATGTAAATCGATCACACGGGGGATGAAGGGCCTCAATCTAAGGTGTGTTGACAGGTACAGCTGGCCACAGCAATGCTTACATTACAATACAACGATGTCCTATGCAGGAAATGAGAGTGACAAATTAGTTACTTCAGAGAGCGAGATAATTTTTGCGAGAGAGAGGGAGGAATGAGATTTTTTCATTGAGGAATGAGCCCCGATCAAGATCGCGATTCTCATCGAGATCTTGATCGGGGCGGTCACGGACTTTCGAAGCTGTTCCACGATCTTCACGCACGCTCGAAGCTAAGTCATTGTCACATTTGTATTCTTGTCTAAACTGTTTATCTTACGTGTGTGTACCTTTTAAGTTTCCCTCGGAAGTTTTATCGGGGTTAATCTTTCATACCTGTAAAAAATAGTCGAGTATCTCGTGCCGCGCGCGGCCACGCGGCCTAGTTGTTGAAGCTTCCGACCTGGAGGCTTGGTTTCTCTCCGGGCATCCAAAGTGGTTATTTTTTCATTCGTGTGTTTGTCAAATTTCAACTCGTTACTTTATCGTCCATGCTTTATTGTTTGTTTATAGTTAGTTTTGGTTTGAATTTCCTGTAACTCGTAATTAATTAATCCTGTTCTGCGCCTCGTGTGCGGCCTTGTACCCCTGTCGGTGTTTGTTAACTTAAGTCCCCTACATCGTGTTTTGCTTGGCTCTCAGTTTTTCCCTTCTACACCGAACGTAATACTCTCTGTCTAACGTTTTAAATCCCCACCCCACCCCCCCCAAAAAAAAAAAAAAAAAAAAAAAATATTTATTTTTTCTTTCTCCACGTGTGCCGTTGTCTCATCCTGTTCTTTCTGTCCAGGTGTATCGCGGTGCTTTTCGCCCCACCCCCATTATCTCCTTGCCATCCACCTTTTGCCCTGTTCACGTGACTCGTGGTGGTCCCTCTCGGCCCTCCCCCCGTTGGTATTTTGTGCATATAAGATTGTTCACGGTTCTGTTTAAATATTATTTTAAATATGTTTAACCTTTCCCCTTCAGTGGTTTATTCAGTGGTATATTACAACACGCTGTTTTTCTTCCTATTTAAAAGGCTTTTCTCAATTTCCTCTCCAACTCATTCCACGTCAAAAAAAAGCAATTCAATATCTTATACGTCTCCCTCACTACATGGTCTAAATTCACATTCATTCCATCCCTCCTCCATCGTTCTGAATCGGATTGCTAACTTGAAAATCACAACAAACCCAATTTGTTATCAATGTTCGTCTTTCATTAATCATCCACTTTCTAAACTCCCCTCTTGCCCCTCCCCTCCAAATCCCCCCCCTTGCACCTACACTCTTAAACTCCCCCCTTGCCCCTCCACTCCTGAACTCCCCCCCTGTCTTTCCCCTCCTAAAGTCCCCCCTTGCCCCTCCCCTCCAAATCCCCCCCTTGCCCCTCCACTCCTAAACTCCCCCCTTGCCCCTCCACTACTAGACTCCCCCCTTGCCCCTCCCCTCCTAAACTCCCCCCTTGCCCCTCCCCTCCTAAACTCCCGCCTCACTCCTCCCCTTCAAAACTCCCCCCCAACTCCTCCCATTCAAATCTCCCCTCATACCATTCCTCTCAAATTCTCCCTCCTCCCCCCTCCTCAAAGTTGCCTCCTCCCCACCTCGTCTCCCTTCTATCTCATGCCTCCACCCCCCCCCCCAACCTTCTACTGTCCCATGCCCCCCCCTCAAACAACCCCTCACTCTGCCTCATCCCTTCACCACCAAACCTTTCATCCTCCTCATCCTTCCCTTTCTTGGAACTCTTCTGTAATCTCTGACACACTATCAACTGCTCTCCCTACCTCCCCCTCTCATCCTTCATCTTACCCTACTCCTCCCCTCCCCTGTCCTGTACCCGATGCTCCCCCTCTCTCTTCTTTAACGGTATGGACCTCAAACATCCGGGGCCTTCGCTCAAACCTGACTGATCTCTCCATACAGGTTGCTTCTGACAATCCAGACTTGATCTGCTTAACAGAGACTTTCCTCCTTCAAGATGTCTCTGATTCCTCAATATCTCTTCCTGGTTACTCCCTCTTCTGGTATGATAGACCTGAGCCTCGTCCTGGTGGTGGGGTGGCTATCTTTATCAAAAACACTCTTCCTCACTCTCCTTGCACTGCCCTCTCTCCTCCTCACCCCCAGGAGTACCTCTGGCTATGGCTTCCTCTCCGCTCCCACCTTTTGTTCATATGTGTTCTGTACCGTCCCCCAAACAGTGATGACTCAATTTACATTTCACTCTCTGACAACATGGACCAACTTCTATCCACTCATCCCAACTCTCTCTTCCTCATATGTGGTGACTTCAACTGTCATCATGCCACCTGGTTGGGTGTGGGTTCCTCTCTCACCAGTCATGGCACCTCAGCAAAGGACTTCTGTAACTCACTGGGATTGACACAATCTGTCAATTTCCCGACCCGGATCTCAGCCAATGGAGTTTCTTCTCTTCTAGACTTGGTTATGACAAACTTCCCTGCTAATGTCTGCTGCTCTTCTTCTGCTCCAATCGGTTCTTCTGATCATGTGCTTGTCAAAGTGGACATCTCTCTGGCCATTCTCAGAGAGCCTCCTCAGCGTCGAAGAGTCTGGCATTTCACTCAGGCCGACTGGAACGAGCTTCAAGCAGCCATCAATCGTCTGGATTGGTCTCCCATCTCCACTGCCTCTGACATCAATTCTTCCTGGGAATTCTTCCAAAGCAAACTGATCTCTCTCATGCACAGATTTATCCCATCTCGTCTTCAGTTGTCTTACCCTTCCTCCCGTCCATGGTACACCGAATCTTGTGGTGAGGCAGTTGCCCTGAAACAACTTGCCTTTGCCTCTTGGAAGGCTAATCCAACTGAAGGCAATCTCACTTCCTTCCACCAAGCTCGGAACAAGTGTGTGTCTACCCTCAGGAGTGCCAGGAAGCACTATCTCTCCTCACTCAAGAACGAACTCTCAAACCGGTCTCCTTCCTCCAAATCCTGGTGGCGTCTGGTCAAATCCGTTTCTGGTGTTTGTTCCCCCTCCATCCCCTCCCTTACCTCAAATGGCCACACAGTTGACATTGCACGTGACAAAGCCGAATGCCTCAACTCTGTGTTTGCCTCAAAATCTTTAGTCCCAAACCCATCTCTCTCTGTTCCCACCTTTCCCAGTCGAACCCAACTGCTCCTGGACTCTGTGCCCTTCTCTCCTGACAAGGTGGAGGAGTTTTTGTCTAACCTCGACTCTGATTCTGCAACTGGACCAGACGGCATCAGCCCACGGGCCCTAAAATCCTGCTCTGCCGCTCTATCTCACCCTCTCTCTGTTCTTTTCACCCTATCTTTTGCTCAAGGTCATCTGCCAGCATCCTGGAAATCAGCAAACATTACCGCTTTACACAAAAAAGGTCCAAAAACAGATCCTTTTAACTACAGACCAATCAGCCTGCTCCCAATTATCAGCAAAGTCATGGAATCCATCATTGCTTCGGATATGAAATCTTTCCTCTTCTCCAATGGCTTGATCTCTGATCATCAATTTGGATTCAGACCAGGTCACTCTACTCTGGACATGCTGCTTCTCCTGTCTCAACAATGGATGGAGGTCCTCAATGCCAAACAGGAAATCAGAGCTGTCTCCCTTGAAATATCACGTGCCTTCGATACGGTCTGGCACCCAGCTCTGCTCACCAAACTCTACTCCTATGGTATCCATGGAAATCTCCATGCATGTCTTGCGGACTTCCTCTCTGGTCGTAGTCAACGTGTGGCCCTGAATGGATTTCTCTCATCTCCCCTTCCTGTTCAGGCTGGAGTTCCCCAAGGCAGTGTGCTGGGCCCTGTGCTTTTTCTGGTCTTTATCAATGATCTCTCCGACTCTCTGGAAAATCCTCTCTATCTCTTTGCTGATGACTCCACTCTCTGCCGCTCCATTCCTCTTCCCTCAGATCGGCAGTCTGCAGACTCCTCACTCTCTGAAGACCTGGACAAAATCACAGACTGGTCAAACAAGTGGAACATGTCTTTCAATCCTGACAAATCTCACACTCTTACTATGTCTCTCCGAAAAGATCGACTGGACAACCCTCCCATCTACTTTCTCAACAATCCTCTCCAAGAAGTTCTGTCGCTCAAGCTTTTGGGTCTCACTATCTGCCATGATCTTTCTTGGGAAAACCACATTTCCAAGCTGGCCTGCAAAGCCAGTCGCCGACTGGGCATCCTCCGTCGTGCGAAGTCCTTCCTAGGCACACCTGAGCTCCTCACCACATACAAGGCTTTCATCCGCAGCTCAATGGAATACTGTTCTCCTCTATGGGCTGGTGCTCCTGCCTCACACCTAGCTCGGCTTCATGCTGTTGAAACCAAAGCTTTCAGAATCTTTGGAATCTCCCGCGATGAAGCTATCTCTGAGGGCCTTTCACTCACTCACCGCAGGCAGGTAGGTGGTCTTTCTGTCTTCTACCGACTCCTCTCCGGGCTTGCTCCCCCAGCTCTCTCTGTGCTCTGTCCCCCAAATATTCCTACAGGTCGCACAAGATCTGCCAGCAAGCCTCTGATGGTTAAACTGCCGAAATCTCGGCTCTCTGCTCACCTTCACTCCTTCATTCCTCTTTTCTCCCGCCTCTGGAACAAACTCCCACACTCCCTTCAATCCCACTCCTCCCTCCAGGTCTTTAAAACAGCTGTTCACCACCATCTCTTATCTTCCCCCATCCAAAACCTTGATCTTTTCTACCCCCACTAATTCACCCCAGATCCACCTTGTTTGTAATTCCAACTTCTTTCCTGGTAGTCCTGGCAGTGTCCATATGTTTTATGCCTCTCCCACCCCCTTTCCCATGCCTCCCCCCCAAAGCCCTCTCCCTCCCACAGATCTCTCGATGTCTCCATGTCTCTCGGTTCCTGCTCTCAAATGTTGTGTTTGTGTCCTTCCCCCTCTCTCCCCATCTTGTCTACCGCTCCCGATGTTATTTGTTTTATGTGTCGGTTTGTCGGTTTGTCTTTCTGTGTGATAAATGTTCGCTCTTTCACGAGCCTCGATCTTGTATACAAAAAAAAAATAATAATAAATAAATAAATGTCTGCTCGACACGAGGTGAGGTGCAGCGTGGTTCGGCGCATCGGGTGAGCTTTCTTCTTTGTGCCTGTGGACCCAGCTCGTCACGAGGAGTGGTGCAACGTGGTTCGGTGCATCGGGCAGGCTTTCATGTTTGTGTCTGTGGACACAGCCCGACACGAGGAGAGGTGCAGCGCGATTCGGCACATCAGGTGGGCTTTCATCTTTGTGCTTGTAGACACATCTCGACACTAGGAGTGATACAGCATGGTTCGGTGCATTGGGTGGGCTTTCATCGCTGTGCTTGTGGACACAGCTCTACACAAGTTGAGGTGCAGTGGTTCGTCAGGGTGGGTTTTGTTTCCCAACACACATATTTGTAAAATAGTGCAATTACAGTAAACCCTCAAATATCGCGGGTTCTAATGTGTTGCGTTTTTGCTTTTTTGGATACAAGATCGAGGCTCGTGTAAGACCTAACATTAATCACAAAAACAAAAAAAAACGGACACACTAAACATACAATAAAGGGAGCGAGAGACAAGATGGGGAGAGAGGGAAGCACACAAGTACAACAGCAGAGAACAGAGACATCGGGAGATCTGTGGGAGGGAGAGGGCCTGGGCGGGGAGGCATGGGAAAGGGGGTGGGAGGGGTCGGGAGAGGTATAAAACACATGGACACTGCGAGGACTTCCAGGAAAGAAGTTGGTATTTCAAAAAAGTGGATCTGGGGTGAATTAACGGGGGGTAGAAAAGATCAAGGTTTTGGATGGGGGAAGATAAGAGATGGTGGTGATCAGCTGTTTTAAAGACCTGGAGGGAGGAGTGGGATTGAAGAGAGTGAGGGAGTTTGTTCCAGAGGCGGGAGTAAAGAGGAATGAAAGAGTGAAGGTGAGCAGAGTCTTGATTTTGGCAGTTTCACCAGAAGAGGGTTGCTGGCAGATCTTGTGCGACCTGTAGGAATATTTGGGGGACAGAGCACAGATAGAGCTGGGGGAGGTAGGCCAAATAAGAATCGGTAGAAGACAGACAGACAACCTACCTGCCTGCGGTGAGTGAGTGAAAGGCCCTCGGAGTTAGCTTCATTGCGGGAGATTCCAATGATTCTGAAAGCTTTGGTTTCAACGGTGTGAAGCCGAGCTAGGTGTGAGGCAGGAGCACCAGCCCAGAGGGGAGAGCAGTATTCCATTGAGCTGCAGATGAAAGCCTTGTATGTGGTGAGGAGCTCAGGTGTGCCAAGCCAAGGAAGGACTTCGCACAACGGAGGATGCCGTCGGCGACTGGCTTTGGAGGCCAGCTTGGAAACGTGGTTTTCCCAGGAAATATCATGGCAGATAGCGAGACCCAAAAGCTTGAGTGACAGAACTTCTTGGAGAGGATTGTTGAGAAAGTAGATGGGAGAGTTGTCCAGCTGGTCTTTTCGGAGAGACATCGTAGGAGTGTGAGATTTGTCAGGATTGAAAGACATGTTTCACCAGACAGATAGATAGACGGAGCCATAAGTCTGTGATTTTGGCCAGGTCTGAAGAGAGTAAGGAGGCTGCAGACTGCGATCTGAGGGATGAGGAATGGAGCAGCAGAGAGTGGAGTCATCAGCAAAGAGGTAGAGAGGATTTTCCAGAGTGTCGGAGAGGTCATTGATGAAGACCAGAAAAAGTGCAGGGCCCAGAATACTGCCTTGGGGAACTCCAGGCTGAACAGGAAGGGGAGATGAGAGAAATCCATTCAGTGCCACACGTTTTGTTTATTTTATACCGTATTTATTTTATTTACATGTTTATTTGAATGTTAATAAGCTTTATGTTTGTAGATTACATGTTTATTTCAATGGTGATGTGTTTATTTCTGGCTGCTGTCAACTTTCCTCGATATTTTCTTGAAGTGCAGGAACCTAACCCGCATTTTCCCATTGGCCCTTGGTATCCACCATCGCAGTTTCAACTATCGTGGCATTTTCCAGGAACACCTTTTTTTACAATTTTACAATTTACAATTTTGCAGGAATTTCCACGATATTTGGAGGGTTTACTGTACCTCATTTCATGTTACAGGAAAATATGCGAGTCATTTCCTATGTTGATAACCAAACCCAGCGTGACAGCGCAACTCGCAGCGTTCTAGAACAGCACTACATTAGGCACAATCAAACAACAACAGTACTGTATATCACAATTAAAGGAAGGCCTTACAAGAAGGTGAGTCTTCAAAGCGAAGGAGGACGTTTGCGCTTTTCCTGCTCTCAGATAAAAGTTCTTCATCCTCTTCCTGTTCTGTACGCCGGTGACGGTAGCTGTTGTACACAATTAACAACAAAACAACCGCATATGACTGTGCTATTTGTTATGACAATACTTTTCTGACAAACAAATCTAGAGCGAAGTCGATGGTGCACCATCACAAATTCCCACAATTCCCACCTCAAGCAAAGTTGAAAGATGGCAAAAAGTTCCACTGGGAATGGCTTAATATCAAATTCTGAGTTAATTTTTTTTCCTGTTTTGCCCTCTGTGACCTTAACTCCCCACCCCCTGGGGCATGAACCGGGATTCAAATCAAAAAAATCGTTACATATGTCATGTGTCCCCCAATGTTGATAGTTTCATTAAAAATGTTTTTTTAATGTGCCTGTAATTGTATTTTTTGGTATCCCCTCGTCTAACGCCGCCCCAGAGCCCAAGGGGGAGGGTCCAAAAATGACACTACTCTCGCACCTTCTTGCCATGTGGTGATCATAACTACCAAGTTTGGTGAATTTTTGCACAATCGTATCGGAAGGAGGAGATAGTGTGATGGACAGACATATAGATAAACGGAGTCAATTAGAATATTCCCGTTCTATTTTACAAAAGAGTGAGGGTAATTAAAACTTTTAAAAATATTTTGAAAAGTCCATCGACACTCATAAGATTCAGGCCATTTACAAAATTAAATATAAGAAACCGAACTTTTCGTATCGTGATTGGCAAAACTACACAGTTATAAAAATGTTGTGATCGAGCATGCAATTAGAAAATTTCCAAAAGACTTTTGTGCAAACAGACAGACAAAACAACTCCGTTACTCTGGTTTTTTTAAAGAAAAAAAAACAAAAACTGTAAAATAAGAAATAAATAAATGAAAGTTGTGTCAGTTGTGGAGATGGAAAAGATGTACAGTCACGTGAAAAAGTAAGTACACCCCATGTAAAGTTTTGACTTTTTCAACATATTTCAACACAGTTATTTGATCTTCATTTCAACAATATTGATAGATAAAGGTGATATAATATAACAAATACTAGCGGGGTCACCCGTGGGATTCCCACGGGTGACCCCGCAAGTTTGCATTGACGTTCGTCGATGGACTCGTTCGCCCGTCTCATTCGTTTTCTTGCTGCATCCTGTTCAAGTCTGCGTTCTTCATCGATCGTCTCATTCATTTTGGAAATAGAAGTTTCCACGCAGCGCATGAATTGTCACGATCCTCAAGAGGAATTTGTCTCGTAATCATCAAATGATAAATGGCAAGTAAATTATATTGTGGAAAATTAAAGATTTCAAATAAACCTATTTAAAGTGTATTCGCACATAACTAATTTTAAAAAACGAAGAAATATCTCTCGGTAATTTCCTGAAACATATTTTACTTCCGGCTAATAATGTTGAATGAAATAAAAACGAAGAAATATATGTCGGCATCATTGTTGACGTTTTTGTGACGACTGTCATCAAACGAAAAAGTAATATATCTTAACGGAAAAGCAAAAGCGAATTTTTAATATATATCGACACGTTGCCGTCGGTGTCATGTTGGGCGGTGTATGATACACCATGACGCGATTTTTAAAAATATATCTCTGCATTTTCCCGCGTGTGTGGAATGTTCTCAATTATTGCTGACACCGAGTCCAAAACCATCGATAAAAATGAAATCATATGGTGAGTTAGATTGGAGATAAAGGCGTGAGAGAGACTCAATGGCCTTGAAGTTGAAGTTACAGGCGTTTGAGAATTCATTTCGTTCTATAAACGGCAACTTTCATTGGATTTCCTTCCCGTTTTTTTTCAACCGAGTCGAAAACTATGTTAGCGACTGTGAAAAATGAAATGATATATCGAATTTTTAATATGTATCGACACGTTGCCGTCGGTGTCATGTTAGGCGGTGTATGATACACCATGACGCGATTTTAAAAAATATATCTGCATTTTCCCGCGTGTGTGGAATGTTCTCAATTATTGCTGACACCGACTCTAAAACCATCGATAAAAATGAAATCATATGGTGAGTTAGATTGGAGATAAAGGCGTGAGAGAGACTCAATGGCCTTGAAGTTACAGGCATTTGAGAATTCATTTCGTTCTATAAACGGCAACTTTCATCGGATTTTCTTCTCGTTTTTTTTCAACCGAGTCTAAAACTATGTTAGCGACTGTGAAAAATGAAATGATATATCGAATTTAAAATAGATATCGACACATTGCCGTCGGTGTCATGTTGGGCGGTGTATGATACACCATGACGCGATTTTAAAAAATATATCTCTGCATTTTCCCGCGTGTGTGGAATGTTTGTGGAAAATTAAAGATTTCAAATAAACCTATTTAAAGTGTATGCGCACATAACTAATAAAAAAAACGAAGAAATATCTCTCGGTAATTTCCTGAAACATATTTTACTTCCGGCTAATATGTTGAATGAAATAAAAACGAAGAAATATATGTCGGCATCATTGTTGACGTTTTTGTGACGACTATCATCAAACGAAATAGTAATATATCATAACGGAAAAGCAAAAGCGAATTTTTAATATATATCGACACATTGCCGGCGGTGTCATGTTGGGCGGTGTATGATACACCATGACGCGATTTTAAAAAATATATCTCTGCATTTTCCCGCGTGTGTGGATTGTTCTCAATTATTGCTGACACCGAGTCTAAAAGTAAAACCATCGATAAAAATGAAATCATATGGTGAGTTAGATTGGAGATAAAGGCGTGAGAGAGACTCAATGGCCTTGAAGTTACAGGCCTTTGAGAATTCATTTCGTTCTATAAACGGCAACTTTCATCGGATTTTCTTCCCGTTTTTTTTCAACCGAGTCTAAAACTATGTTAGCGACTGTGAAAAATGAAATGATTTATCGAATTTGATTTGAAATAAAATTGGGGGAGAGCAAGACACCACGGGCCTACAAAACAGGACTCAAAGCTATGCGAGTTAATAAAATGGTGGATATTTGTTTATAGCCACTCCCAGAATGGGTGGAGCTATGGGTGGAGCTACTCTGCAAACCGAGTAAGCCACACCCCGGACAGACACCCAACAGATAGACAGACAGACAGACAGACAGAATCATCTACGGCTATTATAATATATAACAAATATCATGAAACATTTACATTTTGTCGTCCATTGGACAATTTAAATAAACATAAATGCAAATTTCGCATGTGGAAAAAGTAAGTACACCCTTGGCTCTCTTAGGTGATATTGCCCCCTTTGGCAGAAACAACCTCAAGTAGGCGTTTCTGAAAACTGTCTAACAGTCTCTGACATCGACTGGGAGAAATTTTTGCCCACTCCTCCATGCAGAATTATTTCAGCTGTGCGATGTTTGAGGGGTTTATTGCATGCACAGCTCGTTTCAAATCCCCCCACAACATCTCGATGGGATTTAGATCCGAGCCTTGACTTGGCCAAGAACCCTCCATTTCTTTCTTTTCAGCCATTCCTTGGTGGATTTACTGGTATGTTTAGGGGTTTTTTTTGTATACAGAATCGAGGCTCGTGAAAGAGGTAACATTGATCACACAAACAAATCAAACAGACAAATAAAATATATAAAAAGAGGGAGCGGTAGACACGATGGGGGAGAGAAGGGGAAGCACACAAATACAAAATTTGAGAGCAGGGACATCGGGAGATGTGTGGGAGGGAGAGGGCTTGGGGGGAGGAGGCGTGGGAAGGGGGGGGGGAGGGGGGGGAGAAGTATAAAACACAAGGACACCAAGGACTTCCAGGAAAGAAGTTGGTATTTCAAAAAAGTGGATTTGGGGTGAAATTAGCGGGGGTAGAAAAGATCAAGGTGGGAAGATAAGAGATGGTGGTGAACAGCTGTTTTAAAGACCTGGAGGGAGGAATGGGATTGAAGAGAGTGAGGGAGTTTGTTCCAGAGGCAGGAGAAAAGAGGAATGAAGGAGTGAAGGTGAGCAGAGAGTCTTGATTTTGGCAGTTTAACCATAAGAGGGTTGCAGGCAGATCTTGTGCGACCTGCAGGAATATTTGGGGGACAGAGCCCAGAGAGAGCTGGGGGGGCAAGGCCGGAGAGGAGTCGGGAGAAGACGGAAAGACCACCAACCTGCCTGCGGTGAGTGAGTGAAAGACCCTTGGAGTTAGCTTCATCGCGGGAGATTCCAATGATTCTGAACGCTTTGGTTTCAACAGCGTGAAGACGAGCTAGGTGTGAGGCAGGAGCACCAGCCCAGAGGGGAGAGCAGTATTCCATTGAGCTGCGGATGAAAGCCTTGTATGTGGTGAGGAGCTCAGGTGTGCCAAGGAAGGACTTTGCACGACGGAGGATGCCCAGTCGGAGACTGGCTTTGGAGGCCAGATTTGAAATGTGGTTTTCCGAGGAAAGATCATGGCAGATAGTGAGACCCAAAACCTTGAATGACAGAACTTCTTGGAGAGGATTATTCAGAAAGTGGATGGGAGGGTTTAGGTTGTCCAGTCGGTCTTTTCGGAGAGACATCGTAAGAGTGTGAGATTTGTCAGGATTGAAAGACATGTTCCACTTGTTTGCCCAGGCTGTGATTTTGTCCAGGTCTGCAGAGGGTGAGGAGGCTGCAGACTGCCGATCTGAGGGATGAGGAATGGAGCGACTGAGATTAGAGTCATCAGCAAAGAGATAGAGAGGATTTTCAAGAGAGTCAGAGAGATCATTGATGAAGACCAGAAAAAGCACAAGGTCCAGAACACTGCCTTGGGGAACTCCAGCCTGAACAGGAAGAGGAGATGAGAGAAACCCATTCAGGGCCACACCTTGACTACGACTAGAGAGGAAGTCCGCCAGCCATGCGTGGAGATTTCCTTGGATACCAAAGGAGGAGAGTTTGGTGAGCAGAGCGGGGTGCCAGACCGTATTGAAGGCACGTGATATGTCAAGGGAGACAGCTCTAATTTCCTGTTTGGCATTGAGGACCTCCATCCATTGTTGAGAAAGCAGAAGCAGCATGTCCAGAGTAGAGTGACCTGGTCTGAAACCAAATTGATGATCAGAGATCAAGCCATTGGAGAAGAGGAAAGATTTCATATCCGAAGCAATGATGGATTCCATGACTTTGCTGATAATTGGGAGAAGGCTGATTGGTCTGTAGTTGCTAGGATCTGTTTTTGCACCTTTTTTGTGCAAAGCGGTGATGTTGGCTGATTTCCAAGTCGGTCTTTCCCTCGCTTGGTCTTTCCCTCGTGGTCCCCCTGTGCTGTCTTTCCCTCGTGGTCCCTCTGTGCTGTCTTTCCCTCGCGGTCCCTCTGTGCTGTCTTTCCCTCGTGGTCCCGATGTGGTGTCTTTCCCTCGCGGTCCCTCTGTGCTGTCTTTCCCTCGCGGTCCCTCTGTGCTGTCTTTCCTGCGTGGTCCCCCTGTGCTGTCTTTCCCTCGTGGTCCCACTGTACTGTCTTTCCCTCGTGGTCCCACTGTACTGTCTTTCCCTCGCGGTCCCTCTGTGCTGTCTTTCCCTCGCGGTCCCTCTGTGCTGTGTTTCCCTCGCGGTCCCTCTGTGCTGTCTTTCCCTCGTGGTCCCCCTGTACTGTCTTTCCCTCGCGGTTGTCAGCTCTTTCACGAGCCTCGATTCAGTAGAAAAAAAAAAAGAAAAAAAAAAGAAATAGGTGGCAGATGATACAGTCACGTCACGTGAAATAGCTACAGTCACGTGAAAAAGTAAGTACACCCCACGTAAAGTTTTGACTTTTTCAACATATTTCAACATACAGCTATTTGATCTTCATTTCAACAATATTGATAGATAAAGGTGATATAATATAATAAATGTCATGAAACATTTACATTTTGTAGTCCGTTGTATCATTTAAATAAACATAAATGCAAATTTCGCATGTGCAAAAAGTAAGTACACCCTTGGCTCTAATAGGTGGTATTGCCCCCTTTGGCAGAAACAACCTCAAGTCGGCGTTTCTTATAACTGTGCACCAGTCTCTGACATCGACTGGTAAAAATTTTTGCCCACTCCTCCATGCAGAATTCTTTCAGTTGTGCGATGTTTGAGGGTTTCTTGCATGCACAGCTCGTTTCAAATCCCCCCACAACATCTCGATGGGATTTAGATCCGGGCTTTAACTTGGCCATTCCAGAACCCTCCATTTCTTTCTTTTCAGCCATTCCTTGGTGGATTTACTGGTATGTTTAGGGTCATTGTCATGTTGCAAGGTCCACCTTCGGTTGAGCTTCAACTTTCCAACAGATGGCCTCACATTATCCTCAAGCACCCTCTGGTACAATGAAGAATTCATAGTGGATTATATGATGGTGAGCTGCCCAGGCCCTGATGCAGCATAGCTGCCCCAAACCATAATATTTCCACCACCATGCTTTACAGTTGGTATCAGGTTCTTGTGGTCAAATGCTGTCTTTGGTTTTTGCCAAACATGTCTTCTGGTACTGTGGCCAAATAGCTCTACCTTTGACTCATCTGTCCAGAGCACATTGTTCCAGAAGTGCTGGATTTTTGCCTAGGTGTTCATTGGCAAACTTTAGTCTTGCCATGATGTTCTTTCTGGCCAGCAAAGGTTTCCTCCTGGCACACCTACCATTTAGATCAAATTTGTGCAGCCTCTTTCTAATGGTAGACTCGTGCACTTTGACATCAACAGTGGCAAGAGCTACCTGTAGGTCCCATGATGACATTCTGGGGTTCTTAGAGACTTCTTTCAGCATCTTGCGGTCTGCTCTCGGGCTGAACTTGCTGGGGCGGCCTGGCCTGAACAAGTTGGCAGTTGTTTGGAATCTTCTCCACTTGTAGATGATCTTCCGGACAGTCGAATGATTGATTTCAAATTGCTTGGAGATCTTTCTAAGTCCCTTCTCAGACTCGTAGGCATCTATAACCTTCTTTCTGAAGGCCTCAGGGAGCTCTTTTGATCGAGGCATGGTGATGCCACACACTTCAACAACAAAGAGCAAACCAAACTAAATGTCTGAGGTTTAAATAAGACAGGTTCCTCCAAGATCCTCTCTAACGATGTTCTAATCATTTGCACCTGAGCTGGTGCACCGGATTCTAATTTCAGGTATTTGAAGTAGTGATAAATGTTGGCGTGAACTTACTTTTTCCACATGCGAAATTTGCATTTATGTTTATTTAAATTATACAATGGACTACAAAATGTAAATGTTTCATGATATTTGTTATATTATATCACCTTTATCTATCAATATTGTAGAAATGAAGATCAAATAGCTGTACGTTGAAATATGTTGAAAAAGTCAAAACTTTACATGGGGTGCACTTACTTTTTCACGTGACTGTATATAAATAAATAATGGTTCCCGAAAGCATATACATTCCTGTACAATTCTCTCCCATGATGTTTTTTTTTATTGCTAAAATTCCAAGTTGGCTCTGACATCGCAAAAATCATTTAAAGTGCCTCGTGCCTCAGACATTATTGAATACATGTGCCGAATATGAAAGAAATTGATCCAGTCATTTTCAATTAGAAAATCCGGTCGGACAGACGGACTGACTGACTGACTGACTAAATGACTAATAGGACTAATAGGACCCAAAATACAAGCCCGCAGCTGAGATGACATCAGGTTTGTGGCCTAAAAAAATTAAGTACTTTGTTATTGTTTGGTATGCAGCCTATTGGCTGCTGGTTGCATTATTTCCTGAGGTCGTGGCTGTGCCACTAATGCAGTGTCCCCGTTAGTAGTATGCCGGTACTCATTTTGCCGACGTCGGAAGGATGACAGGCTGAGTCAACACACGTGATGTTAATTTAACGTGCAACAGAGGCTCGAACTCAAGACCCCAATATCTTAAACCAGCCACCTTAACCGTCGTTAGGCAAACACCAGGCTTAGCACAGTCCTGTAATTAGATCTGATGATGAACAAATTTTGCAATTTTCACATGTTCATGAAATAAATGCATAATTAAGAAGGAAGTAAAATGAAATAGAACTCTTCAATGTCGCGATGTCGACCGACATGCCTCTGCCCACATTATTACATCTATATTTATATATATAAAGCAGTAAAGTATGTTTGTTTGTTTGTCCTCTTATAACTCGAGAACTACTCATCGCAGAGAAAAACCAAAGGCATATTCGGAATCAGTACGTCTCAGAGCAACTACAGCACACCTTAAATTTAAAAAAAACTTCGGGTTTTAAAATTAGCGTATTAGCGCAGAAGCGCTAGCAGAAGAGGGAGGGAATCGAAGGGAGGGAGCGCAGCGCTCCCTCTAGCGCTTCGCAGCGCCAGCGCTTCTGTTAGTGTAATGGTGCACAGGCGGTTCTCACTCTTGCGCATGCGCAAATGCGCTGTTCCGATGCTTCATGTTCCTGCAAAGACTTTGGCGCATGCGCAAATGACGACACATGGGCCACTGTATGTTCGTTTAATACGTACGCGCTTTGATGGGCGGGGCGTATGGCGTTCATGAAATGGTCGAATGCGGAAGTGCTTGAAGCCGTTGCGAGCGACTCGCACGATCTCTTGTCATGGTCCACAAGATTATCACAGAGACGTGCAGCTTCCAGCATTACGAGATATGATCGAGACCTAACTTTCGAGACCAGTCCCAGCCTTCTAGGCCCCGTGGTTGGTTCAGACGACCCCGACAAAGGACGTGTTGGATTTTATCGCGAGCCGATTCGAGCGCCGACGTGCCGGCGAACAAAACCAGTCGTATCTTTTTAACGCGTGGTCCGATTTTTACAAAATAAACTTTTTCTTGAAGGGCTGAACCGTGCGCTCACAACGATACCGAGTTTGACCCTGGGAGAGCCGTTTTGCGCCGGCAAAGGCGCCTTGTTTTCCGTGATGACCATGTCGTGCTGCATAGATTACCATAAATTATAATATATTACCGGCGGCGCGTTCCGTGACGTCACGGCTCACTTAATTGCAATTATCTCTGGGATTCCTTGGCCGAATCGTACCAACTTCTATATATATAAAGCAGTAAAGTATGTTTGTTTGTCCTCTTATAACTCGAGAACTACTCATTGCAGAGAAAAACCAAAGGCATATTCGGAATCAGTACGTCTCAGAGCAACTACAGCACACCGTAAATTTTAAAAAACTTCGGGTTTTAAAATTAGGGTATTAGCGCAGAAACGCTAGCAGAAGAGGGAGGGAATCGAAGGGAGGGAGCGCAGCACTCCCTCTAGCGCTTCGCAGCGCCAGCGCTTTTGTTAGCGTAATTAGCGTATTTCGGAACGTTAATTTTTCAACTTCATTATTCGGAATCAGTACTTCCCAGAGAAACTTCGTAACGTTAATTTTTCAACTTCATCCGATTGACATGGGACCAACGGCATGTGACAGAGAGTGAAACATACATGCTACATTTATTTGACGACAATGAGTTCCGACTTCCGGGTTCGTGCCGCCAACCCTGTTAGGCGCCTCTTGCGGCACACAGGGAATTACTAGTGAACTGGTACTCAATTTGCCGACCTCGGTAGGATGACAGGCTGAGTCAACCCTCCTGGTGTTAAGGGGGAGGAGGAGGGGAGGGGGAGGAGGGGAGGGGGGGGAGGAGGGGAGGGGGAGGAGGAGGGGAGGGGGAAGAGGAGGGGAGGGGAACGGGGGGGAGGGGGGAGGGGGTGGGGGAGGAGGGGGAAGGGCGAAAGGGGGGAGGGGGGAGGGGGAGGAGGAGGGGGGGAGGGGGAGGTGAAGGGGGGAGGGGGAGGGGGAGGGGGGAGGGGGCGGTGAAGGGGGGAGGGGAAGGGGGAGGGGGGAGGGGCCCTTCTTCCCCCGGGCACCCCCACACCCTCCCCTCCCCCCTCTGTTCCCCTCCCCCTCCTCTTCCCCCTCCCCTCCTCCTCCCCGCCCGGCAATGCCGGGTACTTCTGCTAGTCATTATATATACTTGTATCAAGTTTGATTTAAATCATTTCAGCTGTTCTCAAATATCGCATTTTTACCTGACATGACCTCTGATCTTTCACACCAAAATCTAATCAGTTCATCTTTTCATCATAATATATATATTTATACTAAGCTTGGTCAAAATCCCATCACTGGTTCACAAGTTAGCTCGGTAACAGAATCTTTACCTAGCGGGACATCTGACCTTTGACCTCTTGACCCCATAATCTCATCAGTTCATGTTTGCATCATTATACATATTTGTACCAAGTTTCACTGGAAGCCTTTCAGCCGTTCCAAAGTTATCGCAGTAACGAAAACCTGTCACGGACGGACGCAAGGACAGACGGTGGGGCAACTCAAAAACATAATGCCCCTGGCGACGGCGACATAGAAATACTATTACCAAGTAAAAAAAATACTAAGTAAATGCGACTTGTTGAATTTCCATTATTTTCTCTTGAGATTGCCATTGTGGGTCCATGATTGGTTGTAAAATGTCACATGCTTTTAACAGCCAAACAGGAAGTCACAAAAGTACTAAGTAGGAATGCTGTTTTTACCGGAAAAAAATGGAAAAACTAAGTTGCACTTCCTGTTTAATCAAGCAACAAAGTAAAGGGGAAAATTCAATCATGGTCAAATCTCATAATTCCCAGGTTTAAAATGTGCATTTCTAATCTTTTATGCAACGTTTTGAAGGTGAAAGGCAAATACGGAAGGTCGAGTGTGCATAAAGCCACAACTTGGACTTACTCTCCAACTGATATGAGGTTCTGCTTTTCATCCGCCTTGGTGCGTGGCCGGCCAGGTTTGAGTTTTAACGGGGAGCTGGGAGTTTTCTGTGCCGCTGGCTGGACGAAGTGAGCAAACAGCTCAGTTTGTTTGAGGAGGTACTCAAAGCGATTGGCTTGATCGGCTTTCTGCACGGCGGCGAAGCGCAGGATGTCCGGCCTGTGCCAGCTCACGTTCGAACCTTGGACCTGTCCGTTTCACAGCAGAAAGACAGGTATGCAAGTTCAGAATAGGTCTACAGGTGGAACTAACAGGATGCATCAGGAAAGTGCTCAAAAAATAGAGAACGACTTCACAGGTGTAATCAACACAGATTTGCTATAAAGCACACAATGCACATTGTGCTTTCAAAATTGCATTCCTACAACATTGTGCATTCTGGTGCTCGTTTAAAACATATAATACGAATGAAAGTCATGTTCAATATATCATTCTCAATCCTGTCTAAACGTATGCATCGTCGGTGCAGCTTAAGGGTGTAGTACTGGTGAAAAATTGAGAAAACTACATAGGTACCTTTGAGAGGCCTTTACACAAAAACAAAGTCAAGTTAATATCTAATTTTCAGTTTTTCTTGAAAGATATAATCTTGGCTTTAACTCAGACCAGTTTCAACGCTTCTTTGTCATATTACATGCATATAATTTGCATAAATTAGACCGTCAATAAAAAACAAGGAAAAACAAAGAACACATTTCTACTTCTATCTTCTATGTCACCTATCATTCTTTTCACACAAAACTTGGTACATGTATTATACATGTTACTCTACTACCTGATGAGAGGATTTTGTGAAATTATGGCAAATGTTCACTAATTAGCTAATTATGCCAATTACCAGATAAAACTTGGTTGTCCTTCAATAAATCCACAATGGCTACTCCTATAAACAAAAGCCTTCAGCATTTTAAAGGAAGTGATATTCTGAATATCCTGTCCAAATTTCAGCCCAAAAGAATGATGCATTTCCCAAGTTATAACAAATTTCATGCAAAATATTATATTGAATTGAATTGAAATTTGAATTTTTCAATAATTAGGGGTACTTCTATGACCTCTAATAGCATGATTCTTGTTTATAAGACTATAAGGAAACTGTTCAGCTAAAAAAAAAAATCAAAAAAAAATCACCTGTTCACCGGTACTACATACACCCTTAACTACACCGCGGCATACACTAACTGCCATATAGCTTGCTGGTTGGTGTACGAAGAAATCCTCTCCTCGAGGGTAAAAGCACCAACACTCAAATTTCAAGGATGGCCAAAGACGAAGACAAACTAACCTCGTCTTAAATAGAGTAATATATTTGCATCATCCGCAATGAAACATCATTGCCATCGTCGGACGATGACCGATTCAAAGTGGCACGGTCGGACAGATTGTCCAAAAGCCCCACCAACGTTCTGACGAGTTTGTCTGCATACCAAACACATTCATTGGATCGTTTGCGGGTTTTTGTGCACCAATGCAAGCCTGGTGTTGGGCTAGCGGTTAGGGTGTCGGCTTAGGATCCAAGGATCCTGGGTTCGAATCCCGGTCGATCGCTGAATTAACGCCAGGGGGGTTGACTCACCCTGTCATCCTTCCGAGGTCGCTTCGTACAAACTTAAATTTGTAATGATCGGCAAAAAAAAACACCGTTTAGAGGCCATTTTTCCCCGCAAAGCGGGGGTTGGCCTTTTCGGGGACCGTGGTTGTTGTTGTTTTTTGGTCCCCTTTTTGAAGCAATGTTTTACGGCCGGATGCCCTTCCTGCCGCCAACCCTGTTTGTCGCCTTTTTACGATAAACAGGGAATTACCAGTGTACTGGTACTCAATTCAACTCGATGATCGGCAAAAGATTGGACATATTCATGGTGCCACGAAAAGCAGAAGTCACATTCCATTTGAGGATCCGTCTGTTCTGGGCATGTTTAAAACACTCATGGGGAACAGGGGGTGAGAGGGGAGACATGTTATCAGAATTGTGCACAGTATCGGGTACGTTTATGTTTCTCCCTCGTGTGTACAGCAGATTCCATCTAGAGCTCGTCCCTCTCATTTGGAGGCTACCAACTCAATCTACACATGTATTTTCCTCCCATCACCACCTGTTAAATATGAGGAACTGCCAAGAAATCTGGTCAATGCTTTGACAGGTTACAAAAAATGGGGGGGGGGGGGGAGGGGGGGAGGGGTGGAAGGGACAAGATTCCAGGAAAGTTAGATTGTAGTTTTCAAAATCAAACATAAATAACCAAATCGAAGCACATACCATATTCTCTTCATTGTTGGACTCTGCTGTCACCACTTTGACTGCAGAATTTCCCAACTTGACCTCTTCGGCTTGGACATTGTAGGACGAATCAGCACTCTGAAGATGCAAGGATAAAACTTTCCATTTCAGTGCAAACGTCTAATTTGAATAGACAGTTCGAATTCCTCCTCATTAAAACGAGCTTAAAAACAACTGAAAGTCATTCTCCCCAAATGTTTGTTGGCCCTGTAATCCCGCTCCGACATGAGCCTCGACATCAGTATTAAAAAAATAAATAATAACAAACGGTAGCAATGTGGCCCGTGACGTCATGCCTAAGGGACGGTTCCCATTTCCATTGAAGGAACCAGGAACCGTCTCAGAGACGGGACAAACGAATCTCAAGTTACGCTACCCTCAAGTTAAACAACGTGCGCTCTTCGGCAACAAAGAAAGTGTGAAAAAGAAGAAGTCAAAACTCCCAAAGCACGAGAGGTATCGCACGAAACCGGACACCTTCGCCATCGTGACCGCCACGGACCGGCTCACCTCGTTGTGTGAGCCGCTGTCGTCCTCCGACATCGCAGAAATCTCGATTACAATTCTCAAATAACGAGGTGATCAAATAAATATATTTCCTAATGAATAAACTACTAAAATCCGGATGCGGTGATTTGAGAAGACGCCAGCGCACCTCCTCCACGCCGTTGCGCTAAGTCTCGCGATATTTCGTTGCCGTTAACAATAGCATCGCGTAAAATGTCGCGATATTTCGCGCACAACTTGCCTGAATTTCCCGGGCCTGGAGTATTACAAAAAAAAAAAAAAATACACACACAAAATCCCCTTATTCACCTCAATATTATTTCAAACCCTTCGCCTTACATATCGATCGATAACGCTAACAGCTCATGAACATCGACAAAAGCTTTAACTAACTTTATTTTATCAAGAACTTCTGCACGTGCGAACGTTTCATTAGTTTGATGTACCGGTAATTTTAGTTTCCATGGACACCAATTTGTACTTTTACACCAAGACGCTTAATAACCACACCCACATTATGATAGAGTTACGTCATAACTTTTACATGAATAACAGATTTGAAACGCTTCACAAATGAGGAATTGTGGTGAAGTTGAAGAAGAAAAAATGAAGGTGGCGGATGCAGCAAGTATAGAGTAGGGGTCAGAAAAGGCTAAATCGTGACAGAATAAAAATAAATAAGTGGGTAATGTTCAGAGTGAACTTGGATGACACAGTCAGAAGAGCTGTGCCAAGTATACCTGAGTGCGGCAATAATTACGGACAATAATCTTCCTTGTCACACACACAACCTGTCCAACAAGTTTCGTCCAAATCCATCCACAACTTTTTGAGATATCCTGCTATGTATAGTTTTTAGGCCTATCTCCCAATGTTGAAGATTCACTTTAAAAATTCTAGTACCGAATCCGGATCGTCACCAAAATCTAATAATTTCGTCCTTGTCACATCCGCTACATCTCTGCCAAATTTCGTCCGAATCCGTCCACAACTTTTTGAGATATTTTGTTCACAAACAAACAAACAAACGGACAAACAGACAGGGGTGAAAACATGACCTCCATGCACCTTTGGTGGCGGAGGTAATTATAATAAAATTAAAAGTTTTCTGCATTTAAACCGGTATAACTTCCTTGAAGGCAAAACTTGCAGCTGCTACCATATGTCAAATACAGTACGTCTTCACTGTAAGGAAGACGATGAACTTTCACAATCAGTTGCTGCAGTGGCTTTGACCACTAGGGGGCACATGGTGTGTCAAGGTCGGACAGACATTCACTTCCATATGGCGTTAACTACACAGTCAACAACTTGTTTTTTTGTAGATTTGTTGCCAGAATAAAATGATATATCATTTGGGATACATGATCGAGGCTCATGGACGAGCTAGTACAGTCAACGGTTCAGGAAGTACCAGACAAAAACAGGATGCAAAACATGCATGCATGGGTTGGACAAAATGGACGCAGAGGACGCATTTAGTGGACAAGATGGAAACAGAAGGAAACTCCGAGGAGACAAAACTGAAGAATTGGAGTGAGGATGGATTTGAGTGGGGTTAACGAGGGTAGAAAAGATCATGGTTTTGGATTGGGGATGATCTGAGGTACTCCATCAAGCTGTGGATGAAGGCCCTCCAGGTGGATAGGAGCTCAGGTGTGCCAAGGAAGGACTTTGCATGACAGAAGATGCCCAGTCGGCGTCTGGCTTTGGAGGCCAACTTTGAAACGTGGCTTGCCGAATTTGATAAAATTGATAGTTGATTAACTGGTTCAGTAAAAATGATAACATGTGGGATTGGTATCAATTCTTGTGGAAGAGCTATAATTATTTTCTATCCTGTGAGATCCTTGCTCACTCCCTGAAGGCACCAAATGTACCAAGCACTCCCTCAGAACTTTCAACTGCTCCATGCTGACGATTGTCAGTAAAGCAGAAACACATCCATGGATTGATTCCCTTCACAAGATGTGGGCTGGCATTGCCAAAAAAGTCTTCTCAAATATATGTATGCTGACTGATACTGCAGGTATGGATGTTACAGCTGATGCAGACTAGCTTCCACATAAAGTTCCATTTTACTTTTAATATGGCATCGAACGTGTGCCACTCAACAGAATCTTTTAATCTCGTCTACTTATTGGTTGCAGTCCCCAAGGCAATGTTCTGGGGCCAGTCCCATTCCTGATCTTCATCAATGATCCCTCTGACTCTGGAAAATCTCCTTTATCTATTTGCTTGTGACTCCACCCTGTACCGTGACATCCCTCATCCTTCAGATAGGCAGGCAGCAGCTTCTTCTCAAGTTATGCTACCCCCAAGGATTTTTCTCAAGTTACGCTAAAGAAGACCCCCAAGGACTCTGAAGATCCAAAATACCCCAAAGACTGTTAAAGACCCAAAATACCCTCAAAGACCCAAAATACCCCAAATATCCAAAATACCCTGTAGACCCAAAAGACCCAAAATACTGAAAAGACCCAAAAGACTCTGAAGATCCAAAAGACCCTGAGGATCCAAAAGACCCAAACAGCCCCAAGGACCCAAACGACCCAGAGGACCCAAAATACCCCAATGATGCAGAAGACCCCCAAGGACTCTGAAGACCCAAAATACCCTGAAGACCCAAAAAACCAGAAAGACCCAAAAGACTGAAAAGACCTTGAAGAATCAATGGTCCCGAAGACCCAAAATATCCCAAAGAAAGACCCAAAAGACCCTGAAGACCTAAAATACCCTGGTGATACAAAAGATCCAGAGAACCCAAAAGACCCCCCAAGGACTCTGAAGATCCAAAATACCCCAAAGACCAAAGAGACCCTGAAGCCCCAATGCATCCCAAACAGCCAAAATACCCAGAATACCCAAAATACCCCTAAGATCCTAAATGCCCTGAAGACCCTGAAGACTGTTAAAGACCCAAAATACCCCAAAGACCCCAATACAATTAAAGACCACAAAAACCCAAAAGACCCAAAATACCCAAAATTCCCCAAACACCCATAAAGACCCCGAATACCCAAAATACCCTTAAAGACCCAAAATACCACAAAGACCTTTAAATACCCCGAAGACAGAAAATATCGAAAAGACCCTGAAGACTAAAGACCCCAAATACCCCAAAGACCTTTAAATATCCCGAAGACTAAAGAGATCGAAAAGACCCTCAATACCAAAAATACCCATCAGACCTAAAGGACCCAAAGACCCTTAAAAACCAAAAGACCCTGAAGCCCCAAAATATCCCGGTTACTGAAAGGATCGAAAAGACCCAAAAGACCCCTGAAGACCCAAAATATCCCAAAGACCCTTAAATACCCCAAATACCCAAAAGACCCAAAAAATCCAAAAGCCTGAAAAGACCCTTAACTACCCTTAGGACCCAGTAGACCACAAAGACCCAAATTACCCCTAAGGCCCAAAATACCCCAAAGACCCTTAAATACCCCAAAGATCCAGATCGAGGACCCAAAATACTCAAATGACTCAAAAGACCTAGAGGACCCAAATGACCCAGAGGACACAAAAGACCCCATTGACACAAAATACCCCATGGACACAAAAGACCCCAAGGTATCCGAAGACCCAAAATAAAAGTAATTATGTCTCTTACATTGGAAATGTAGACGGTGGCTTCCAAACTGAGCCTCAAGGTCGGTGTACAGAAGTGGTATTTTATTAATCACAATAAATACAAGGCACAGGGAGGTGAAATTTGCTACACGTGATGTGCAATACACACAGAGCAAAGTGAATGTTCATTTGCGTCTGTAGGATGTCTAATAAATAAAGATGATATAACTATAGGCCAAGTGATAAGCACATCTCACACAACTCAAACAAAGCATGCCGTTTGTGCATTTTCAAACACCATTTGCGGCTAAACAAAAGGACGTAGGACAAAAGCAACTTCAGATTTGATTTCTACGACTCAAAATTAACCTAGAACCGGAATTTTGATTTTCTAGGTCTTAGGGAAACCTTTTTTTTTTTACATATTTTGAATTTTATAAACCGGAGCAGTGAACCATCCATCCGCGTCTCACCATCCATTCATCCTGCGTGATTCGCTGTATTTTTTGTTAATTTTACGTACACATCGACATCGTAAATATCGCGTTTAGAGATATATGGTTATACGTGCTACGTTGCCAATGGTCTTGTTAACATTGTGATGTGAAAATATATTTAACTTTTGTTGTAAATGTAGTTAAAAGTCGCGGTTTTACGTTTGGGCGGTGTATTTTTATCAGCGTCTCCATTAATGTTCATTTTTTTCACAAGGCCCAGACTTCAGACTTTGGCATGCTCACGTGGCTGTACCGTCAAAAACTGTTCCAACCCGTCATTTTTGACGGGCTTTATACTCGTCATATATAATGTTTTACGCAGTGGTAATGGTTGCTTCGTATTATTCGGTTCGGTAATGGTTGCAGCCTAAGAAGTATAGTTAGTAGCAGTGTCGTTGAAATATTTCCCTCTCGCTGCATAAGTGCATAACGGAAGTCACAAAATGTTCTGTCTTCAGTAATTCAGTTCCACTGTTAGTGTTAGCGACTGTTTTAATTATCTGGCATCTGGAAAGGCAGATATTGCATAATAAAATAATATTTGATTGCTTTCTTTTGTTTGTATGTTCTGCTGAAGGTTTCAACCGAGGTCAAAGGTTGAGTGTGGCGAGTCTTTGATTGAGTGTGGACTAAGAAACACTCGAACCGGAATTGCTTGAATGGTGGTAAAGAGAACCCAGGACAATGCGGAGCAAGTCAGCCAGAAAAGCCGACATGGGTAAAGCTGTGGCTTGACTGTGTGTCGTATGTTTATTTAACAAAAGCACGGCTTAGTTTGCAGGAGGTCAACTATAAATTATGTACGCATTCGATTCCTCTCTTCTCTCACCCCAGCTGATGCCATGTCCTGCAGTAGCCTGCCACCACTGGTTGAGGGACAGCTCCGTTGTTACCTCCGCGTCTCCTTGGGCCGCCTTGTATGGAAAGCACGCAGAAAACCGTCATTCCCTCTTACTCCTTTGGTCCGTTTGCGCTGGTGGGGAGAGACCAAAGGAGGGACACTGCTGCATCCCACGACCATCACCATGGGACAAGGTGGCACACGGAATGTCAAGTCTTCTGTCCGTTATGCCGTACGCTGTGGTTCCAAACAGCTCATCTCGTACTTGGCAGGTGCAGTCAGTGCTTGTATCTTTGAGGGTTGTCATCTGTAAAAAACAATTATTGTGACCATTTGCACATCTGTTTGATTCGTCTGCTGTAACACACACACACACACACACACACACACACACACACACACACACACACACACACACACACACACATATATATTGTTTCGGTTTTGAGTTTGTACAATAAAGGTTAATTTTCCCCCTCATAGTTAGTCACACTACAACACGTAGCCTCGCGATAGTTCAGTTATTTCTTAGTATGTGTAAGCATAGTCCTTTTCCTGTGTTAATCTTGCGTTGAGTAGAATAATGAGACTTAGGTCCTTTCATTGCCTTATGCCGCCTTATGCCGCCTTTGGATTTTTGGCGCAAATTAACACGAGGCAGGCCTGGCAAATCGAGGCAAGACCAAAGGAGGGCGGAGGAGAAGCCGACGGTAAGAGCGAGCCGCCAATCAGGGCTCGAAGGGAGTGGCTGCGGCACTGCGTCACAAGGCGTGGTTATAACATTCGAGAGAGCTAAGGGGGTTGGCAATATAACCCGTTGCGCGAAGCCCCCACCGCAGTTCTGCGAGAGGTGAGCTTGCAAGTTCTGGTGGGAGAGGCGCTAGTGAGCAAGTTACGAGTTCTGAGAGAGGACGCGCATGAACTAAGCTATAAGCGCTCTTACAAATTGGACGCTCGGTTGAGCTTGAGGCAGAGCCTCTTTTGGGTTGTGCGAGTGAGAGCGCGCCGGTAATTAATCGCGCTGTGGAAAACCGCCAAGCCTGGCGAGAGACGCGTACATTTCCCTCCCGCCTGCCTGCTCTGCCCCTTGTTCGAGAGACGTGCTGCAAGGATCCCTCCCACCGCCTGCTTGCCTTCATCGCGGGACGTGCTGTGACCGGGGAGAGCCACGCCGGGCGGAGCCGTTCCTGGACGACCAAGTCGGCGCGTTCGGCGAGGGAACATCATCCTACCTTCATTTCCCCCTGTGAGTGTGATGGGGCCCGTGCCTGGGGTTAACTTAAGACTGTATAAGACTGCTCTGTGTCTCTGCTTTCTACCGATCCTTGTACATAATAGTGTAAATAATAATTAAACCTGTGTTCTTCCTTTGATTCTACCGCTTTTGTGTTTTCCATCATTGACTAAGCGTGGTACGAATAAAACTGCTCTAATCGGGTTCCAATACCAAAGGTAACTGCACGGACCACGTGGTACACAATCCGCTCGGTGTACTCAAATTACGCGTGGCTCGTGCAAGGCTTGATTCCCCGCTTCCGCGGTGGCGCAGGTATTTAGGTACGTGCGAGAATTGTCCCGAAACCCTACCTTGCGTTTGCCTGGGAGGGGCGATTCAAGTCTCTCGGTTGCGCCGACCCAAGAAGAACAAGGGGCTTAATCTCCCCCTTGGTAAGGGCAGGAAGGGCGGCGAAAACCATAACATTTGGTGTCAGGAGTTGGATTGGACCGGAGTGCGCTTCACGCACTCGAAAATTACGAGCGACCGAAAGACCAAAATTATGCATAAAAACCTTCATTTATTACACAAATTGCTCATCCCTTTTTGGGCGGTGAATAGACAATAGACCACTGCAAACCGGATTACATACATGAGGCAAAAACGTGCATAATGCTTATGACTGGTGACCCTTTTGTATTTTAACACTATTTTGCCTTTAACAACTCGGGCTAAAAGCAAAATTACATGCAAAAAAAACTTCATTTTTTAGAAAATTTGCACATCCCTTTATTTGGGCAGTGTATAAAGGCCACAGATCGCGACTATGATAACTCCTGAATTTTTTATTTTTTTTTAATAACCTGGGGTACATACAAGAAGCATACACATGCGTTCTGCCTATGTGCATGTACAATGCATCGTGGTTATATATCTACCATAATTACTCCCGCCAGGAAGTAATGCATTCGTGTGTGTGTGTGTGTGTGTGTGTGTGTGTGTGTGTGTGTGTGTGTGTGTGTGTGTGTGTGTGTGTGTGTGTGTGTGTGTGTGTGTGTGTGTGTGTGTGTGTGTGTGTGTTCGTGTACAAGATATCTGGAAAAGTTCTGAACGGATTTGGATGAAAGTTGGTGGGATGATTGCCCTTGGGATAAGGAAGAATTTATTAGTTTTTGGTGAAGCTCAGGATATTGTTCCGGATCCAGGAATTATTTTTGGGAATTTTGTTTTCTGTTTTCCTTTAAAAACCATTTTCTCTGCAATAATTGGACCGATTGAGAGCAAATTTTCACCATAGGAGGGACTCGGTCTGTAGAATATTTTAATGGTAATTATGATGTCACAGGTCACGTGGTTCGGCCGCCATATTGGTTTGCGTGAAAAACACTAAAATCCAATTTTCTCCAAAACGCCTGAACAGATCGAGGCCAAACTTTGCAGGCAGAATCGCATACCCATGACGAACAAAAAAAGTCAGCGAGTATGACGTCATGCATGACATGGTTTCAGAGTTATGACGTTTTTAAGCACAAACCTTTAAAACCTAGCTCCTCCCTCATTTGTGATCCAATCGAGGGGAAACTTCACATATCTGTTCAGCATATCGGTCCACTAAAATGTCCTTTTGGAATTTGAGATAGGTCACGTAGTTTGGCAGACATCGTTATTTAAACGCAAATAATTAAAACATTTATATCTCTTGAACCACTTCATTGATCGACGTGAAACTTCATACTGTCCTAGAAGTCATGAAGAGTAACAAGTGTGCAAAATTTGAAGATGATTGGATGTACGGTCTGGAAGCTAGAAGATGTCATTGCGTGAAGAAGAAGAGTCTTCGACAGTGGACGATTAATTTATTTATCACATGTACAGACTTGCAGGCATTGTTTGACACAATCTCCCGGGTTAATTTGAACCTCAAATAAAATTATAATTCCAGATTTGTCAATGGTTGAGGTATATTAACAAACGAATAAAACAGATTTGGCAAAATTCCGACTTTTTAAAAAAAAGATCGCATATTCACCCAGGGTAAAAGAGGCTGAAGAAGAAGAAACCTCGCATGGGCTTCCCAGACCAAATTAATTCTGGTTCTGGCTCTGCGATATTCAGGTTTATTACTCCCGCTAGGGAGTAATGCATTCGATCGTGTCCGTCCGTGTGTGTGTGTGTTCGTATGTTCGTATGTTCGTGTGTTTGTGAACAAGATATCTGGAAAAGTTCTGAACGGATTTGGATGAAAGTTGGTGGGATGATTGCCCTTGGGATAAGGAAGAATTGATTAGTTTTTGGTGAAGCTCAGGATATTATTCCGGATCCAGGAATTTTTTTGGGGAATTTTTTTGGGAAAGATTTTTTCTGTTTTACTGCATTAAAGCTTTTATTCTTATTCTTAAATGATGTTTTTCTCCTCTAATTCCGAGATATATGAAAATTAATTCTCTGACAGTTAGGGCCTACTTTCTTTTTCATTTATTGTTTTGGGGAGAGGGGATGTTAAACAAAATGTATTATTCCAACTAAACCCACGGCGGGAGTATGCGCTCTACTGAGTGGCGTTCTAGTTCCAATTGCACTGGGCCAAGGGCTGACACCCGAGGCCTCTGGCCTGAGGCCTGTGTCCAATGCTGCTTCAGAGCACTTTTAATAAACGTATACCCCGTAGATCCTATACCCCGTAGCAGCCACGTGATCTTTTTTGAGGATAGAATTGTGGGTGGAGTCGGGCCAGCTGTCCAACCAATACGTTGAAGGCAGTTCGTCCACACATACATGGTCCAATAGTCAGAAAGCGAAGTGGCTTTATATATATATACAGTCGGACCCCACTATTTGTGGGGGATATGTTCCTGGAAAACCCACGAATAGCGGGGCATTGTTTCAATGGGAAAACGGGGTATAGGATCGCGAAAATCAGCGAATAGAGAGGAAAAAACCGCTAACAGCGAGGCAAAATCAGCAAATGATGACGCAAATCCCGAGAATGTTGACGATAATCCGCGAAGGTCGATGAAAGTCCCAGAAATGACGAGACATAATCCGCGAAGGTCGATGGAAATCCGCGAAGGTCGATGAAAATCCTGTGAATGTATGCCGCGGCATTGTTTCATTGGGGAAAAGGGGCATACGTTATAGGTTCCCGGCGGTTTCTGATTCACAGAGGAAATTTTTTTAAGTTTAAAATGTTTTCAACCGCAAATGCACATGATTAGTTTCACAAAAAATGCTTACAAAAAAAAAACAACACCTGGTACAGTACCATTTCCAATTTATTGAAGGAATGTGCTTACAGTTTATTAAAAGTGCTTAACCATACCGTACCATGAAAGAAAAAAAAAAAAAAAACACAACATCATCATGTACTGTTTAAAATTTTTATTTTACAAACACACTCAACTTTTAAATGATGGTAATGAATTCAAATCCCAAGAATTCCTCGAACTTTCAGGGCGACCCAAATGATGGTGCAGAAAAATCATGAAGAGCCAGGAGAGGTAGGAGAAGGTGAGGATGCTGGTGAGAATGCTGGTGAGGACACTGAGAGGAACGCTGGAGAGGGTGCTGGTGATCTTGAGGTGGAGATTTCCATCGACGCGGGTCGATTTCCATTGACCTGCGTATCCTTCAGCAACTCGCCCAGCAACTGGACTGTGAGGTGGACCTCGGCACCTCTTCCTCATTACTGCCCGCCTCCGCCTCCTGCTCCTCAGAAAACTTTGGAATGGCGTCCAACTCCTCGATGAGCGGGTTGAGGGAACGGTTCAGCATCATGGTTTTCAGCATGAAGTCCCTCATCTGCGTGTTGTCCTCGATCCATATTCTGAGAGTCTTCTCCATCCTTTCCATGGGGACAGTCCGGCATGGGTGACCACCTTCATACTCTATACAGTGCTCGCTGAAGCTTTCTCACGAATGGCCTTCTCCTTCTTCCGTATGTAGCGAACGGTGGATTGGTTGACGCCATAATGCCTGCCAACAGAGGCCGCACTCTCTCCTCTC
Organism: Myxine glutinosa; assembly: GCF_964187855.1. Lineage (NCBI taxonomy): Eukaryota > Metazoa > Chordata > Myxini > Myxiniformes > Myxinidae > Myxine > Myxine glutinosa. Next base: position 97,630,506 of record NC_136272.1, read on the forward strand.
GAAAGCCAGTTGAGCAGCTCCACTTTCTGGCTCAGGCACATCACTTTCTTCTGCCTCTTGGTAGTCGACGCATCTCCGGCACTGCTCTTGCGCTTGCGAGCCATTATTGAACGATGAGCACAGCTAGGCAAAACCACAGGTCGAAGCAACGGAACGAGGAATCACCAGCACTACTGGAGAGGGTGCTGGTGATCTTGAGGTGGAGGGCTCAAGAACAATGATTGAGATCAAGGACACAATCTGTATTTATATGTACGATTGCGAGCATTGTGGGTATCTGCGGGAGCCCATTGTTTGTGGGGGATGTTCTCAGATGATGCTGTATTGAGCGTATCTGCTAATTTCAATAATAGATTTAATGAAGCATTTTATAATTCGCGGGGTTGACATGTTTTAGTCACTGATGGAACATCCCCCGAAGCGTTTTCATTGTGTAACATCTCTGCTGATGCTTTACTGTAAATTGCAAACTGTAATCGATTTAATGAAGCGTTTGCATTGTATAATTCCCGTAGTTGACTCGTTTACGCATCTGGTGGGATATCCTGCGAAACTCGCTTATAGTATGGCTAAAATTCGCACCTGCAAAAGCCATGAAAATGCAAAGCACACAGCAGCGAATGTACTGTGCTGTACTGTATAAGCAGGTCATGCTCACTGCTTGTATAAGATGTTTTTTTGCATACCTCCAGCTGCTTTTTGCATGGCTGGTAAAATATGTTTTATAAATGTGTCAAGCTAGCGGCGATTTTGCGGAACACAGCCGTGAGAGGTTTTGTTTGTCACAGATCTACATATAATAATGTTGAAGTGGAATTTTCTTTTTCTAAATTTTTACAAAATAATTAAAAATGAAATACAGAAATATCTCATTTACATCTAGCTATTCAACCACCTGAGTAAATACTTCGTAGAAGCGCCTTTGGCAGCGATTTACCGCTTTGAGTCTTCTTGGGTATATCTGTATCAGCTTTGCACCTCTGGACTTGGGAGTTTGTCCCATTCTTCCTTGCAGATTTTGTCAAGCTCTGTCAAGTTGGATGGGGAGTGTCGGCGAACAGCAATCTTCAAGTCTTTCCACAGATTCTCAATGGGATTCAAGTCTGGGCTTTGGCTGGGCCACTCAAGGACTTTCACGTTGTTGTTCTGAAGCCATTCCAGTGTTGCTTTGGCTGTATGATTGGGGTCATTGTCCTTTTGGAATGTAAATCTTTGCTGCAGTCGAAGGTCTTTTGCACTCTGAAGCAGGTTCTCCTCAAGGATTTTCCTGTATTTGGCTCCATTCATTGTTCCCTCTATCCTTACAGGTTGCCCAGTCCTCACCATTGAAAAGAAAAGCATTCCCAAAGCATGATGCTTTCACCACCATACTTCACGTTAGGGATGGTGCTAGATTGGTAATGAGCTGTGCTCTGTTTCTGGCAGACATAGAGCTTTGCATTCAGGCTAAAGAGTTCAATTTTCATCTCATCAGACTACAGAAACTTTTGCCTCATGCTCGGTCTCTCACGTGCCTTTTTTCAACCTCCAGGCATGCTGTCAGGATTGGCTTCTGTCTGGCCACTCTCACATAAAGCCTAGCTTTGTGAAGTGCTGCAGAGACCTGTCCTTCCGGCAGGTTCTCCCATCTCAGCCATGGAACTCTGTAGTTTTGTCAGAGAGGTCATTGGGTTCTTGGTCACCTCCTTGACCAAGGTCCTTCTTCCTCAGTTGCTTAGTTTGGTCAGAAGGCTAGGAAGAGTCTGCGTCGTTCCATATTATTTCCATTTCCTAATGATTGACCTCATTGTGGTCTTGGGAACTTTCAACACTCTATAAATGTTTTTATACCTTTCCCCAGATCTATGCCTCCTCACAATTCTACTACACCCAAAGATATGGTAATCTGAAGGGGCGAGTTCTACAGACAGTTCCTTGGATTTCATGGTAGAGTTTCTGCTCTGACATGCACTGGCAACTGTGGGACCTTATAGAAAGGTGTGTTTCTTTCTAAATCATGTCCAATCAATTGAATTGGCCACAGCTTAACTCCGATCAAGTTGTAGAGACATCTCGAGGATGAGGATCAAAGGAAATTGGATGCACTTGAGCTGAATTTGGAGTGTGATGAATGGTTAAATGGCAAATGGCAAATGGCAAAGTGGTTGAATACTTATTGACTCGAGATTTCAGCTTTTCATTTTTTTTTTATTTTGAAAATGTTCTAAAAAATAAATAAATTTCACGTTGACATTATATAGTATTTTGTGGAGTTCAGTGACAAAAAAATATCAATTTAATCCATTTTAAATTAAGGCTGTAACACAACAAAATGTAATGGAGGGCAAAAGATAATGTACTGCCAATGTTTCCATCGTTGTGTACAACAAGCAAGCAGATGAATAAACAGGAAAAGAGGAGTGGAGAAATCATTGGCCTTTATGGAAGACGATTAGGTCTGGTGGGGTTAATAAGGGTAGATTTATAAAATAGACAGTATGTTAGGGAGGTAAGTTGCCCACTGGCTGTGTTGCCCACCACTCAGGTGAGTTTGCTTTCTATAATACTCAACGCATACAAGGTTTGGAGAAACCACATGTACAATTTCTCACGATGCAGGTTTTAAAATCCCCAGCTTTATCAGCGTTGTGTTCGATTCATTTCGTCATACTGTACCTGCATGATCAAATGAAAGAGCAATATTAGTTATATATTCGATATATTAGATATAATTATTATATATGTATAATATTAGATATGTAATATATTTGATATAATTTTCGATTAGACATTTGGTTATCATTGTAATGTGAATCCCCACATTTGCATGTATGTACTCTTTGTGGAACAGACATGGGCAGCCTGATGCTCGAGGTCCTGTCCAGGACAGACCAGCTTGCTTTAGGCAAAGTGCAGATTCATGGACTAGCAACGCTGTCCGTGACGAACCCGATCCAAGGATCCTTCCCAATTATTTCACCATCGTCGGAGAAACTCGGGGATCTACAGGTAAGTGGAACCCCACACACATTCAGCTGATTTAAGGCCCATAAAATATTTATTATTATTATTTTTTTTTGCCAATCGCAATGTGTTGGAAATAGCCCGAGAGTATCGATTTTTTTCGGTTTTGCCAGTGACCTCACACGATGATCTCACCTTGATCCAAATGGTGGTTTTACATAAGGAACCGTGCATGTCGAGCTCGGATTGCGATACTGATTCCATCGTCATTAGCAAGTTTTTTAAAGGTTCTCAGGATGTTGAAACTGATCAGTGGGATTTTGAAGAAACTGTTGGACACAAAATGATATATATCTATATATCTATAAATATATTATATATATATTGTCGTGCGGCCGCCTCTGATAAAAATCAGGTGGTCACGGAAGCCGATCGCGAAGGCCTTAACTCTCGAGGCGAAACTCAATGGCGGACTCCAAAAACAAAAGCCACACCAAAGTGCGCGGGATGGAGGGAGGCGGCGCAAGAGCCCTACAGTCTTACCTGTTCACGGGGCGTCTCCAATGCTGCTGCAAATTAAATAAACTAGGACGTGCCCGTACGTGGGTGCGTAGCTCGGTAACTACTTCTCCGATTACGTGCTTGCCCGTACGTGCGTGCAAAAAAACATGCGTTTACATGCAGTAACGACCACAGAACCCCCCCCCCTCTATTTACATGAAATGGTTTGGTCCATTCGCAAAGGCAAAGCGAACGACCACAGAACCCCCCCTCTATTTACATGAAATGGTTTGGTCCATTCGCAAAGCCAAAGCGAACGGCTTGCGAGTTTGGTAAATAAATCGCCATAGCTCGGTAACTACTTCTCCGATTAATATGAAACCTTGAAAAGGCACATCCTCAGGTCCCCAGCAATATACCTGGCAAGTTTCAAGTATATCGGACCCGTGGTTGTCGAGAAACAGCGGTCACAGACAAACAAACACACAGACACACAGACACACACACACACAGAGATTACTGGAATTATAGATAGATCACACGGAAAACTGCGTTCAAGTACAGACTTGGCATTTAATATGGAATATTTTTTTTGTGGGGGTGAACTTACTTTTCAAGATGACTTAGAACCAAAAGTTCATTGGAATTATGTTGAAATTATTCTAGATTTTATTAATGTGACCTTTAAAAGAAACAAAAACCACATTTGACATTTCGAAGCAAATAAATTGATCCTTGAAAGTGATGTAAACTGATATCGAACTCAATTCACGGACAGTACTGTGTTAAACTTCTGTGCGTTTTCCAGAAGTATCTCTTTATTTTGCACATTAGCCAAAAATTTTTTTTAACAAAAACAAAAGTTAAATTACGACTGGGATTACAGACAGTAAAATTACAGTTCAGTAGTTCGTGTAACCCCCACGAGCATTCAGGAGAGCACGTACACGTTGAGGCATGCTGTTCACGAGATTTGCCAAGGTTTGGACAGGAATCGCTTGCCATGCAGTTACAATAGTCTGCTGCAATTCACACACAGTGGTGGGCTGCTGGTCCAAGTTGTCGATTTGACGCATTAATTCTGCCCACAAGTTCTCTATCGGATTCATATCCAGGGACATGGCAGGCCACTCCATATGCTCTACACCACGGTCAGCAAGAAAGTGTTGGATCATGCGAGCACGATGAGGCCGTGCATTGTCATCTTGGAAGACAAAGTTTCCTCGAAAGGCTTCATGAGCAAATGGAGGCAATGTTTCATCCAGAATGACCCTGTGCTTGAACTTGTTCAGGTTTCCATTCAGAACAACAAGGTCAGTTTTGCCCCCTGCATGAAAAGCAGCCCAAACGGTCACCCCACCACATCCAGCTTGGACTCTTGGCACTATACAATCTTCGTTGTAGGCTTCATGCACTTGTCTGCGCACTCGGACGTGGCCATATTGACGATAGACCAGAAATCTAGACTTGTCACTGAAGATCACGTGATTCCAGTGTCCTGGCTGCCATTGACGGTGTTCTCTGGCACACTGCAATCGGCGCTGGCGGTGTTGTCTGGTCAGACGTGGCTTTCTCATGGGATGCCTGGCACGATAGCCTGCTTGAACCAGTCGTTGGTTGACTAGACTTCTGGATAGAGGCACATTTGTCAGTTGCTGTCACTCAGCCCTAAGCCGATTAGCTGACTTGGTACGGCCATTGCGGACTAACCGGTGCAGCTGGCGATCATCCCTCCTTGTGGTTCTGCGGGGACGTCCTGACCTCGGTATTGGAGTAGGGACACCCCTCTGAGCATTTCGTTTCAGGATCTTTGACACCTGACCTTGAGTGATGCCATACTGCCGAGCAAAAGCACGCTGTTTCATGCCCGAATTTCGTAAAGCCACCACTAAATGACAAACAGCATTGTCGAGTTGACGGACCATCTCCAGGGGAAGCGGCAATAACTTTTGTAGACGTGCAGCAGTTGTTTTCCACTAATACAGAACGCAACAACCCTCATATACCCGATTGTGAAGCCAATCATCAAATGTACCTGTCCATAAATTTTGTCACGCCACCTGTGATATAATCCTGTTATTGACTTCTTGCTGCGACAGACAATCAGTGACATGGTTCTTTTAACAAAGACATCACCGAAGGGTAAAAGAAACTCACCAGATTGATATACCGAGTTCAGAAAGTAAACTCAAGTCAAGAAAAAAATATATATTCCATATTAAATGCCAAGTCTGTATATATATATATATATATATATATGTATATATATATATGTATATATATATATGTATATATATATATATATATATATATATATATATATATATATATATATATATATATATATATATATATATATATATATATTGTTACAGACACGACTTTGATGTTATGGTGGGCCGAGCGGAATGGCCGCCGTGTCCGCACAAGTTACCCGATTATACTCGAACGTTGCCGAGTCGCGCTACGCTAAATCAATGAAGGAAAAGGACACAACGGCTGGGATTAAAATGACACGACACCAGGGATACGGTTCTCAGGACCTCCGGAGGAGGTTATATTAGGGCGGAAGGTCAGATTACAACGACAAGAGGGACAGCATAGAAAGGCAGGCACTTAGACACACTCTTCTATTAGCCCCGACAGACGACAGATAAACGGGACAAAACTGACTCACACGGGGATTGATGGCAAGGAAAGCGGGTAGTCGATGGCTCAAGGTGCACTCTTGGCTCAAGGACAGAATCGACCCGGTCCGGTCCAATGATGCGGGGAGGTCGCTCTCAGCGCTGGAAGGTCGCGACTTGTCTTCTTCAGTCGGGGGCGCATCTGACCTCACATCCGGTAAGTGGCCGCGTATATCCGGCGGGGAGTGACACGCCCTCGGCTCGTTAGCTCCGCCCCAGATGGAATCGGCCCGTTGCTTCTCATTGGGTGCGTGGGGGGGGGGGGGTTACCGGCTCCGCCCTTGACGAGGGGCTGACAGCCAGCCCCTTCGTGGTACCCCGTCGGAGCGCATGGTCATGGCGGCTAACCGAGCCGGTGTGAGGACGCACACTCCCCCGCGCCGCGCCGCCCCCATCTCCTCTGTTGTTGTAGTTGTAGTTGTTGTTGTAGTTGTTGTTGTTGTTGTAGTTGTTGTTGTAGTTGTTGTTGTTTCATGGGGAAGATGGGAGGAGGTAAGGGGAGGTCCTAAACTCACTACTGGTGCCATACGATCACATTCTGGTGCAACGAAGAGTCAGAATTAATGGAAACGAGTCCTTAACTGACATAGACTAAGAATAACTAGCAAGATGTCCTATAGTTGTCTACGTGAGATGCGGTGAACCTGGGCACGACATTTAATGGGGGAAAAAGGGGAAGGTCGGTTCTACAGAGTGTTATTTACAGGCAATGGGACTAGGGAATGGGGGATTGGGGATAGTTGGGGAGTATTGGGGAAATAGGGGAGTATTTACAAGCGGATATTGAGGCCAAATGCCATATCCGCAACATTGCACCCTTCTCTACCCTCGGGGCGTCTCGACCCGATAAATTTTTACCTATTTTAGTGTGGCACTCAGATGTAGTTCCCTCTACTATTAACTCTACCCTGAGTGCGACAGTTTTACAGATGTTCACAAATGAGTAAATATGTCCCCCTGCGACGTTGCACCCTTCTCCTCACAGAAACACACCCACAGGATAACCGAATTGCGGAAAGAATTCGCAAACTAAACATACAGCCGGTAGGGAGCATTATTTACAAGACTACGCTGCTATTTACACTACGATCCAGGACCCGTTTTTGGAGGAACACATGCAGATGTTATGCATAGAGAGAGAGCACGCATGCCAGCATCGATACACCAACCCACGAGTGCTCTGTGGCCTTACGGCCTTTAATAACGTGCAGAGCACCCCTTCCAAGCATCAAAAGCACCACCCCATCACACAGTCAGCACCATCCGGTGCACTAATAAAGTGTTTATAAATCACCGGTGGTGTCGCAGCCGGCCGATGTTCTGCCGCTGGTCTTGCCTTCGTGTGGTGCACTTGGTGTTCTTGCCTCTTTAAAAAAAAACAAAGAAAGGCGCCAACCGCGTCCATTTCTCTATTGTGGCCGTCAGGGGGCCAACTGTTAGTGGTTCACCTTGTATGGCATAGGTGCCACGTTGACCCATAGGTCCATCCATGGGTGGTGCTTGGCCGCAAAAGAACTGCGGTCCATTGTGGGTGGCCACAAACATTGCGGTCCATATGGTGTATCGATCCAGGCAGCAAGCAGCGAAAGTGCAGGCCCACAACTGCGTAGCCAGCACCTCTCTCTCTCCTCTCTCTCTGCCCCAAAGCCAGATCCTCGGAGGTGGGAGACAAAAGAAGCAGACAAGTGAGTAAGGTGGTAAGGGCGCAAAAGTGCATGCAATGTAAGGTAATGCACACTGGGGGCACATGGGAACCAGGTGAGACAGGTACGTTCCTACCGTACGCCCCCCCCCCCCCCCACCAGGTAACCTACATGGCCCCTCCCTTACCCCTTACTGTATCCACAAAACACAACACTACCCATAAACATCTACTTTACAAATCAACAAACATCCCTACTGTCTTCCCCGTTCCTCCCATATACCAAATTCGTCTTCTCTCCCTCCTAACCAATCAAATTTGCCATTTTCAACTCTCATCAAAATTTGCCATCTCCAACTGAACATCAAAATTTGCCATTACCAATTCATCATCAGTCCCTCCTAAGGAGGGAGAGATGGAATCACCCCAATGTCTCATCCACGTCGTGATGCGTCTCACCAAACCAACAGCAATCCTCCTTCCTGCACAAAACAAAGAAAACACAGGTGTGGAGTCATCATCATCACCACAGGTAAGTGGCTGCGTATGGTGCGACAGGTTCATCAATCCTAACTATTTCCTAAATGACTTTAACAACTTTACACTACCCGCGGTCTTTCTCCGGCCAAACCATTGGCCCTCTTCCACTATGGGTTCTAAAAACCAATCCCCATTGGCCAAACTGTGGTGCTTTTCAATTTGGGGTCTCACTCCCCCGATTCATCTCCCGGTGCCCTCGCACAATTTCCGGGCTGTGGCGTGTACCTCTCCCAGCGGGTCTACCCACCTGCACACCTCCACCACTGCAGTTGCCTCCGAGCTTACCTGCTCCTTACCCTAACCTAACTACCTGGGGAAGGCCCTCTGGCGCTCTCCCCACTCGGTGCCCTCTCTGGCACTGGGCTACCCGATCCACACCCGGGATCCTCAGGCACCCACTCACAACTACCGGCTCCCAGAGCCCACCTGCGGCCTCACCTGGCCGACATCCTCACAGTGGTGGAGTGCCCAACCAACTACACACACTAACAGGCTACACGCCCAGCCATTTCCACAACACTAATGCACCCATCCACAATACCATTCTGCAACCGCACCACAAATGCCAATATCCAACCACAATTTACCTATACCCTCTACCTAACACTTACACTACCCGCCCCGGGTATCCGTGAAAGGGGTCCACTCTTCCCCCATCCACACCTTCGCACCATGCACACCACTCCGTACCACTTACTCCAACTCTCTCCACACACCTGTACTTGCACACCTGTGCTCTCACACCTGGTGCCACCTGCACCCTTCTCTCCCCAAGCGCATTCGCGCTGATCCACAACACTCATTACTCACACACTGCTCCACACACCTGTCCAGTTCTCACACCTGTGCAATCACACCTGTTCAATTCTCACACACACGGCATCATCTCAGCTAACTACTCCCTTCTGAAACTTGCGCTTCCCAGTCGTCCCTTTAAACTATTGCGCTCCCACGTCATTATAATCCACACTAATCTACCTGCGTCCCCACTACAGGTATCAGTCACTAACTAAACTTAACGTCACCTAATGTCATCTCTCTAGATCCCTACACACAATATAACCTAACCCACCCGGGCTAGTTTTCACTGCCATCAACCCCATAAGCTATTGCTCCTTTGCCCCCATGGGAAGGGCGGCAGGGATGCCAGCCTTACCCACCGGGCCCATCGCTCACTACCAATTTTGCACATCCAATTTCAACAAATCAAAAATTTGCCAATCCTACTCATCATCTGCCAATCACTACTGCCAATCCCTTGCCAATCATCAAATTTTGTTTTTCTCTAATTTTGGGTCCAAAACACTAACCTCATCACCCAGTCTACTCACTAATGCCTCTCGGTGCGCCAATTCCTGTCCAAAGCCCGGCTTCGTAAAGCCAAGCCATGAATGCGGGTTGTTTGGTGCCAGCGGCTGGATACGTCCCGCATTCGGTGCAGGGACGGGGGCTTACCCGGGCCGAGATCCCACGCACCATCTCGGCGTGGAGCCATCCAATGTCCCGATCTCGACCTGCCGGACTGCCTCAACAAAAAGTGGTCGCCATGACGACCCTTTCTATCGGGCTGCCCGCTCCGCCTAGTGGAGCACGGACGCGGCCGTTCAAAGCGAGGCCCAGCACGCACCGAGGGCCCGCTTCGGCTAAAAGTCGCTCTAACCTCTAACCCGTTTAACGTCGATGCTTCACCTGCATGCTTACACCCCGCAGCCCGTTCCTTGCTCACACATCCAGCCGTGCCCATGCTCCTCGTACCTTTCCTTACACACCCAGGTACCCTCATTCCACTCACAGCCTTGGTCACACACCTGACCACCGAACACTTTGGCACACATTCGTTGGTCGCACACCTCACCAACACACCTCTTCGCGCCCCCTCCTCTGTCACCTCCTCTGTGACAATCACAGGTGTGCTCTCATTCGCACACCCAACCACGTGCCTCACTACCAACTCAAATGTGCCTTCCCACACACGCTCTACCATCCCAGGTGTGCATCCTTCCATCCCAGGTGTACATCCTCGCTCACCTGTCACAACCAACTCACTCTCCTTGTCACTCTCACTACTCTCACCTCCATTCTTGACAGCACACTCACCCTTACTCTCGACAGCGCACTCTTTCCTCATGCACCTGTCCGTCACACACCTTTCTCGCACACCCTCCTGCGCACACTCTCCCGTCACACCCTCTGTAACACTTACCACACCGCGCTTCCATGTGCCCCCTCGCACACGCGCTACGACCGACTCGCTCTCGCCAGCACCCTCACTCCTTGGCACGCACTTTTTCCTCACACACCCCAGAGTCGGACTTTCTTGCACACCTCCTTTTTCGCACACCAGACCTGTCGCACACTTCACCAACGGCCTCTCACGAACACCCGGGTCCATCTCGACCCCCAAGCTTCTTAAATCCCCTGGCGCATCATACGCACGACCATATTGGTCACCACTTACACCGGGTCCTCTTCCTCTTCGCTTCTCCTCCATCACCTGCGAATCCCTCATCCGGTTAATGAGCACATCATCACGATCCAAACACAGACTTTGGACCAATTCTTTTATCTCCTCTTTTATCTCTTTCTTATCCCCTCTCCGTCGCTTCTTAATTTCGCTCACCCCTTCTTCCACTTCTAATTTCTGCTTCACCTCCTTTATTCCCCGGTACGTCTCCTCAAGCTCGTCCTCCAAGGCTACCTTGACCGTTTCCATGTGCGTTCTCACCTGCCGGTCCTTCGTCTCCATTACCTCTACCACCTCGTCCAACCTCGTTGTCAATCCCTCACGTACCATCTGACATTCCCTCTTCGTCGCTACCAAGTCGTTTTTTATGTCGTTTTGTGTCGCTTTTAACCCTCCTAATACCGCAGTGTTCCTTTGAACCTGCTCCGTTAGTCCTTTTTGTCCCTCTGTTAGCTGCTCCACCTCCTGCGTCAGGTCCTCTATGCCCCCTTGTAACTTTACAGTCCCCTTTCTCACCTCCTTCTCCATGTGCTCCTTACAGTGCCTCACCTCCTCGCGCACTCCTCCGACCTCCTCACTCACTCCTCTTCTGATCTCCTCTCCCATCACTTGCATCTCCTGCCCAGATGCCACCCTCACCTGCTCCATTTCCTCCCTGTGAGCATCCAGTTTGGTTTCTACCCCCATTCTGACCCCTTCTATCTGCTGCCCCATTTGTTTAACTTCCCTTTCCGCTTGGTCCCTCATGTCCCTCAATTTGCCTTCCATGGTGTTTTCTAACCCCTCTAACCCTTTTTGCATCCCTTCCATTTGATTCTCTTGAGCGGCCATTCTGTTTTCTACCCCCATTAACCCCTCCTGTATTTCCCCTAATCTATTGTCTAATTTCCCAAATTTCCCGTCTAACCCCTTAAAATTATTGTCTAACCCCTCACCGGTACCCCTCGCTTCGTCCCTCATGTCCCTCAATTTGCCTTCCAATCGCTCACCCTGAGCATCCATCCGGTTTTTCAAACCTCCAATTTGGTCTCCCATTTGTTCCATAAAGGCCCTCATTTGCAGGAGGAAAAGGTTCGAATCCACCAGGGGCGCTGCCACGGTCGCGGGCGCCGCGACCAGCGAGGCGCCATTTTGCGCACCCGCAATGTCGGGCGCAACGACGCTACTTTGTGCGTCTGCTACCCTCGCTGCTTCGCTCTCCTCACGTCCCTCAATTTGGTCCTGGACCGACCCTGCCTCACTCTCCCCTACCGGACCCCAGCCGACTTGGTCTGCCATAGCGCGACTTTCAAAATTCGGGTTTTTATATTTTGTAAAACAAAATCAAATTTCGCCGTTATAATTTCGAGCGCGGGAAACGCGCTCCGGATCGAATTCTACCTTCCAACACCAATTGTTACCCTAGTGGTACAATTGGTGTTCCAAAATTTGGGCCTAATAAATTTAGTCCCAGGTTCGAATCCGACACTCCTGACACCAAATGTTACAGACACGACTTTGATGTTATGGTGGGCCGAGCGGAATGGCCGCCGTGTCCGCACAAGTTACCCGATTATACTCGAACGTTGCCGAGTCGCGCTACGCTAAATCAATGAAGGAAAAGGACACAACGGCTGGGATTAAAATGACACGACACCAGGGATACGGTTCTCAGGACCTCCGGAGGAGGTTATATTAGGGCGGAAGGTCAGATTACAACGACAAGAGGGACAGCATAGAAAGGCAGGCACTTAGACACACTCTTATATTAGCCCCGACAGACGACAGATAAACGGGACAAAACTGACTCACACGGGGATTGATGGCAAGGAAAGCGGGTAGTCGATGGCTCAAGGTGCACTCTTGGCTCAAGGACAGAATCGACCCGGTCCGGTCCAATGATGCGGGGAGGTCGCTCTCAGCGCTGGAAGGTCGCGACTTGTCTTCTTCAGTCGGGGGCGCATCTGACCTCACATCCGGTAAGTGGCCGCGTATATCCGGCGGGGAGTGACACGCCCTCGGCTCGTTAGCTCCGCCCCAGATGGAATCGGCCCGTTGCTTCTCATTGGGTGCGTGGGGGGGGGGGGGTTACCGGCTCTGCCCTTGACGAGGGGCTGACAGCCAGCCCCTTCGTGGTACCCCGTCGGAGCGCATGGTCATGGCGGCTAACCGAGCCGGTGTGAGGACGCACACTCCCCTGCGCCGCGCCGCCCCCATCTCCTCTGTTGTTGTAGTTGTAGTTGTTGTTGTTGTTGTTGTAGTTGTTGTTGTAGTTGTTGTTTCATGGGGAAGATGGGAGGAGGTAAGGGGAGGTCCTAAACTCACTACTGGTGCCATACGATCACATTCTGGTGCAACGAAGTCAGAATTAATGGAAACGAGTCCTTAACTGACATAGACTAAGAATAACTAGCAAGATGTCCTATAGTTGTCTACGTGAGATGCGGTGAACCTGGGCACGACATTTAATGGGGGAAAAAGGGGAAGGTCGGTTCTACAGAGTGTTATTTACAGGCAATGGGACTAGGGAATGGGGGATTGGGGATAGTTGGGGAGTATTGGGGAAATAGGGGAGTATTTACAAGCGGATATTGAGGCCAAATGCCATATCCGCAACAATATATATATATATATATATATATATATATATATATATATATATATATATATATATATATTGTTACGGAACCCAACGTCGGCCTCTTTCCCCCTTATCGAGGGGGGATTAATCCCCTCGTCTATGACTGACCGACGTGGTCCTGGGGGTATGACGTCACGCCCGGTCAGCGCTGGGTAGGGTATTAGGCCCACCCGTCCTATGACCTAAATACCAGCGCCTCTCGGTATGCAAGGAAATACTCCCACTCACGGACGCAGCATAATAGATTGGTAGCGCCGAGCGAATCGAACTGCGGCGTGAGCCGTTTATCGAAGGGGCTAAACCCGATTCATATGCGTTGGCCGAATCGCGCCACGTACACTCAATTTCGCTAAAGCGACCGAATGAGAAAGAAGGAAGGCAAAGGTACAGAAGAACAGATATTTATTAATTATTTACACAACCCAAAGAAAAGAGAGCAATCAAGGTAATATACAGGGAAATGGAAGGAGCAGAAGGACACAGAGCAATTCTAGCTTATACTATACAGGCTTAACTTAAGACCCCAAGACAACACAGAGGACGGACAACGAGCAGACTCGCACGACTGGGGGGATGAAAGGAATGGCAGATTCGAATCCTGGCAGGGCGGGGGGGGGGGGGCGGGGGGCACGGCCCAAAGAGATCGCGGCAGGAAGGTCCGGGGCCAATGGCTCGATGTGGTTTCCCCGCTTGAGCGTCCACGCACTGAATCCGCAGAGAAGGCTCAAGAGTAAGTTCAAGAGCAAGGCAGCACAACGAGGCAGTGAGCGGGCTCAAGCGCAGACGAGGTACAGCAACGAGCAGGGCGCACAAACCATCTTCATCTGCATCTGCATCTCATCTCATCTCTCGGTCAAAGGCTTCCGCCCACGCTTTTATATCGCGCTCTTAGATCAAGCCGCGGGTTAAGAGGGCGCGCCTACCGGGTCGCTCTTTGCAGTGCCGATTGGTGGGCACGGGCTCTTCCTGGCTCCGCCTCCCGGTGACGATGGCCGAGCCACGCCCTTCTTCCCCGGGTCGACCCCATGGAATAATGGCGTCTTGTGGAGGGATAATGCCAACAACCACCCGCACCCTTTCGAAGGGAGAATGGGCCTACGCTTCTTTAATTGATGTAACGCAATGAACTAGTGGAAACGAAGCCTTATGCTGACATTTACGAAGGATATAACTACTGAGGGAAACTTATGATTTGCTACGTGTGTGCGATGGCCTAACTAAGGACGACCTTTGACCTTTACACTTGGAGGTATTTACAAGGAATATTTACAGCACACAAAAGGGTATATTTTACAGCAAATTACAATATATATATAATATATATATATATATATATATATATATATATATATATATATATATATAT
>NC_136272.1:97650268-97652375 GCF_964187855.1 Myxine glutinosa
ACAGTTTATATATATATACTAGCAGAAGTAACCGGCATTGCCGGGCGGGGGAGGGGAGAGGGGGAGGGGAGGGGAGGGGAACGGGGGGGGAGGGGAGAATAGGGGGGGGGGGAGGGGGGGAAGGAGAGAGGGGGAGGGGGAGAAGAGGGGGAGGGGGAGAGGGGAGAAGAGGGGGTGGAGTGGGTAGGGTGAGGGGTGGGAGGGGGAGAGGGGGGGTGGGGAGGGGGGGAGGGGTAGGGGGGGGATGGGAGGGGTAGGGGGGGATGGTGAAGGGGAGGGGGTAGGGGGGGATGGAAGGGGGAGGGGTAGGGTGGAGGGAAGGGGGGAGGGGGAGGGTGGGAGGGGAGAGGGGAGAAGAGGGGGGGATGGGGAGGGTGAGGGGTGGGAGGGGGGAGGGTGAGGGGTGGTAGGGGTTAGGGTGAGAGGGGAGGGGTAGGGGGGAGGGGATGAGAAGGGGGGGGAGGGTGAGGGGTAAGGAGGGGTAGGGGGGAGGGGAATGGGGGTAGGGGGAGGGGTAAGGGGGGGAGGGGGTGGAGGGTGAGGGATGGGACAGGTAGGGGGGAGGGGGGACGTTACATTACACCGATTTACATTGGAAACTTCTGAAATATGTACGCAACTTCAACTTAGCACAGTTTAGTAAATACTCGAGATAAATCCATGCAGTAAAAGATTGCTGAGAGTTGCTAAGACCTACGACTTAGAAATTCCACCTGGACACACTTCAGGGGGCACTTTCAAAGGGGGAGATGTGCTTATTCTTTCTAAAAAATATTTTAGGTGTGGTATAGACACGATATTTGCATGCATCGGTTTCAAAAATCGGAGCAAATATGGTAAATATTACTCACGTGAAACCAGGATCCGTCTCGGTGGTAGCCATGAGTGTGTAGATGTCACATGATCAGTCATGAAGAGTGGTTAAGTCCAAAATATGACATACCATGGCATAAAAACGATTTGCCCGCAAAGCATTGCACCGCAACGGCGGTCACAGAGTGCCACTGTACAGCGTGACGTAAGTAGTGTGCGCAGCGCCCCTGGCGGAATTACCGGTCCCTATCAGACATTTAATTCATATCGCACAAAATCGACACAAAACACGATCGCTTTTCGCTCTGAATTACGTGCAAACGTGTGACGGAAATCACCATCGCCCAGCATCGAATGCCAACCAAGATGGCGCCCGGTAACTGCATCTCCACCTATGTGGAGTGAATGGCAATGGTCACATCACGTGATCGCTCTGAGCGAATCAGTCTAGCGGCGGGGATGGAACATCACGTGATCGCTCTGAGCGAATCAGCGAGCTGTTCTGACACCGGCTGAGATTAGCGGGTACTTCGCTGAAATGCGCTGAGGGTAAATATGAATAAAAAATATGGATCGTCAAATATTTTGAGGTCAGCCATGTTCGTCGCAGGCTCAATGGCCATGTCTATGCCAAATATCAAGCACGTGAGCCTCTCCGTTTCTGAGTCTATCGGTAACATTACACACACACACACGCACACACACACACACACACACACACACACACACACACACACACACACACACACACACACAAACTGTGTTTTATATATATATATATATTATATATTAAATATATATATATATTAATAATACTATATATATTAAGTACTATATAAATTATATACTATATTATATATATATAGTATATTATATATATATATATATTATATAGTATATATATTGTTGCGCATCTGCTGCCGGCCTTCTCTCCCCTTACCAAGGGGGGATTAGTCCCCTTGTCTTTGACTGACCTGGCGCGACCCGGGACCTATTACGTCCCTTCCCGGACAGCGCTAAATCGGGTTTCAGGACCAAATTCGCTGTTACCTAAGTACTAGCGCTGCCCTGGAAGCGAGGAAATAAGCCCCGCACAAACCACGTGTGTTGGTGATTACGCCGAGCGCGGTTGCGTACACGTGATCCGCGCCGTTATAGATGGTGGAACCCGATTCAAGCGGTTCTTATTCGTACCACTCTTAGTCAATGGAGAAATCACAAAGGCGAACGAATTGGAAAGCAAAGGAATAACAGGTTTAATTATTATTATTTACAATGTACAATGGTAGAAGAA